>NC_071401.1:43228772-43549232 GCF_017976375.1 Cuculus canorus
AACTGAAGAGAACACAGAAACAAATTTGACTGAAACACAAAAAAAAGAGGCAGTCTGTAAGAAACAGGTTAGTTTTTTGCCATTTGCCTGCACACTCTGGTGTGCACTCACTAGTTTCTTTAATTTCAGCTGTAATACATTCACCTGCTACTTAGTCTACTGTTACTGCAGTGTAGTAGGGAATGGAAAATCTAGGCATCCAATTCACTTCTAAAGTAACTATTACCGGACACAAGTTTAGAACAGGCAATATTTAAAGCCTGTTTCTACACTGGATGAGATCTCAACCTCTCCTCTCACATTTCAAAAACATGTATCGCTTATTCTTTATTCATTTATGCCTGGGTAGAACAGTGGAGGCACCTTACAGTGACTTCCTCTTAAATGTTTCTAAGACTGGCTTTGGAAAGATTTACTAAAATTAAGTAATGATTAGTATACACTACTCTTCTACTGGAAAGTGAATCTAGACAATTTAATGTTTACTTCTTAAAAACCGGGATTTGGGGGGTGGGAGGGTAGCAGCAGTCCTGCCACTTTGTAGTCCCTTTCTTGTAAGCGTTGTTCATCTTATTCCATTTATGTAAAAGTTTATTCTGCTGGAAGGACCTAAACTGTAGAAATTTCCCATTTGGTGCTTTGTAGTTGTGGCTACATTACAGTTTTTGGCTGCATGCTGTAGACCAATTATAGATTAGAGGCCAGAAAGAGATACTTAAAATATTATTACAAATAGATATATTTGTATTAGACTTCTAACACATCCAGAATCCAGATCTTATCCACACTAGGTTTTGGTAAGAATGCAACCTACTGTTATATTTCCAGGAAGAAACAGTCACAAAAGCACCTTCTACAACTCCAGTTTTCTGTGGGGAATGATCAGGGAAGAACCACACTCAGAGATGATAAGTACTAGAAACACAAGTATAGCTCAGTGAAAAAGCACAGATTGAAGAAGGAAAAAGGAGTTGTCACTGACAGAAGAGAAAAAGAAAGGCCCACAGCTGGCAAAAAAAAGACATCATCATAAAGTTGACAATTATGGCTCCACCTTTTTCATTTCAGGCCTACTTCATAAAAATAATCCATACAGTTTCCTTGAGCACCCTCCTGAAGAAGAGCCTACTCTTACAGTAAAAACAAGTATGACTTTCATTCAGGTACTCACTCTTTCAAACTGAAGTCAGAAAGCCCTTCTCATGTGTTCAATTCTTCCCCACTCCTCTTCAATGGGAAGTTATTTTCCCAGTCTTTCTAAGCATCTCACAGCTAGTATCACCCAGCTACCCTGGTGTTTTCCCTTCCTCATGCACAAGCATCCCATGTTAGTACTGTACACTCTTCACATTGTTTTTTTTCTTTGTTTTTTTTTCTTACTTTTGCATGCCAATGATCACAGCAACACATGCTGGTTTGCATTCAGCAGAGAAAGCATTACACTGGTGACATACTCCTAAAAATCGCTGTATCTCAAGTGACAAATCAGTGCAACATCACAACAGAAGTAGGTGACAGCTACTAGATGTCAGCAGACAAGCCTCTATTTTTGACAGGCTTTTCTGGCCAAAAGCCTGTTGGCCCATTTGCATCAAGTGCTTTGTAAGTCTGTTAGAAATGCAGGAGCACAAGGCAGGGTGGGAGAGATCCCATGTGCTGCACCGCACTAGGAATCCTGTTGTTAAGGTGGTGGCACTGAAGAAGGAGGCAGCAGACAATGCTCTCACCTCTTGGAGAGGTCACTTTCTGAGTGCTGGAGCAACCTTCCTGAGCCTGGGTAAAAGCTTTTCAGGAAAGAAGGGGCAGAGACAGAGGAGGGGAGACCAGGTGACGCAGATCCACTCTCACTGAGAGCGCGCCGAACCCCAACAATAGGGCTGTGCAGGCAACAAGAGAATAGAGCAGATCGGTCAGCATGGATTCAGATACAACAACAAAACATCCACATTAGCGATAATGACCAAGTACCTCATCTAGGTTTACAGCAACTTTGTCTCCCAGAAGATTACACATACCAAGTGCACTACTGGGCAACTTCCCTGATGATATTGATTTTGCTGCTACAGCTGATTTCTTTTAAGAAGTATTGCAATGACATTGCAGAAAGAGTGGACCATCTTATTACTTTAGCCTTATTTATTCTCAAAGCAAATTCAGAAAAAGAATCTCTGAAACATTCAGAAAATATGCTTAGACACCTGCTTCAATAACATGAGCCACCTTGCTCTTTCCCTTCAGTTTTCTCTTGCTCTTGTAAACTGTATGTATTGCTGTAACACTTAGGAAGCAGAGCTTATTTAAGCCAAATATTTTCGGATAAATTTTTGTGAAGTGTTTAAATCAAGATAGTACTACTACACAGTTAAATACTACGTAACTGTGACAACTGTTGGGATAACATAAGAATTAATTCACTTTCTGTCAATAAACAATTTTTATTAGTCCTCAATAGCAAAGGACAAAAGGAAAAATCCCATCTCAGAAGCAAATTGTTACAAACTGTTTTGACTGAAAATCTGCTGATGGTGCCACTTAATCAGTGACTTCTTTAAAGTTATTACAAAGAAGTGAAGTCAGCAAGTCCCTCAGTTTGAACTGTCAGGGTTTCCTGTTTGCATACAACGTGGTCAGTGGAAAAAACATAAGCAAAGTTTATCTCCACAAAAAACGCATTATTTATCTCTTCAGAAACACAATGTAACAAAGCTATTTCAAGGCTACCCTTGAACCACCTCCATTTTTTTGAACAGAATAAACTTTTTTGCATTTCTCTATGAGCTGGTATGGTATTCGTGCTGATATTTTGATCATGACATAAAACACATGAGAAATTATTACTTCAAGCCATGTTTAGAAAGAGCCCACAAAAAGCATATTTGCAGTCAAGCACTGAAACACACCAGTAGGTTGGAGAAAGGGCTCTTAAAACAAATGAGCTCATCTGCGTGGGAATCCTGTAAGGGTTTTGGAGTTGGCACTGTCACTTACTGCAGACAGCCAGGATGGAGGCAGAGAATGAAAGTACAACCAAAGAGGCCCACGAGCTGTGGGGACCTCTTCTGACTGAATGAAGGAAGTCCTGAAGCAGTATTCCAACAGTATTCCACATGTTAATAGCAGAAGAGTGTCCAGAAAGGAAGGTGAAAGAAGTTACAGAGGAAAGCCTTGGGAAAAGGGGAACAGGTAAATGACATGCTTCACAGTCCTGTGAAGATGTTTAATCCTTAAGTCCTTTTGTGAGATTCCTCAAATCCTTTAGTGAGACTCCTCACAAGTTTAAATTCCAGACATACTCTCTGGCAACTGACACTTGAAGCTGTCAGTGGATTTTTGATCCTGGCATAAAACTGTCATGCTACTGTCTCTAAAGCAGCAAACACCTCTTCTCCAAAGATCCTGACTACTCACGCTGCCAAAAAGGCTCAGCTCCTAGGTGATAAATAAGTAAAGAAATAGATCGTCACCACCATCCAGCTCGATGACCAATTTGCTGGATTGATACTTGCCCTGAATTAGTAATTCAGAGATTAGTGAGCTACTGTAAAGCAACAAACCACTCCAAGGTGGAGGAAACAGGCTGAAAATAAATAAACAGATAAATAAATAAATAAGTAAATAAAATGCAGAACGCTACAGAAACAGCTTCCACAAGAGGAAACACGGGTAAGGGCTCATGTCTTGAAATTGCAGGAGACAGCAGGCGCGTGATGCAGCATGCCCTGACTCACCTTGTTGTCTCGACGCAGCTCTGTCGCAGCAGCGGGGATCGAACACTCTGAGACCTCCCGTTCTGGAAGGTTATCCTCCTCCTGGTGCTGGAGGGTGGGTGGCTGAAAGTATGTGCGCGTCTCCTGAACTGGGGGGAATCGGAGTCCTCCTCAGGAAAAGGTTGCCAGGCTGAGGATACGGGGGACGCTGGAGGAGTAGCTGGCGGGGAATCGCCCGGCGAAGCGTCCTGAAAGGAAGTGCCGACGGAGTGAGGCCTGCCGCTGTGCACCCTACGAGATCTTTCGCCTAACCCCACGGGTTGTGCGCTGCATCGGGGCACCAAAGCCTCTCCCCCTTCTTGGTCCTGGCCTATTGTATGCTAATTATCACCAAAACCACACATCCTTTGATAATTTACTCCAAACTAGCAGCGTCCTTCTTTAAAAAAAAAAAAAAAGAGAGAAAAAGAAAGAAGAGGAAGAAATAAATATATATGCACAATGCCTACAACACACTAATTACTCTAGGCATCCTCTCTCAAGGATCAGCATTCCAGCTACCAGACTTCTGGCCCTTTCAGGAAAACACAGGAATTGAAAAGACTAGGGAAACTGTTTTTAGCTAGTTTCCTCGACATATCATGAGCATACTTCCTGTACCGTCACAGCGATATCCTGGAAAAGAGACTGTTATTGCACAGCCAGTTTATGAGTAACCGTAGCAGGAAAACCATAACAGAATCTTCACCTCCCGGGAAAACAAGCAACCAATCCTCACGTGAGGTAAAATGTTAAAAACAGGAAATAAAAAGAAAGTGAACAGCGTTCTGCCTGCTCGCCCCACACAGCATCCCAAACAGCTGGTTTTAGGTCAAAAACTTTTACTTCCCTACAGCAACTGCTACTTACAGAAAGGATTCTTCACCTTCAGAGCACTTCCTTTTGTTGAGATATGACCTTTTTTAATTACTTCAGTGAAACAAGGCACAAGCGGACCAGAAATTCCCTGCTTTTTGTAAAAGCAAGGCACGTGTAGGAAAAAAAAGACTGAAAATCAAACAATAGATTAACGCCGAGGCTTCAAGTAAACATATATGCCACCTTTCTCAGACCCTCTGCCACCCAGTGGAAACTCTTTGAGTTTTGTAAATTTATGTGCTTTATGCTACTTCCTTCAAACTGAATGAGAGTGCCATATTTATACTTCATTGACGCCTGCGCATGAAAATGTGCCTATTTTAACTAAGTTCCTTACGTACTTTGTCAGAAGCAAGACTGTTGCAGCGCTCAAAGCTGTCCACGCTTCCCAGGCGGCCGCGCATTCTGTTGGCTCCCTGCAAGAAAAAAGCCGAGTAATTTAATCTGCTCTTTTTCCTCTTTTTCTGAAGGATCAGCAAAGTTGGTAACAGCTGTGTAGGTGAACACAGGACAGTTTAGGCACGCAAAACACATGCCATAAGGCCACAGATCATGGGGAAAGCACTGGATTTTACAAGCAGTGAGATCTTCAGCTGGCAAAACCATACCTTCTCCCTGCTTCCTCCCAGGAGTTTTAAAGCTACCACTCTGTCGTTTGAAGCAACTCAATATTTCCTGATCCATTTGAAGCAAACTGAGTTAGTTTAAACAGCTGAGGTTCAAAAAGCTCCAGACTTTGGTACTGCACATGTAGTGCAGCTAACAGATGCATGTGACATGCTACAATCTAAGAGAGTTTACTCCATATCTGGACCTTTCAGAAAAATTAAGTCCACCTGGGCAAAAGTCGTAAAAGCAATAAAACCAGTGCCAGGTTTTAGGAAAACCATTGGTAAAGCTCCTCTTGGTATGCTTGCAACTGCAGCAGAAGTTTTGTCAACATCAGCAGTATTTATTTAGCCTACTTTTTCCTGGTAAAGTTTATTTTCAAGACTTATAGTGCTCTTGAACAACATCATTCCATTTAAGCTCATTACTGATGAATACTCTGCCTGAAGCATCTATTCACTGACCCTCACAATAAAACAAGAGCAAAAGATAACTTCGAAGTTTCTCACTAGCTTTAAAAACACACACTTTAGGCACCACAAGAATGGCTTTTTTGGTTCAGAAAAAACAACAGCAGAAGATGTCAGTGCAGCAGGGGCTGAAAGAAAACTGTTCATAAGGTCAAGCAGAGGTTCTATTTATTTTTCTGAGGTACCTCATTAGGAAGCCACAGCCTGTTTTCAGTTCAAACCTGACAAAAATAAGATTAGTCCAGCAAAACAAACAAGTGAAAAAGTTACATTCCTCTGGGACTAAAGGAAGCCAGAGCACACAACCCAGTATGTTTCCCTATAGTGAGTAGTGAGCAGCTACTACTTCAAGTGGCTTAAAATGTCACTTGATGCTATTGATCGAACTAAGAAGCCATCCACTTAAAGTGTTCCTAGATATTTTGTTACTACTACTAATCTCTAATTTTGCTCAGATTGAGGCTATGTAAGTCTCTCCCCCATATATCGTGACTTTTATTTTTTACTTAAATCTTTTTATCTACAAAAATATGCTGAATGCCAATTTTTTTTTTTAACAAAACTTAATTTCTTTCCTGGTCTCTCTGTTACAAAATATACTTTAAAACAAAGGTGGTAATTAGCATCTCATTACACCAATACCACGTGATTTGCAGCTTAAGGAGACGAAAAGCCACCACACCACTAGGTATTTGGTGCCTAAACACCCTTAGTAATTAGCCACAATCCATGAGGCTAATAGCCTGATAAAGAATAAGAACTATTGAAACAGTCATTTTATAATACATATGCACAGAACACAGAGTATACACACACTGAGACACTCGTCATATATACCTGCTTTAACCAAATAAAGTGGTTGAGCTGCACTGTAAATTATTTCTCTCAGTCTAGCATTGCCAAACCTTTAAATGGATCTGCAAGGATGGACTCCTATGTATATTGTGATTCACTACAACATGCTGCTGTTCCTGGTCTCTTGCAGTTTCAAGTTAAAGATGAGACAACTTTCCTCACAACAACAAGTCTACTTCATAAAGAGCAAACTTAAAATGGCCCTAATCCAGACTGGGGTATGCACTTCTCGCACTCGGTCATGGACTGTGTAAGCCTTTGTATCATAACACGCAGCATGTCACAGTGGCCCCGGTGAGAGGAACAAACCAACAATATATACGCAAAAAACCAACAATATATATGCAATTTCCCTTCAGAGACTCTTCATTTCATCTAAATAATTCCTCCTTGACATGATCAGAGTGCTAGTGTGCCCATATAAAGTAGGGCTGCTTTACTGTGTTATTCCCAGTGACGCACGCCTGTTCCACAACCATTGCAGGGTTAGTGACCCACAGTCAGTGCTAGATCGCTTGCTTTCCAGTCACATGTCCTTTAGATGTGGAAAAGAAATTGGACTCAGCACAGGCATGACTGTAGCTGTCACCATCCAATGATACTCCAGACTGCTGAAAATATCCAGATCTTCTGATTGTCATCGACCTCTTTTGCACACTCTCTCTCTCTCTCTCTCTCCAGACCGAGTCCCTAGTGTGTAAAACTTGCTTCGCAACATAGGTCAGATTTGACCAGGAGAGTTTTAACACTAGCTTCAGTTCTAGGTCAAATTCACATCTAACCTTAAATACAAGCAATTCTAAGGATTCTCCATAGCAGATAATATTTTGTCTCTTGTATAGAGAACATCTGTGGCATCCTACTTTTACAGTTTGCTTTATGACATATGCGTATGAGCTACAGGACAACCGCAACTTAGGCTTTCTTTTAGCACAGTAATTTTAAAATTACTAGGAGAAGGAACTTAATTTCACTGCTCCAAATTCTGTTTATACCTCGCTATCCAGTATTCACGGCTTCCTCTGGAACAACACTCTGGACCTTCTTCAGTTACTCCTCTATCTGCCTCTTCTCTGCATTCAGGACTCTCTCTACTGAGCAGGGGACACTAAGCAAAACTTGCAATGCAGACTTCTTATTTGAAAATCTATTTAACATAAGAGTGTTCCAGCAATTATCTGCAACTTCACATCATACTTGGCTAGCAAGACTGAAATGAAGAACTCTTTTTTTTCTTTTTAACTCCACTGCTTTTTTTTGTCCTGCAAAATGCAAACTTTCTACAAGAATCTACAATCTAAAGATTCTAAACTTTCTACAAGAATCTACAATCTAAAGATTTGCAGTGACCACAATATGACTAATTTTATCTATGAGAGGTAAAGCATTACGTCTCAGAAGAGAAAGATTTCCAGTTTATGCATGCACATTTAGTCACACTTTGAAAAAAAGGTCTCCTTATGAGATCATGCAACTGTTCCACTTAATGTTTTTATTCTGAAACAACACATACGATAATGCTCAGCTAAGTCACTTGCAACCTACAACAATCATCGAATGGTTTGGGTTGGAAAGGGACATTAAAGATCATGCAGTTCCAAACCCCGTTGCCATGGGCAAGGACACCTTCCCCTATAACAGGTTGCTCAAAGCTTCATTCAGCCTAGCCTTGAACATCTCCAGGGATGGGGCATCCACGACATCTCTAGGCAATCTGTTTCCCTCATAGGAAAAAAATTGTTCCTAATATCTAATCTAAATCTCCTCTCTTTCAGTTTAAAACCGTTCCTCTTGTCCTATCGCTGCACTCCCTGCTAAAGAGCCCCTCCTCAGCTATGAATAATAAACATTCCATATTCAGAAAAGGCTGCCTTTTCCTCCCTCTGGGCGTGTGGCCTTACCATACCTCCCTACTACAGTTAAGTCACAATCAACCCAGCTGTAACACTCAGATTTCACCATAAGGATATCACTTCATTAAGTATTTATCAAACTGAAGCCACAAAAACGGAGGAAAAGAGAAAAAAAAAAAAAAGAAATATCTGATAGGTCTTTTCTGTCAAGGATATCTGAGAGAGCTGCTGACAATGAGTTTTTAATCTTACCCTTGAGAAGATATTTTCCAGAGAGCTAGTGAAGGATTTCTTGGCCTTGTTTTTCAGAATGTCAAGTTTAAACCTGCCACCGCTGGTGGTGTTTTCTGGAATCGCATTGTTAGAAATGGTCTGTTGAAATGAGCAAGGGCACAATTCAGCTTTGGCAATTCTTTTCACAATTGCAGACCTCCACAGACTAGAGCTGAACCAAGTTACATAATAAACAACATACCCTTGGCCTTTATTTTTTTTTAAAAACACAAACAAACAAAAAAAACCAAAACAAAAATCCCACACTCCCAATAAATCATGCCCACAAAAAACAGTTAAAGGCACATTTCATCCCTAAAGACTATCCTGTAAAAGCATAACAATTTAACAATACTGTTACTCATTTCCTTTGCTAAATAAGTTTGTAGTTTACACTGAAACCATTGCCCTTTTTACCCTTATTCTCTCTAGAAATGAGCATTTCAGAGTGGAGATTAGAGAGGCAGGAAAGGACAGAAGAGGTAATCTCACACTGCAAGGAAATCTAGACCAAAAAATAATTGGTTGTCTTTATTCTCTCCCCTCCTGCCCCCCAAATTTAAAAAATCCCAAACAAGCCACTGTAAATCAAATCAAATTACTTCTCTCTCACTGTTCTCTCTTAATTACAATACTCAGCTTTCAGCTATCCACGATGAACTCTAGCAGTGGCCCTGGTAGTATTCAAGGTTGCACTTGAACAGAGTGGGAGGAGGGAGAGGAATAATACAAAAATAATCTTTACCGACGGTGTTTCACCAATGTGAACATGTGTTTTCTGCTTAGTTTCACAGAGTTGGCGTAGATATAAGATCACAAGTTCGTTTTCTTCCTGGTCATTCTCAGGCTTCATTTTCTGTCAGTAAGAGCAAAGAAAAGAGAAAAGAAAAAAGTTCTCTTTCAAGTCACAATTTACTTATTTTTCCCTCCATACGTATGTATTCTTCGAAGTTAATACACTGGTATGCCAGATGCCAAAGCACATTAGTGTGCCAAATTGCACTGCTCTTTATGTACCTTCATACTCCTGAGCAAAATAGCCCAAAACTTTCCATACGGAGAATATTACAGGGAGAAGAGAGCCGTACCTCCACACATTTTGTTTTCTATGATTGTCTGCATTGTATAGCCTTATAAATGGAATAAGGAACCCATAAAAAACAAACAGCCACTCCATTCTTCAGGCAGCTAGAAGGAGTACAAGCCTAAATTAGCTTATATACTTCATCTACCTGAGTACACTTGCTTACACTAGAATCTTGCCTCAGAGCAAGTCAAAAAACAGAGTTTCTGAAAATGCCAGACACATTCCTGCATGTCTGACCTGTTCTCAACTCACTCCCACATCACTTTGAAGTAGGGAAGTGTGTTTATAGATGAAGAACTATGCTCAGAAAAAAAAATACTCTAGGTATGAACACACAGAGCACCTCAGCAGGCTTGGGAACCAAAACTTTTCTGATAGCAGTATATGACACATGACATTAAGTTTGCATGTTATTTCAGTAAGATGTTTGGTGGAACAATAGTAAATTCTAGATCAATTAAATAACAAAACAAACATAATCAAAAGAATAAATATCTAGTCCAATATTTATCACGGTCTTTCTCTTTCTCAAATGTGAAACAACAGCTTCTAATGCATTACCTGAACACGTTCAAAAATGTCTGCTTGCTCATTATCTGTTAGTGATGACAGATGACTCTGAATTACAAGTTTGGCTCTTGGTGGGTAGAGTCCTGAGGGAAAAAAAAAATAATAATAATATTAAAGCTTCTAGATTCTAAAATGACCTCTCAAAAACCTTTGGAAAAAATGACAGTAGAAGATATAAGCCTGCATCTGAGTTTATACAAGTTTAACTTGTGACAGTCGTATATCTGCAGTATACATGATACAAAATACTTCTGGTTTTGCTAAACCACATGGTTTCGTCTCTTTTCTTTAGCAGTAAAAATAGAACTAGCAGCAGCTAAGTGTCTGTCCCCTATATAAAAGTTTGTGCTCACTACCCCCCTGATATCCTCTGTCCTAAAGATCACCAAGATGGGAGTCTGACAACTGTATGGGATAGGAGGAAGAGAGGAACAGATCAGGGATGTAACTGGAAAGATGTACAGGACACTCAGAAGTTTTCAGATACTTTTAACTGAAAAGCTTAGATGTATTCCTACACAAGGAAAGGGTAGGGTACAGACCATACTAGAGAACTGAAGAGACTTTTAAAAGCAAGAGCACCATAAAAGCTGTAAGACTAAGGGAAAGAATTTCTGATGATGGATAAAATGCATGTGTGCTCACAGAGCTTGTTCTAGGAAACTACAAAAAAAACCATGGGGGGAAACAAACCCCTCAGATCAGATGATGATATATGTTTTTCCCATCCAAGGCAGATATCATGCATAGATAACTGCATTCAGAACAAATATTTTCCAAAGTCCTGAAGCCCTGATTTTGATAAACTTTCAGACTCTAAAGAAAGCAAGCATATAAAAAGAAAGGGACGCTACAAAAAGTGTCTCAGTCACTAAGTATATGAAACTACTATTATGGGACTCAAATTGTTACCCTAAAAGAGATTTTATTTTGATACTGGAGCTTTATCCCAGGCTTGCAAGTACCTGTATTCAAGATACCTTACACTGCCTCTATAGTCTTCCATTGACAGAAGACTTTCCTAGTTAAGCTTTATCATTTCTGAATATTTGTTGTTAAACCCAGAAAATACCAGTCATGACCTAACAGAATTTTACCCTCTAAGATTTTTTGCTTTGGTTTTCATCGTCCAGAGGGAGGTAAGTACCAACAGTGACTTTTAAGAATGGGAGAACTGGCAATTATCAGCACCATCATCACCGGACCAGATGATACGAGACTAGTGTAATATATTTGGGTTTTTTGCACACAACACTTTGCAAGGAGCCATAAGGTAGTCTCGATAAAACCAGGACCCTGCCACTAAATTTTTATTTTTTTTTTTTAAATCTATCTTTTTTAGCATGTGTTCTGGCATAATTGAGTCCCACAGAAACTACAAAGGTCTGTGTATTCATACTTGAAGCCAGGTAGTTGCTTTAACAGATATTTATCGCCTAACTTACTAATTTATTTCCCATAGTAAAACTAGGTTTTGAAGTATGTTAAGAGAATAAACACAAAGAAGAAAAAAATAATCCCACAAAGGAAAGAATGAACACATGAGAAAGCAAGACCCTTTTTGATCACAACTGCCTTTTATGACCCATTTTGAAAGCATGAATCTTTGAATAAAAGAAAGATGAACTGGTGGGTTTTAATCCTCTGCTTAGTATTTAATAGAGGTACAACAATGGAAGAGCATGTATTTATGACAGTTATACTACATTCAGCTGCAATAGCATTGCCACTACCACCTCCGCTTGATTACGGAGAGTGCAAAGCGACGGTAAGAGCTGTGTATTGTGATACTTTTCCCTCTGTTCTTACACTGTCGAAGTTGAAAGTGCATGGTTGGCATAATCATAATTAACACATACAGTAAAATTCTTCTAGAATAAATCAGATAAACACAATTAGAAAATAAACTAAGCTGCTACCTTCAATTCTTTCACAAAGTTTGTGCAATGAATGCATAGGGCAGGCCTCGCATAGCTTAATCTGTGTCTTGGCATTTTGCAGAGCTGCAGCAGTGCTAAAGGCTTGTTTCAGGGTAAGCATTACCTCATCAACCTAAAGGGGACGGAGGGAAAAGACAGTATATAAACAAAAACACAAGACACATTCATTAAATTAGATTTGTAAATCACATCACAGACAGGTGCTTTACCATCAAAAATACCCATTTGCCCTCTTTTAAAGAGATCAAGGTTGTATTTCCAGCTTTTCTGCCTTTTCAGTGGATGCTCACCAACTTCAAGTTCAGTCAGCATAGTTTTGAATATCTAACTCTACTCAGGCTTACTGAGCACGCAGCTGCTGTTTTAAGAAGTAGGAATTTTTGGCTAGAATATATGCTGGTTAAATAAAAAGCACTGATTTCTTTTTCTTTAGCTTCAAGTTGCTCCTGTGAACTTCATGTGCTTCCTCTCAATGATTTTCCTCCCATTTCTGTACTGTTTTAGAATAAATCTCCACAGACTCATGCTGCCGCCAAACAGGTACTTTTCAAGTCTTATGAGGAGCACCTGAGGGAACTATGGTTGTTTAGCCTGGAGAAAAGCAGACTTAAGTGAGACCTTACAGCTTTCTTACACCTGAAAGGAGGTGTTGGTCTCTTTGCCTAAGTGACAAGCAACAGGATGAGTGGAAATGGCCTCAATGCACCAAGGGAGTTTTAGATTGGATATTACTAAAAATTTCCTCACTTAAAGAGTGCTGCAGCACTGGAGCATGCTGCCCAGGGAAGTGGTGGAGTCTCCATCCCTGGAAGTGTTCAAAAACCAGGCAGACATGGCACTTGGGACATGTTTCAGTAGGTAGAATGATGTTGGGTTTACAGTTGGACTGGATGATCTGAAGAGGTCTTTTCCAACCTTATTGATTCTATGATTCTACAAACTTATCTTTAATTACTGCTGGACTGCCTGATCTTTCCTTTGCCACTACCACAAATATAGCAGTGCTGTACTCTCAACACACCAGCACTGAAAGAGCTCAACTTTTGTGCAACAATGGTTGGTACGACAGTGCTTCCTCACACTCATTCAAATACACTTCCAGACCTTATATACCAAGCACTTGAAGTTCTCCTGTCTGTATTTAAGGGGAATAAAACCCTTATTTAAAGCTGCTTACTTGAGCCTTTGATTTAGCACGGAAAGGAGACGAGCTTCACAACAATCTTGGGAAAGAAATCAGTATCCTACTTCAGCAGCAGGTCCTTGCTGCTTTTACCTGTTCCTTTTTTTATAAGCAGGAAGATGAAAGCTGAAATATTTGAGACCAAAATAATGCAACCTAACATCAAAAAATAGACTTTTTTGAGGGTTTACCACTTGAGGAGGAAGAGGGAGAAGAAGAGCACCTGAATGAGGAAATGTGAATTAGTTTGTGTCCTGATATGTTTAGTGGTGGCTTTGTGTGGGGTTTTTGGTTGGTTGGTTAAAAGACCACAAAAACCTGTTTTAAGCAGTGCCAGTAATTTCTCAGCGCTCTCTCCTCTTAGCAATAAAGCAGGGTATGGGATAGTGAGTATCTGCCGTGCAACAAGACTTGTTTAAAATTGGCAACAATGCATCTCAAATGGAAGATGCACAGAACAGGGCTAACCATATGGATTATGACTACACTAAAATCATGAGAACTGTAGCTACAGCCTGTCGCTTAGTTAAGAGCAAATATGTACATGCCTACCAACACAACCTGGCAGCAAAGAATCTGGAAAGCATGAAGTTTTAGAGATCCACCCTGCCAGTGCCAAACTGCCACTGGGATCAGAGTAATTGCATCTGAAAGTAGCTCAGGAATGTTCATTTCACATTGCAGTGTGGGACTATGCACAGGAATCAATACTACAATATATAAAGAGGATCAAGAGTACGTGGCTCCTTTATACACCATGTTTTAAGTCTATGAAGTATGCACCATCAGATTTATCAAAAGGTCAAATGTAATTTTTTCTGTACAAAGATAGAGCCGATTTCACAACAAGTTCCCTCTTTGATGAAAGCACAGCCTCAAGTGCTGTTGTACATTTAGGACTGTTAGCTGTTCAAAGTTTTATTGGCGTAAATCTATTCACTCTCAAGCTAGTCAATGGATTCATAAGTTACATTTTCATGTAGCTAGAAGAGTGATTTTTTAAGTTTCCTGTATGTGTTTCATGTTATTAAGCTACCTGTATCAATTAAATCACTGGCACAAGGAACTTCAGTTGATTGATACAAACTTTATCAAATGTCCAATGGACTGTTTCATAGTTACACATACTATGATTTTTCTTCTTGTCTGATCAAATGCTGCAATTTCTTCTCCTGAGGAACAAAACAGGCTACAGGGAAAATGCTAAAGTCACATTCGGGCTAATTAAGGATCAGCCAGTAGTTTAAACCCTACCCTGAGAAGTACGTTTGGGTTTTACCATCAGCTTTGTTACTGATTCAATAATGGAACTACATGTTTAATAGGGAATCAAGTGTCTCAACAATTAGAAATTAAAGAGCTACAATCAAACACAGAGTCCAAATATACTCTGTATGTGTGTACTCATCCAGCTGTATTTTTTCTATTTCTTATTGACATATGCATCAGCAGAGTAGCTGAATACGGCTATATATGAGCATCACATATATGTGAACAAAATGTAGGCATTTATTATTGCATATCGTCATATTCATAACTAAGACCTCACACCTGAGAAGATATGACCACTGAGGTTCAGCTGACACAGCAGAATAACAGAGACTCCCATGGTTTAGGAAATGCCTCAAACATCTTCCAATGGAAAGGTTTGGATCATTAGTAAATACTCACCAGAGACTCACTGGCACACTGGAACACATAGCAAACATACTGGCTTAACCCAGGTTCAACAGATTCCCGGCAAATGAAACCAAAGTGATCAACGTGTTTTATACCCTAAGAGAGTTTAAAAAGAGCATTAGTAGACTATTTAATAAACAGGTCTGGTTTTCAAAGTGTTCCTAAAAATACAGATTGTAACACTCGCTAAAAATTTAAAGAAACTATTTTGAGAAACTATAAACGCATACTCCTAATGATCAATTTTACAATTACAATAGTTATCTTTCAAATTGCGTTTTGCATTTAAAAGTTACATAAGCTCTTTACACAATCAAAAGTTATATAGCAGTAGAATGGGATCTGATTTTTTTCCGTTAGAAAAATAGGACTTTCAGAGAAGCAAACTAAAAAGTCCTCAGCTGTATTTGGAATTGCCTCTGCAGTGAAAACTTGATGTATAAAGCCCACTCTAAAACATGGGACTGGAGTAGCATCAAAGTAGCAACAGAGCTTTACTTTCCTGTAATACAAGTTCAGACTAGACCCATAAGAGCAGGGAATCAGTGGTGACATGTAGAATTCCCACAAAGTTCTTAAATTTTTTGAGACTGAATTACATATCAGAAGTTTCAAGACCTACTATACATTACTACTGATATTTTCTTTCAAGATCCTCGTCTAACTTCTTGACAGGGAACACTGCCCTGCTAAAAACAGCTCTGAGAAGATCAAAGAGAGCTGCTTCCTAAGAAGTGCTATATTCACAGTCTCACTTCATGGAACGACTCACTATTGTTAAAGCTTTTGCCAATGTTTTTTATCATCACAGTATGGTAATAGTAGATTTTCTCCAAAAGAAAGCCTAATCCCTCAAGTTCAAATACAACAGAAAGCAGAGCTTGGTTACTTGGATCCATCTCCAAAGAAAACACCAATGCCGTAAAAGAGGCAAAACAACTTGCTTGTCACTACAGAAAACACTCCAAATAAAATTGGTAATGCAGTACGTGACAGACTGAATATATTGTCCCTACATGCTGTAGTCTTTAAAAACAAAATTCCAAAAGTTCCATTTGTGCTACATAAACAATGCCTTAAAAGGTGCAGAGGGCACCTAAGATGGCACAAACGGCATTTGTTTACAGAACTCCACACTAATTGTGACTTTATTGAACTTGTTTCCCTGTAACACATGAAGTCTTCAAAAGCACGAAAGGAAAAAGAACAGCTGTATACACATATGTTGATCTATAAAACAGTGACGTGTTGCCCTCTGTTTTGCAAGGAAACCATATTTATTTAAAGTGGTTCAGTAAGATGCCAGTTCCCTCACTGCTGACAGTGCCTGAACGTGTCTAC
The DNA here is from genome assembly GCF_017976375.1 of Cuculus canorus. Classification (NCBI taxonomy): domain Eukaryota; kingdom Metazoa; phylum Chordata; class Aves; order Cuculiformes; family Cuculidae; genus Cuculus; species Cuculus canorus. The sequence continues at coordinate 43,245,259 of NC_071401.1, forward strand.
TGCTGCCTGATTTCTCAACCTCCACAGGGGAACATTTGAGGGGGCAGATGGACATGACACTTGCACCACTGAAGCGTACATAGCACATTATGTTCCCCAGCTATCAGTACTTCCACCGCATTTGTTTAAGACGGTGGCAAGACTTGACAAAACCAGCAAAGTTGTTTGTTGTTCTGGGTTCCCTGAAAGTCAGGAAGGCTGCAACAAGAAAACTTCTGCAGCTGTCTGACACCTGAGCTTAGAAAGCACACACAGGGCTTTATCATCAATTATATTCACTGCTTTGACAACTGAAGTGCAGATAATTAAATTTAATGCAGATGATCAACCATTCTTAAGCTATAGAACAAAAATACATTTATCAGACCAGACTAAACAAATGGAGAATGAAAGCTGAAGAGAACATGTCCTGTTCTAAGCTTTTTTGTAAAGCTTAGAACAAACACTCCTAAGCTGCAGTCTTACAATATGCAGTAAATCACTGCCCTATAGATCCACAACAGAGAAGCCCTATGGCTAACACTGAGTTCTTAAAAGAAGTGCTGATGAGGTTTATGCAACCAAATCTTGGTCTTGAACTAATTAATGTTTCATTTCTATTGAGCATTAAAAAAAATGCTATAAACAAAAAAACCCCAAAGCATTGTTAGTGCCTGAGTTATTCAAGAATGCAAAATAACAAAAGCTTTGCTTCAAATGAAAGTGAAGAATAGAGTGAAAAACTCAATCTCCGAAGTCCAATGAAGAGCATTGCTTAACACTATTTATTGCACACAGTTATTTTACTGAAGGAAAGCCAGATCCTGAAGGTCTGCCATGTTCCTGCTGGTCTCCACTATGCTTTAAAGTCAGCAGAACAAAGATTGATCCCACTTAGGACTGCTTCTTTTTGAGTGTTATCAGTATGTAAACACACCCCAGGCCTCCGGTACATGAAACTGAAGTGTTACTTCTACTCAGCTCAGTACACCCACAAAATGTGAGAGGACTCAAACCATCTGCAGATTTTGCTTTCCAAACCACTGCTTCAAGAATCTCTTTCATCTGTTTTATACTAAAGCTGTTAATATATCATAGTTTGATTATACTGTCCCATTCTATATTAGCACTTGCTTTTTTCCTCTAACAAGAGCAATACAAATTGTAGCTAACCAGCCGACTTGACTTAAGACCTTGAGCTGGTAGCTCAAAACTCCATTTGAATTACAAGTACTGACCGCTTCTTATCTGTATCAGCAGAAGTAGCACAGTCAGGAAAGAGCAAATTTGTTATTAGTATTAAGATGAAAGCACTTGAGGGTGAAATACAGGTTCACAGCATGCCAGAAAGTGTACTTTAAACTAGAATAGTGTGTAAGGATGCCAGAAGTAATGCATGTGCATGGCAAACGAATTAATAATGTTAAGAAAATAATACCTCAAACCAGAAAGTGCCAGAAGTAACACCTGCTGAACAACAGCAGGATAGAAATACACATTCCTCTGCCCTGCCACTGAACTTTGTAAGAGACACGTATTTATTGCTGGGCATAGCTAGGTTCATCTACTGCCACATATCCCAAAAGAAATTATGCTGGTGAACCACTGTTGTTCTGGAGGGTTGATCTGATGCTCTCCTCCCTTCATTCCAGAGGCTTTCAGGGGCTTAGCTGCTCAGAGACAGCACACTCAGAACATCCTAAATAGAGATTAAGCTACCTCCAATAGAACGTCCAATGCTCGCTCGAAGCAGAACAGTTTATATATTGTTTTCTTCTCCTTAATCGAAGTTGCTACTGCCGTGGCTCAGGCTGGTTATTTTGCACTTAGGTTTTCTGTACTTAAGCCCTTTGGGAACGACATTGCATTATTTTTGTGCAATATCTACTGGAAACTGCCACCAGATAAGTGAAAGCCCCAATTTGAATAACAGCTCTTACTCTTGTAAAGGCAAATAAGTATTTCAAGTCTGCTGCAAGTGCTCATGAAGCAATCATAGTTTAATAACAAGTCTCTACAGCTGTACTGCCCAAATAAGCTGATGCATCAAACTTTACATAGAATTTGTATACACATTAGTCAATTGCTCAAAATTCCTTCCCTATCCTCTTTTTTTTTTTTATTTAAGTAGCCAATGGGGTAAAACAGCAATTTACTTTCTTTCAGGGTAATTTAGATAGGATAAATTGTTTAAAAGTGGCTTTTGAGACTGAATAATGGAAAACAGAATGCTGAAGAAGAATTCTACATTTTCCATCTGCTGCCTACAAACCAGCAAGGCAACCCAGCTGAAGAACAAATAAATTTCCTTTTTTCCTGATGATCTACAAGCTGCTTCCTATGAATGCTTACCTGAGAACATGAGGAGATATCTTTAAAATTCTTTTCCAGCACAACAGATTTAGTGTCTGGACTGATGAGGTTAACTTCAAACCTTCCAACCTTGGGGCGGGGGAAGAAAAATAGATCTAATTTATGACTGTCCTGGAGACATAATATTAACAGCAATAAAAATGTTACAATCTAGCCCCTTCTTGTTCAGATAGAGCAGCTTCAGTACCACAGCTTACTCAACAGGAACAAGGATGCCATAATTCAGGATATGTTGAGTAAGAACATTTCAGTAAGGACAATTTACTAAGTTGAATGGGAAAAAAACTTGGAAAGAAGATGGCTTTCCCCTGCACCCACCCCTCCCTTTTCTTCTCAAGCTATTTTGGTCCAAAGATCACATTTGACAGACAATATTTAAACTTAAATTTAAGCTGAAAGAGGATAGATTTACATTAGACATTATGAAGAAATCTTTTCCTGCAAGGCGTGGTGAGGCATTGGAATAGGCTGTCCAGAGAATTCGTGAATACCCCATCCCTGAAAGTTTTCAAAGCCAGGTTGGATGAGGCTTTGAGCAATCTGATCCAGCGGAAGGTGTCCCTGCCCCTGGCAGTGGATTTGGAACTGGATGACCTTTAATGTCCCTCCGAACCCAAAACACTCTATGACTCTATAATTAATATCAAAACCTTTAGTAAATAATGTGGCTAAATTAAAAACTTTAATAAAACCCAGAATTTGCAGAATTACTGATTTTTTTTTTAATTATACCATAGATCAGCTGAGAAACTACATTGATCTTAAGGTGATACATTTTGGTTTTGTCACAATTCCATATGAGAAAAAGTGGACTCTGTAGCAAGATATCATCCAGCTTTCCCAAACTCCTTCTCAAGCGTAATGAATTTATTCCATAAATAAAGATGAATTTAAATCCTTTTCTTACTAGCTATAGTTGTGGCTTTCTAAAGGGCAATGCATTCTCACTTCAGTTAGCATTTTCCCAAAAGAACAGAAGAACCATCTCTAAAGCACATAGAAAGACAAATCCCTGGCATTTAGCTCTCTTGTTATTTTAAGGTCCAAAGATCTTATCTTTTATGGGTCACTACCTTTAAGTGTCCTTTTGTTTTCTCTATACAAGCTCTGAAGATGTCAAATGCACTTCAGGCAAGAGAAAACGTAACCATAAGGCCTGAAGGAAGAAGCCTTCATTGTAAGCAGAGGCTTTGAGTCCTCATCTGGGAAAGACAAGCTGAATACCAGCACAAGTTATCATAAAAGGGCTGGCTCGAACATAAGGTTGTGAAAGCCTTATGTGAAGTTGTAAGCTTCCTTTTTTGCACAGAAAAGAGGATTCATTCACATGGAGGTCTTCATTGATTTTCATTTTGAAAGAATACTCACTTTTTTCAGCTAGGTTCTAGATCTCACCAGTACAAACAGACAAACCAGAACTGCATATGAAATAATAATTCCACTAGAAATTCAGCTCTTCTAAGTGATTACGCTGTAAGTAATTACTTTTTCCTTAAAAATAAATTAAGGTGACTTCCAGGACCAGCTATTTATGTTCCAATCATTTATGAACAGATACATACATATTTATGACAAATTATGAAACCATACTGATCCACACTACTTATCTTGCAAAACTTGTCTTGGCTTCAAATGGCACAGGAGAAGATACAGTGCAAAGCCAAAATGAAATCGCTCATCCTAGCACACACCTGGAACAACATTGTCCTGTTCTTCTCAGAATCAGAGGGCTGAACATGACTGGGTGCACTCGCATGTCTTCTGCGTGGCTGTATTTTCAGGTTTGTGTCATGAACCCTTCTTTGCATAACTGCAGTGACACTGCTGCACCGGGAGCGAAACTCCTGCTGCTCATCAAAACCAGAGTCCTCTAAGATTCGCTCTGGAAAGGAGCCACGAGTGCTGGCCAGGCTGGTCAAGTTGGTCTGGCTGCCAACTGTAAACATCGTGGCATGCCCTGTGGTGTTATTTGGACTGTCCAGCTCCTCAAATGGGCTATCCAATGGAGAGGTTGGCACATTTCCTTCACCAAGGGGTAAGTCCAAACTCGACTCGTTATTCCGCTGCTCATTTAATAGTTTCAGGCGCTGGCGTTCATGAAGGCTGAATTTCTCAATGCAATCATCAATTAGTGTGGAGGGAGCTTTCTTGTGAGCCACTGTCACCTTTCCACAGTATAAGACCTCAAATTTTTGAGAGTCATAGAAGGCATCTTCACTGTCCTTACTCGGTTTGGCATCTTCTTTCAGTGCTGCTTTGGAGACCTGCCTTATGCTGCTGATGACATCAGGAACCTAAGGGACAGTTTGAAAGGTCTGTTTAGTAGCCACAAATGAGACAGCACAGTGATACACCAAACATTTGTCAATGCAAATATTTACACAACTTATTTCTTCAGAAGAGTGCCACCGGCTTCTTGGCTGACACTATAAAACCAGTAAATTCTAAATTCTGTGCAGGAAATTTATGCAGTGGAAGCAAAGCAAATAACTTCTAAATTTTTTACTGGAATCTGTTTCAGAACATAAGATTTTTAAATTACCAGAAGGTCTGACAAATGTTCACAACCTTTTCTTTTTCCACTCTTTTTTTCTTTTTTATTGATACTCCCTTCTCTTTTCTGTAGCCCTCTTCCAACATCTTGCTGATGCATTGTGGATAGGGCCAACACTGTTTCTTTGTTTTTATTTTGCAGATGCAGATATTCCCTTCTTAGGACAACTGTGGAAATGGTTCTGTAAATGAGAAAGGAACTAGCAATCCCCATTAGCTGAAACTACAACCTGTAAAGCCAGACTGCACATTACCAGTAGAAACTCTTGATTTCAGCCCTGTATCACCTAGTTTTTTAAAGTCACCTGGTTCTTCCTCCCATTTCACCTAAGTCACCTTAGAGAGATGTCTGTCTTCAGTATCAGCATATTTTATATACAAATGTCACTTTCATTTTGCCTTCGCTGAAGAGAACAAGGACTTGTCCGACATTACTGACCACAGAATGATTCTAGTTGCTCTGTCAATACCTACCACTGCTTAACCAAACCTCTTTCTCAAAAGGTCTCATTTTCTCTGGAAGGATAATGAATGACATCACGTTACCTGCTTTGGGGAAGTTACTAGTGACAATGAGGTCAAGAGACGATATCTATCTGATTTTCTTCACAAGAGAAATGAAGTCTCAAGACTCACTTAATTCAAGGCAATTGAATACAGCTTTTGTATTCCACACAGCCTCCCCTATCTATAATATTTGTTAATGGGTTTCAAAGTATTTTTTCTATTTAAAAAAGAGGTAACTCTGAAATAAACAATCCATGCTCCCTAGAGTATGTCTTTTAGTCACACAACACCAGTTGAAATTTGCTGATGTAACAGTAATCTCCTGTACCAATACTTTTGCAAGTCACAGTGGAAAATTACCTCGTCTTAATCCCCATCTCCCATTACACTCTTCTCCTCCACTGGGCATTCAACTCAAATCTGCTTCCAGTAAATTTATTGTGAAATGAAGTTTGATTACTCTAAGATCTACTGATTGATTGGCTTCAACCCCTACAGATGTCATCATCATCTCAGTTTTCATTGAAGCCAAGAGTTAGTCTTGACATGACACAGATATTAGAGTGTATTTAAATCTTCACTCATTCTCACTACCAGGCTGCTTTCCCATCACCCAAGGTGTGCTTCTTCCCAGCCATGCCAGCTCACTTTATACACGCCAGTTCATATCCCAAGATGCAGCTCTTTCCACTGATCAGTCCTCCTATTCTTTCTAAGCCTGTGCTTAAAGAAGTTGTAGTTTAAATCTCTTAGCTCTCTATTTTAGCAAAAATCATAAGCTAGCTATCTTTTAATTAACATTTCCCTTTTCAGAACCAGAAACTGTTACAGGACACTCATATTTCTATTCAAAGCACAGTGAAAAATTATCCTTTTATTCAAAAAGCATAAATTCTACATGTAATGAACTAGAATAAGCAATGACAGCTGTGTAATTGGCAATTTGGATTTTTTAAAAAGTGTACTATCACTTCCACTCCAATAACTGGAGTCTGTCACTTGCTCCCCTCTTCTGAGATAAAAAAACAGAGAAGAAACTCTGAAGTCTTTCTAATAATAGTCAATAGCCTCCTAACACAATTATCAAGCACAGCAACCACTCCAGTGTGGCATTTTACTTTTTTTTTGGCATATATTATTGTTTTTTAACATTTTGTTCCTCTATATATGAAAAAGTCCAAGTCACAAAAGTTTTTGCCATCGAAGTTGTGTAACTTTTTTTGGATTTGGATATTACATTATTAGCTGTTAATATTGAAATTGCAGGGCAAAGTTAGACAAGACAGCAAGCACACTGGTGATGTAAAAATACTGAATTAACAGAATGAAACCACTTAAATATTTTTAGAAATCATTTTAGTAATATTAAGACAGAATCCTGAAACACTCAAAACTTGAAGTGTTTCCAAGTTCTACTATTTCCCTGCAGCAGCCTCATAAAATTAGGCAGATAAAGGGGAGAAATGGGATTCTAATTCCTGAAACTACAGAGCCATTGCAGATTTTCCTGGACATATACTACCAGCTGTTACAGTAGAGCAAGACAAAAAAGTTAAATGAGTTATCACAAAATAAAAACCACATTTCTGTATCCCCACCTTGAGCACTGTATGCAGATGTGGGCACTACAGTATAAAAAGGACATGAAGCTACTGGAGACTGCCCAGAGGAGGGCCATAAAGTTGGTGAAGGGTTTAGAGGGGAAGCCGTACGAGGAGCAGCTAAAGTCACTTGCCCTGTTCAGCCTGGAGAAAGGGAGACTGAGGGGAGACCTCATCCTAGTCTACAGCTTCCTCACAAGGGAAGGAGGAGGAACAGGCACTGATCCCTTCTTTCTGGTCACCAAAGACAGGACCCAAGGAAATGGCAGGAAGATGTGTCAGGGCAGGTTTAGGCTGGATGTTAGGAAAAGGTTCTTCAGTCAGAGGGTGGTAGACTACTGGAATAGGCTCCCTAGGGAAGCAGTTATGGCACCAAGCCTGAAAATATTCAAGAACCATTTGGACAACACCTTCAGGCAGGTGGTGTGAGTTTTGGGGTTGTCCTGTGCCGGGACAGGAGTTGGATTCCATGACCCTTTGAACTCGGGGCATCCTACAAGTCTACAAATCCTTATAAAAAGTAAGCAATTAAGATATTTAATTTACTCAGAATTTTTGTCGTCAAGCCTTGAAGATAATTACATCAAAGGGGAAGACAGGAGTAGAGGGGGATAGGCAGCATATTTGCAGGATGAGAGGCACACTTCCAGACAAAACAAACCCAGTGTTGCCAGTGCTGGAACAATGCTAGAAGACTTAATTCTCCCATGCTTTATCTCTCCCAAGTCCAGCGATCAAGGGGGCTATCACTTTCTTGGAAATATTACCAGGCAGAGAAGGAGAAGATGACTACAACCCAAAGGGAATTGCAGGCAGAGATGTAGACGGTGCATGCCAGGACAGCAGTTCTCAAACTGAAAGGAGAAAGAGTAAGTGTAATGCGTGCCATGCCTAAAGGTATTATTCATGAAGTTCCCCTTAACAGTTGAGGAGTAGCAGACAAGTACATCATCCAGTGGAACAAGGCAGTAACCCCTTCCTTTAAAAAAATCTTTAAATAAGTATAGTGATAGGACAATACAAGCTTGTTAGACACAGACATACTCCTAGTCTATGCAAATTAGCTTCATAAGCATCTTAAACTGACATTCTAAATATAAATTGTCCAATACATTGTATTTATTTGCCACAGAATGTAAAAAGTTTATTAACCTCTCACATTAATATTTAAGAGGATGAAGCTGCAAGTTCAAGAGCTAAAACCCAGGAGCACACACATCATCAGGCAAAACCTGAAAAGTTGGCAGAAAAAAACAAACTAGAATCCTGACAAGCTTCATAAGAACTACATAGGCATGGTATATTATCTAGATGAAGGGACTAAACAACATGCTTACTCAAATACATTGGAACAGCACACATAAAGCCTTGCCTAATACAACAGTGACCTCATGCTTAAACAGTTACGGGCACACTGAACTCTAACAGGTAACAGTAAACTGACACCAAACAAAATGGATCTAAGAGGTTCAGATGAGCTTTCCTCTCCTCTAGCATGCCAAGAGCTGCATATACTTGTCAGGAAACAACAGTGGCACGTAAATTTTAAGACCTTTGGAACAGCGCTTATAGTTAAGTCCTAAATCTCTGAATAGGGCCAAGAGAACTCAGAAGAGCAGAGATCCTCCTTCAGGACCTTTACCAAAACCCATACAAATGCAAGAAGCCAAAAAGACAAGGATGGACGACAGGCACCATAAGTACATAACTACAAGACCAGACCTGTGACACTGGTTCTGTTCCTTGGTGAGAAAGATGCTCCAAAACTTGAGGAGAAAAAAGAAAGCAAAACACGTAACAAACCCGAACTCCCCATAGCAAACATACAACACTGAGTTATGGGGCAAGTAAGAAGATAAGAAGAGCTTTCTCATGACATTAAAGATGCAATATTTCTCTCCAGGGAAACATGGTTTATCTAACAAGACTAATTAAGGAGAAAAAAAACTCACTTGGGAATCCAAATTAAATCTGTTATTATCAGCATTTGAATAGCCTAAGATTGTACAAATTACTCTTCAACCAATTAGGTCTGACTCAGTATGTGGCGATTCAATAAGCAAAGTTAGCTGTACTCAAATTGGAACAAATGGCACTGGTCAAGTTCTGCACCACCTACAGTAAGATTCAGCTCTGAATACAAGGTCCAACACCAAAAAAAAACCCCAAGACTGTGACTGTAACCTTTTTTATTTAACAAATTAAGAAAATAAACTATGACCACCTTCAAAACAGTTCCCTTCTGAGTTGACACACCGCTACATATGATACTACCAACATTCAAAGCAGTTCTGCAGATCATTTGCTGAAACATTTTGAAAGCAAAAATGGAGGAAGACAAGTCCGGCAAACAGTGTGGGTGTTCAAGCACAGCGATGTTGTTGTTAGCTAAAAACTGCTTCACAGACAACGCGTTGTGGGCTGGCACGTTCTCTTGATGTTAATACACTGTTCACTCTTGTACACCAACATTTTCCAACCAAGGGTAAGAAAACATCTCTATTTGAACACGCACCCACTCGTACTGAGTGAAGCGATCAAGTTGAGCCTTGTCTCACTGACAATTCACAACATGTTCTATAACCACCTTTTTGTCTCTCATCTCCCACTTTTGGTTCCTGAGCTATACTGTTAGTCTTGGGGGGGGGGGGGGGGTGTCAGACCTCATACACAATCATAAGATGCAAAGCATGATAGGTGTTATACTTCCACAAATTCTGTTTACTACAGACAGTAGAGTTTTGGTACACTGAAAATAACATCATCAGCTTTAGCAAAATCACCCCCCCTACTTGCACTTTACACTCCCTCCACTCCACCTGCCCCATAACCTTGGAGCTTATGCACTAATGTAGTACATCACCCATTTGGCTAGCCAGTGTACCATAAGGCTGCAACACTTTACCCTGGCTATAAAACAAATATATTAATTCCCTAAATCTGCTAATTCCATCTCTGTAGTTCATGGGCTCCATTCAGTTCTTCCCGCCCCTTGTGATTAGACTTACAACAGGGTGAATACATAACAGAGAGTAAACACTTTCTCTGTGCATTAACAGTACGCTATTCAAAATGAATGTGAATAGTGTTGCCAAGAACTATTCTACTATACATCAAGAAACAATTTTTTTCACACTGGAAACATCAATTTAACTGATGAAACTAATGCAAGCTCTTTAATCTGACTTGATTAAAATCAAAGAGAGGACTACAGGAAAATAATTAACATCAAATTAAAACTTTGCACGCTTTCTCATGTCATGCAACTAGGTTTTTGTTAAAATTAATTCCAACTTTATCAACCCTGCCTTAAAACCCCAAAGAAGAACTTTAGTTATGAAGTGTTTATCACCAATACCTGGAAGCTGCAAAACAAAGAGGCCACAAAGCCTACTGAATCATGCAGTGTAACACTGGAACAGTTTGTCACAAGTCCACAACAGGCACAGTATCTCCCTGGTGATACTGCATGCTTCTGGAATAACAGCGACAGAAGTTTAAGCATTTAAAAAAAAAAAAAAAAAAAAATACTGTCCCTCTGAAATTACAACAGCCTCCAGAGAACAAAGGTGGAGCTCCACTTTTTGCAGGAGGGATAACATTCAAATGCACCGCACAGTAATTATCAAGCAGTGCTTTCATTTTTAACTCAAACTTAGAACTTTTAACACTATCAAAATTGCAAATAAGAACAAAATTCATTTGTTTATATCATTATTTCCACAGCCGGAGAGAATTTTACTGTGCAGAGAAGCTGCATCTTGTTAGCTTCTTTCTAGCTTCTATCTGGAAAATTTCAGTCTGGAATTTACTAACAAAGCAAAGCCCCTCTTCATACCATAAGAATTATAAACATTGGTATGACTGTGACGTACTAATCTGACAAACACGCCTAACAAATCAGGGTACTTAGCGACAGCAGCTCTAGCAAGGTGATTATTTTCAAAGCATGGAAGAAGCTCAGCCCCTTTCACTCCATCTCCAGGTGAGGTGCAGTCAGATCCCTTCCACCACCCAGAGACGCAAGACGAGACTTCATGCACACACTAGGAGTGGTCAGTACCTTCTGGTATGGGATCCAGTTCAGAAGCACAGGCATGTCCAAGTGAAACTGTCACCAAACTTTGGTGTCATAAACATGAGAACTCAGGAGTAGATTCCTACAACGAACGAGTGCAGAAATATCCACCTCTCACAAAGGGCTGGCAGCACTATCGCAGCGTTTCCTCAGGCTCAGTTCCTGATATCACAGCACAGCCAGAGCTCACACAGTAACCGTTACATTTCAAAAGCCAAGTATTTCCTGACTTCGGGTTGGAAGCACCCGTGCTGCCTTGGATTTCAATAACGAGTCACACTCATGAAGCAGCTATGCATACTTAAAAAAGAACAAAGAAACAGGATACCATCCATAAAGCAGCATCCACCCCGACTTTTGCTAATTCCTGAAAGAATTTAACATCTGACAGTGAGAAACCAGCATAGTGGGAGAAAAAAAAAAATTAGGATTCTTTTGTACAGCAGTCAGATGTGATTCTCATTTAAGTTAGTGCTATGTTGCATGTCCACAAGACAGGAGAACCCCAGCCACAGCAGTGAAATATGAACAGAGACAAAATGAACTGCATATTACATCCTGCTATGTATTAGGCATTCAACACGAAGGCAAAGTTTTTATCTTACACAAAAACACACTTTAATGCCAGCCAAAGTGCAGATATCAATAACTATTCTCAACCAGAAAAAAGGGAAGGGGAGGGGAGGGAGGGAATAAACAATTTCTTTTAACTGCTACAAATGTTCCTACTGCCATCCAGTTAGTAGAGCACTGCTCATCCAAAGCTTTTCTACTTCTAAACTGACCACTCTGCTACTTCACACGCTGATAACAGTGCTCCATGGATCAGTTTTCACCATTAAAAATGCATCTTTGCAATAAAGATATAAAAGACCAACTTAGAGTGGTTCAAATCATGCAGTCACACAAGCAATTTGTTGACAAGCACTGTTGAGGGAGGTGATTCTGCCCCTCTGCTCTGCTCTCACGACACCTCACCAAGAGCACTGCATTCATTTCTGAAGTCCTCAGCAAAGAAAGGAAATGGAGCTGTTAGAGTGACTCCAGAGGAGGGCCACATAGATGATCAGAGGGTTGGAGCACCTCCCATAAGAGGATAGGCTGAGAGAGCTGGGCTCCTTCAGCCTAGAGAAGGGAAGGCTCAGGGGAGACCTTAAAGCAACCTTCTAATACTTAAAGGGGGCCTATAGGAAAGCCAGGGAGGGGCTCTTTGTCAGGGAATGTAGAGACAGAATGAGGGGGAATGATTTTAAACTGGAAGAGGGGAGATTTAGATTACATACTGAGAGGATATTTTTTCCTGTAATGGTGGTGAGGCATTAGAACAGGCTGCCCAGAGAAGCCATGGACGCCCCATCCCTGGACACGTTCAAGGTCAGGTTGCACAGAATCATAGAATCACTAGGTTGGAAGGGACCCACTGGGTCATCGAGTCAACCATTCCTAACACTCCCTAAAGCATGCCCCTCAGCACCTCATCCACCTGTCCCTTAAACACCTCCAGGGAATGTGACTCAACCACCTCCCTGGGCAGCCTATTCCAGTGCCCAATGACCCTTTCCATGAAAAATCTTTTCCTGATGTCAAGCCTGAACCTCCCCTGGCAGAGCTTGAGGCCATCCCCCCTTGTCCTGACCCCTGTCACTTGGGAGAAGAGGCCAGCTCCCTCCTCTCCACAACCTCCTTTCCGGTAGTTGTAGAGAGCAATAAGGTCTCCCCTCAGCATCCTCTTCTCCAGGCTAAACAACCCCAGCTCTCTCAGCCGCTCCTCATAAGACTTGTTCTCCAGCCCCCTCACCAGCTTCGTTGCTCTTCCTCATGCTCTTCCGCATGAGGCATTAAGCAACCTGATCCAGCGGAAGACGTCTCTGCCCATGGCAAGGGGGATGTAAATGGATGATCTTTAAGTTCCTTTCCAACCCAAACCATTTATGATTTTATGAATTTCTTTATGCTAGAGATATTTGAAACTAGAACAGAAGAATGTGTCTCCATCAAATGACTTAGTGCTGAATGAATACCAACCTTCAGTTTTAAAGAAATGTGGGAGATTTATAGTAAAGAGAAGTGCTATCACAATGGGTGAAGAATAACAACTGAATTACTAAGCATTTCTATAAACACCTGCACTGAGCATACTTCTAAAAGCACAGTTTCAGAAAACAAAAGTCAGGTTCTCAGCAGGCAGCAATAAACATCTGCCATCAACTTTGATTCATTCTGCTAGAAGTCTGGGCTAACACAGCACAACCCAATAGCAGGAAAGCTAGAATAGAGGAGCTTGCAAAGAAAAATCCAGTGAAAACAGCTTTTGGACTTCCAAGCTGACAGTCACCTCGGCAGCCAGTGCTTACATGTTTTTCTTCTCCACAGGTCTGAGTGTAGCCAAAGCTTACGGCAACAGAAAACACATGAGAACAAGCCAAAACTCCACACATAGTGAAGTCTTGCTTTCAGTAGACAGATTCCTTATCCTGTTTCCCTGGCCTACAATTTTTCCAGGTGACTTGTCAGGATCCAATTAGTTTTTTTTCTGAACAGCTACTACAGAGCAATACACTTGTATTAACACTGACATTCAACCTCATGCTATATATTGAAGAGATGACACACTCCTGCTAAAGGCAAAGCTGAAGACTACCACTAGACCAGCCTAAATAAAGAGATATTTTTAGATAGGTAAAGTAAAATTTAAAAAAAAAAAAAAAAAAAAAAAAAAGATTCAATTCTCAAAATAATTCTTCCTTGAGATCTACTCAGCAATTATTTATGCTGTTTAGTTTTCATACAGTCACTGGGCAGAAAAGTCACTTGTAGTTGCAGGACTTACACTCACAGACCCCACCCACCATTATCTAATTTGCCACTGGAAAATTGTGGATCACCTAACACGAGCTGTGTGCTACACACACACACACAAGATGCTGCTTTGCCAAGTATCCAAATTTAAAAACCGATAGAAGGTAGATCAAATTACTTAAGAGGAAAGAATGTGTAAGACTTGCAGGATTGTTCAGATGCCTGGGCAGGCAACAGGGGCCTTTATTTATACTTGCATGCAAGCACTGTACATTGGTGCATCAGGGAATGTCATAGATGGCATGGACAGCACAGTCCAACAGGAACACTGCTTTAAGTAAGGAAGGTTCTTGCACTCAGTAGTTTGCTCCTGTGTTCAGGCCAGCCAAACATAAGCCTTTTCACATTTATGACACAGCTCGCACTGCTTCATGACTATGCAACCCATAGAAATGTCAGCACAGCGCTCTCATGACGATCCTTATGTTCTTTGAATATGTAGAACAGCAAGTCTCAATTCATCTCCCAGTTATATACCTTTACCATATGCAAGTACTCTTAAACTCTTTCTCTAAGCCTGGGACATAGTTCCCAGCGAAAGATTTAGCAAAGTACAACTTGCTTGTAACATCAGTTCATCTTATATTTTCCAGCTGCTTTAACCCAAGGTTTCCAAACTGAGAAAGCACAAATTCAGATATTAACTAGGAATTTAGTCCTAGAATCTCTGCATTTTTAACTTAATTTCTGGTACGAGATTAAGATGATGTTTTTATGAACTCCATCACATTTACCACATATCTATTTTTATTAAAAGAGCTTGCCTGAGAAGACTGTCAGGTAGACAATCCCAAGCAATTAATGAATTCTCTGCATTCATTTCCTTTGGGGGTAGGTGGTATACTGTTAGAGAGCTCAGTGAAGTATTTTGCCCCCTTACGGTCATTATCCACTTCTCAAATACAGATTGGAAGACATTAGTTGTGGTTTAGCTCCAGTCAGCAACTAAGTATGACACAGCCACTCACTTAACTCCTTCTACTCTCTGGTGAGATGTTGAGGAGAATCAGCAAGAAAAAAGGTAAATCTTGTGAGTTGGGACAAAGACAGTTAATAGAACAGCAAAGAGAAAGAAAAAAAAATAGTAACAGTAACAAGAATAATAAAAGAATATACAGACTGAGTAACGCACAGTGCAATTGCTCACCACCCAGAAACCAATGCCCAGCCCACTACCCAACAGCAATTCCCCCTGATCGCCCAGCCAACTCCTCCAGTTTATATACTGAGCATGATGTCATATAGTATCGCATACCCCTCTGTCCAGACAGGGTCAGCTGTCCTGGCTGTGTCCCCTCCCAGCTTCTTGTGCACTCCCCACCTTCTCAGTGGCAGTCCACTATGAGAAGATGAAGAAAATTAACTCCATCCCAGCCAAAACCAGGACAACAGTGAACTTCATTTCAGCAGATTTAAAGCACAAGTGCTAAGACTGAAATAAGTGCTTCGTGCACCATGTTTAAGAAAACAGCAGTTTTTTAATTCAGCAGTTTTTGATAAAAGCTCTCAAGATTTTAAATGACAGGCCATGAAGACTCCTAAAGTGAATATCAGCCCACTTCTGGTTAAGGACCACCTGCATTTGATCTCCCTGCTGCCACCACGTTTGTAACTTATTTATAGCTACAATAACCACCTTCTCCTATCACTGAAGGTGAAGATGGTAAGTTGGTAGTAATTCAGCACTCACTCTGGGAGATGGGAAAAAATACAGACATTATTCAGTCCAAGAACCACAGAATCATTGAGGTTGGAAAAGACCTCTAAGATCATCAAGTCCAACTGCCAGCCCAACGCTACCATGCCTACACGTGGGCAGATCTAGTAGGTGTCTATATATTTGGTGCAGAAAAAGTCAGGCAGGCACTGTAATAACTTTTAGCCCCATTAATGAGGCTAGAAGTTCCTCAGGGATGTGAAAACAAGGAGTTAGGTCTTTTCCTTTCATGTTTTCCAGAAACTCTTGACTACAATATCAAGAGGTTCCAGACTACAAATTTTCCTTAAAAAAGGCTATGCTCATAGGAAGGTGGACATCAGAACTAGCGCCAAGCAGCAGGTGACACCGCAGCAGAAACAAAAAAAAAGATACTACCAGGTTCATGACTCCTTTTCTCAAAAGGTTATTCACTAAAACTGTGAAAGACAAATGCACAAAATTTATCAGACGGGGTGCATGGAGTAGGAAAAAATTAGGTTGCAACCTAATAGCCTTTCAACGGCTTCTCTATCCCTGCCAGGTAACATTCATTAGTTTTCTAGTAATTTGGGAATACGCACCTGTACAAGTTTCAGCTTGTCACCTAATCTCACAATTCACAAGAGAAACTGCATTATCTTGCAACGATATCAAATGCCAAAGCAACTAGTAGTACAATTAAGTTCTCCCAGATAACAACCAGCAAGCAACCCTAGCATAAAGACAGTGAAAGAGGACTTCAAAGCCATATTGATCCAGATGCTGAATTTCCAACCGCTTCGAAACCAGGCACTGGGCAGAGCAGGGAGCTTCCACTCAACTAGAGTTCCTTCAGCACCTAACTCTTGAATCACCACTTTGCCTGATGGAGGCACAGGAATCATGAATACCATGCCTGAAGGCAGAGTTACCATGCCACAAAACATCAAGCACTACTCTTGCTGGGAATCATAATAGTCAAATCTTGTCAATCACTAACTCTTAAAAACACTACGATTTCATCAGCTGCTTACGTTAGCTATGAAAAGAATTAAATACAGTTAGATAGTCACAGTGTTCAAAGGTAAATCCATACATAGAATCATTAAGGTTGGAAAAGGCTTCTAAGAACACCAAATCTAACCATCAGCTTCACACCACCATGGGTACTAAATGTCAAAGTGCCACATCTACACATTTTTTAACCCCTTCAGGGATGGTGACCACTTCCATGGGCAGCCTGTTCCAATGCTTCACCACTCCTTCAGTAAAGAGATTTTTCCTAATATCCAGTCTAAACCTCCCCTGATGCAACTTAATGGCATTTCCTGTCTCCTATCACTTTTTACTTAGGAGAAAAGATAAACATTCACCATGCTACAATCTCCTTTCAGGTAGTTGTAGAGATTCGTTCTCCATCCCATTCACCAGCTTCACTGCCCTTCTCTGGACATCCTCCAGCACCTTGATGTCCTTCTTGTACTCAGAGGCCCAAAACTGATTGCAGTATTCAAGGTTTGGCCTCATCAGAGCCACGTATAGGGGGAAGTACAGACGTGGTTGAATGGGTATTTCCAATTTAATAGCTTTAAGTAATTATATGCATGGTTGTTCTACATTTTCACACAGAGGGATTCCAAAAGAGCTAGAGAGTTACCATTAATAATAATTAATTAAAAAAACAAACAATAACCCAACAAAACACAAGACCCAGGGACAACAGAAATGGAAACACTTTCCCAGAAAGCTTGTAGACGAATGAGTCAATGAAGCAAAGAGACAGCAGGGCTCACTCAAAAGAACTCAAAAGAAAAGGCAAGACTCCTACGCCAATAGTGATCTACACAATAAATAAGATAAGGGATTGATAAAGATCCATGAGACCACTTGCGTATGTCCCAAAAAAGCTTCTGAGTATGTGTTTTGGTTTGGTTATGAATCTGGGTTCTAAAAAACTGCAGCGAAGAGGGAAGCACAAAAGCACTCAGTTACTGCATAAGGAAGAAAACACGATAGGTGATGAATACAGAGAATCAAGACAGATGGGAAGGAGTTGTTTCTGAGGCTACGTGGTGAGTTCCTGTTTTTCAGGCAACATTTTTGTATCCCTCAGGTAAAGTAACTTTCGTATTGGTTCACTAATTGCTTCTTCTGAAAGATAGTATTTGTTCTAGTACTGCTAAGCTTCATTTTCTTAATTTAGCATGTCTGGTACATGACAGATATCTCTGAACCAGCAATCACACAGCACTGCATGACAGCATAAACTGTAAGAGTTGGGGAACCACCTTTTGGAACTGGCTTGAGTCTACACAGGTGAACAAAACAGGTAGGTTGTATTAGCTAACTAGAGCCAACATTGCTAACAGCATTCATAGGAAGAGCATCATAGGCTCTTCTAGCAATACAATCACTCATACACCCAGGATTTGTGGAATTTAAGTTGAATATTGAAGGAAATGAAAGCACAGACTGCTTCACTTTTTTGTCAGCACCGTCATTTCACTAGTACTGTTAGCACATCTTACTTGGGTACCTATATATTAAGGTACGTTCCTTGCACATAGAGGAGAAGGGCAGCACAGCTTCAAGGTCTAGGGTTTGCCAAAAGTATTATTAGATACAACATGGCAATCCCCATCATGAGACTCCTGGGAACTAACCTCCCACTTCTGGGTTGAAGGGGGGAGGGATGAAAAGGGAAGAGTGGTTTTGCTATTGACACAAAGACATTGTCATGACATTTAAATAAGTAATTTTGAAGGATAATATAGATTCATCGAATGCTTTGGGTTGGGAAAGACCTTAAAGACCATGCAGTTTCAATCCCTCTGACATGCACCGGAAAACCTTCCACTGGATCAGGTTGCTCAAAGCCTTTTCCAACCTGGCCTTGAACACCTCCACAGATTTGGCTTTCATGACTTTTCTGGACAAGTTGCTCCAGTGCCTCACCACCCTCACAGGCAAAAAAATTCTTCCTAATGTCTAATCTTGATCTCCCCTCTTTCAGCTTAAAGCCATTACCTCTCGTCCTATCCCTGCACTTCCTGATAAAGAGCCCCTCCCTAGCTTTCCTCTGGGCTCCTTTTAAGTACTGAAGGACTGCTAGAAGGTCTTCCCAGAACCTTCTCTTCTCTAGGCTAAACAAACCCAACTCTCTCAGTCTGTCTTCATATGGGAAGTGCTCCAGACCTCTGATCATCTTCATGGCCCTTCTCTGGACTTGCTCTAACAGCTCCAGGTCCTTCCTACGCTGAGGATTCCAGAACTTAATGCAGTACTCCAGGTGAGGTCTCATGAGAACACAGTAGAGGGGAAGAATCCATGTCCCTTTAGCCTGCTGGTCACACTTCTGGTTATGCAGCCCATAAAACCCATTCATTTCAGAGTTCCTTAAATCATTTCAACTGAGGTATTACTTGTCATGCTTAGCTGCAATCAAAGCCAGATACAGTTTCAACTACCTTGAAATTTCAGAAATAAGTATTCAAATTCTTTATTAGAAGATGACAGTTTTCTCTGGACTGATGAACTTAAAACTAATTTTTTTCATCACTTCTTCATCCTAGAGCTGAAGCTATTTTTTATCCCAGATTGTGAAATATTTCTCTCTGCAACTGAAAGTCAGTTTCCTGATGAGAATTAGCAGTTAGCATGTAACTATTAGTAGAAATTGGAACATAAGCTCCCCTGAAGAGTGAACTTCATTCCTCCTGACCATCAACTCTCCCTCCCCTGGTGGAGCTTAGACTATCTGGGAATTATCTACACTAGGAATTTATTCTTGGTCATGTCTGGATGTCCTGTTCTCACTGAAGTCAAGGCTGAAACTTGTTTTGCAAAGCCAGTGAGGAAACGTGTCAGTTGTATCAATAAGTGCAAGCACATTTCATAATATATCTGGTTCTGTGCTTCCCAGCATCATAATTAGGAAAGCAAGACATGACTTACTCACCAAGCCTCAGTCTTCTCTGTGGTTCGCATGCATATATCCCAATTTCAGTTCTTACACCCACAGGGGCTTCCAAAACAATTGGAAGGCTGGGGAGGGGCTCATTATCAAGAACTGTAGGGATAGGACAAGGGGAACAGTTTTAAGCTGAAAGAGGGGAGATTAGATATTAGGAAGGAATTCTTTCCTGCGAGGGTGGTGAGGCAGTGGCACAGGTTGCCCAGAGAAGTGGTGGATGCTCCATCCCTGGAGGTGCTCAAGGCCAGCTTGGATTGGGCTTTGAGCACCCTGATCCAGTGCAAGGTGTCCTTGTCCATGGCAGGGGGGTTGGAATTGGATGATCTTTAAGGTCCCTTCCAACTCAAACCATTCTATGATTCTACGAGGAAAAAGAGAAACCTCAACTTCAAAGGTTATCCCAAACATAACAGAAATATACAGCACTAGTTAGATTTATTATTCTCTAGGGAGTTTTTAAACTATCTGCCACAGTCCCCAGGTGCTGTAGTTTCTGGTTGCTCATGAGCTCTCAGGGAGCTGAAGCCAGCATAGGATACAAGTTGGCTCATTGCTGCATTTTCACTCTCAGCACCTTGTTTTGAAATTACCTAATTATGCAGAGTTGTGATAAAATGAAGTAGGTGTAACAGTCGCATAGTTTATCGTGGAAATTCTATCAGAATTACAAAAGCTCAGAAATTAATATGGACAGTCACCTAGAAACAAAATCAGAAAAACACCTAATTCGTTTGAGAGGCCTAATTAAATTCATCGACCAAGATGACGTTTCAGTTCATAGGGATTTACAAGACTAGAAATGAGTAAAACTAAGCATACTAACATATTTTTCTCCATATTGTTAGATGAACAGAGCCAGATGAGCCAAGCAGAATTATTTTTTTGCTAAAGTTTTTGTTTGTTTTTTTCAAGTGAGGGGACCACTACAAGAGGGTTACAATGCACTGGAGCGAACAATGACAAAATTTTAAGTTAAAGTAGTAGAAAAACATAAGAACAAACACATTTGCTCCCAAATTCAGCACTTGGAATGTAAATAATTTCAAAGTAGTTTAAGAGAGCAGCTTTCTGCTCAGGCTGCTCTCCACCGATGCTTGAACCCACATCCCATAGAGATTTTTATATCCTGTTTCCCTTCATGGGAACACTGGGAATGACTGCCTCAGACTTGGATGTTCTACTTAACATCATACTAAAAGTACTGCAGTCCTGCAATTCAGAGAAGTCTATGCGGTGATGTAAAAGGAGGTTCTACTGACTCTACTACATAAGACAACTAATCCGTGTTTCACACTGTACAGAGATGAGACTTCCATTTTTCTGAATTTCATCTGTGATCACATTTTTTCAACACGCTTCCTTTTCTCAAGGAGCATGGAAGTCTGACAGAACCCATTTTATGCCAAGGTCCTTACGCTTATCACAATCATTGTTCAGCCTGTCTGACTGCTTCAAGGATGCATCACATCTTGGAATTAAACAATTTGGAACTGCTCACCAGCATGTGACATCCCATAAACTCTATTACTTTCTATTAGAGCACCTTCACAATGATGGTTAGCCTGATTTATTTAGATGATGTCTACTCTGAGGCTGACCATAGTGGATGGGGATTTTAGAAAGACAGAGAGTTGCTGCAAGAAAATTATAAGGCTGAATACAAACAGCAAATTTAAAACTTTCAACCTTGTTCTGCCTAAAGAACACAAGAGGAAAGCACTTTCAGCATCCATTAGAAATCAATCCATGTTAAGAATAAACTAAAATAAGAGCTAACCAAAAGGAAAAAAAAAAAAGACAGTTTACCTACAAATTCAGTTAATTACGGGGACACAGAAAATAGTCTGTTATAAGTTGCTGGACAGACATGTCTTTAATTTTTTAGGCACAAGCAAGGAATTATAGTCTTTTGAGCTTAAAAACCAAAATATTCAAAGCCAAGTGATCATGACTTCTTGAAATCAGTCACCGGTTTAAGTGGATAAATAGGTAACTAGGAGGCTAATCATAAGGCAGCACTTCAAAGAGATACATTTGGTAATAGCAGATACACAACATGTAACAACATCCTGGTATTACAGCAAGTGTTCTTAACTGACGTGAAGGTTAAATATAGGATTTCAGACATACAAGGTTTATTTCCAAAGGCAAGTATCTTACTACTATATGATTCAAAAACTGGCAAAGAACAATAGGCAGTGCTACTATTTTATTTGTTTTTTTCTCTACCTTTCAATATAGGTATGAAATTAAAACCAAATTGAGGTCATACTGCAGTAATATACCTTGACTACAATAAATATTTCACCAGAAATAGACAGGGCAGAGTCATCTCTGCAGGCAGCTTTTCCAAGAGTCCTGTATTGTTAATACACAGCTACGCTGATTGTTTGCTGCAGATTTCCAAGCAGCTGAGAATTGTTCATGATGCACGAGCTCCACAAATAGCCCCACCTCAATAAAACCCAAGGCACACACACTTGCCACTCAGAAATCAGGATTACCCCTAAACTTTGAATTCTTATTTCATGGTCTAGAAATTTACAGTAAAATAAGCTTTTACTTTTTTCTTCTAAGTTAAAAATAATTTTATAATTTGACTCAATTTACTGAATACCCTGCAGTTTCATCTTACAAAAAAAGCCACACAGATAGCTGGAAGAATATTTACATATTACAGTAGGATTTAAAAAGAGCACTTTTATTTGCTTTGCAGTTATGATGCATCAGCTTCAGAACTTACAAGATTCTTCGCATGGAAAGCAAAGATTATCCGGGGGCTGGAGCACCTCCCTTACGAGGACAGGCTGAGAGAGCTGGGATTGTTCAGCCTAGCGAAGAGAAGGTTCCAGGGAGATCTTATAGCAGCCTTCCAGTATCTCAAGGGGGCCTACAGGAAAGCAGAGGAGGGGCTCTTTATCAGGGAGTACAGTGATAGGATGAGGGGTTTTAGGCTGAGGTTTTAAGCTGGAGAAGAGGAATTTAGATTAGATATCATAAAGAAATTTTTTCGTGTGATGGTGGTGGAGCACTGGCACAAGTTGCCCAGAGAAATGTGGATGCTCCATCCCTGGAGGTGTTCAAAGCCAGGTTTGTACGAGGCTTTGAGCAATCTGATCTGGTGGAAGATGTCCCTGCCCATGCCAGGGGGTTGGAACTGGATGATCTTTAAGGTCCCTTGTGACCCAAACCATTCTATGATTCTACAAAAAAAGCTGTGGACAACTAAATGAATTACTTGATGGAGAAAGCAATAACCCATTGCTTTTTACTCATATTCTTCTGAGTCTTCTTCTCTCAGGGTTTTGGGTTTTTTTGACATACTATTCAAGGAGGGAAAGTAAGGATGTGCAGCTAGAATAGCTGTCAAATCCCAAGATGTGATATTTGCTAAGAACAGAGTATATGCTAATTACACTGTTACAAATCACTTATGATGTTAAAATGTAGAAGACTACAGTGCTGTAGATTCTGCAGTTCTTTGAAGGAACCTACTCGAAAGCTAAAAACATGGTTCATGCAGCTGACAGCTCAGTAATATAGGCATAAGCAGAAAAAGCACATAATTACTGAAAGAGTGCCTATCCTCTCAAACCAAGCAGAGCTCTGCCTTCAGAGCAAAGCCTGATATTTTAATGTCTGAAATGTGTCTGGGGAAGAGATTAAAGAGCAAGCAACCCCAGCTGCTAAAAGCACACTTACACTTTATGTCAACTCTAAAACTCCTGAGTGTCTATCAAAACTGCAGTGGACAAAACAGTGCAAGTGTTTTTTATCTCATAATTAAATGTAGCGAGACTATAAAGCTTCACATTTACCAGAAGAATTACTGCAGTGGTGACAAGAGGATAGATCAAACTCCTACCACAAGGTAAACCCCTGCTTAAACAGTTGGTCTTCAGAAGGGTTCCTACCTGCACCCAGAAGTCAAGATGCTGAAGAGCTTCCTCACAACCACCTTCCTGGTACTTTCTCAAGATATCACACCAAATATGTTTACTCCTAATTATTTATTGTTATAACTACATACAAATATGATTGCGGACATAGTTATGTTTCTACAAGGATTGTCAGGATGTCCACACCCACAAAATGTATTTCCACACACTTGTTTACAAAAATCACCAAGTTTTGCCACCCCAGCTGACCCCAGCACTTTCACAGGCTTTACGAGCAGGCTTTCCCTGACTAAGAACTGCTGCTGTAAGACTCTACCCAGAGGCTGCTGCTCATAAACTGTCTAAAATGCAGTTTCAGAGCTCCTAAGTCCCCAAACAATTTAAAAATATCTAACAGACTGACATATCCCTCCCCCTTTGAAGCTGCTGAAGAAGGCTGCTGTCTTTTTGAATTGCAGGGTGGAGAGGGGCCAGACGGAGGTCTGGTGGCCACTCCACACCAGCGTCCATATCAAAGCCCACCTGCGCAGCAAGGCTAAGCAGACAAGAATGAACCATTATGTCTCTGCCACTCATTTGCCTATCAGGATGACTAAACTGGCACTTGGTCATCCCCTCCCTTATCAGATTCACGCCATAGATTTCAGTACAAAAAATCCTCAAAAGAAAAGTATTAATAAGATTTGTGAAAATAAATCTACATATGTTGCACTTGGGTTATTTAGACTATGAGGTTTTGTGATGGAAACATCTTGATCTATGACCCTGGATCTTCTGGATTCCTGCACATTGGTAGGGATTAAGCAAGCCACGGTGTCTCTTACCATTGAGCTCCACTGACCAAAGTAAAGGAGATGGGCAGACTGGTACCTGAGATGTTATCACTCCAGAATGGACTATAAGAGAATGAGAGGAGCAAGCCTTAATCGGAGCTCCCTCTCAGCTGGTCTGAGATCCCCCACCAAAGTCAACAATCTACGAACACCGAAGCGTTTGCAGAAACTTCATTCACAGCAACTTCTTCAGGGAAACATCTAAAGACTTTATCACCGAATTCCATACAGGTCGTATGGTCCCTCACAAATTCTTATAGGATGCTAATATTGGTTAGACTTAACCTTAATATACTTGACTTAGAATTGTAACATTATAGGTAATAAACTAAATGTTTAAATACAGTTCTGGGTCCTACTCTGTCTCCCTCGGGGCGTGACATAGACAGAATAGGGTAGGAAGCTGCTCTTAATAATCAGAGAATCACAGAATTATTAAGGTTGGAAAAGATGTCTAAAATCATCCAATCCAACCGTTAATCCACTAAACCATGTCCTGAAGTGCCACGTCTACATGTTCTTTAAACACCTCCACGGATGGAGACTCCACTTCTGCCCTGGACACCCTATTCCAATGCTTTACCACTCTTTCAGTAAAGAAAATTTTTCTAATATCCAACCTAAACCTCCCCTGGCACAACTTGAGGCCATTTCCTCACTTGTTACCCAGGAGAAGAGACCTGCACCCACCTCACTACAACCTCCTTTCAGGTAGCTGAAGAGAGTAATAGGGTCTCTCCTCAGCCTCCTCTTCTCCAGGCTAAACAATCCCATAATACAACAGGTGCCTTTATCACATTAAGAACAAAGCTTGCTTTATAATATTTCACTTGCTTGTCTGAACACCACCCTACACTATCCAGTAAAACACATACTGTGCTTCCGTGGTAAAACACTCTGTGCTAGGGCAGCCTTAACTTCCCAACAGCATGTGAACATGTGCCCTGAGTCCCACTATATGCACCACAGAAAGAGCCAATTTCAGGTTTATGCATTCAGATTAGACTCAATCGGCAGCTGCTGAGTAAAGCCTCCGCACACCCACAAGTCTGAAAGAGCGCTAGCTGAGAAGCCAAACATTTTTAGACAGTTACTGCTTGCATTGTGTATTCATACAAGAACTAATGAAGTTATGTAATGTGTTTAACTCCTGGATTTTCTTTGACAGCCTACAAGGGAGGAAAAAACCGGCAAGTACAAAACGGACATTGGGTTGCTGGAGCATGTCCAGAGGATGGCAGTGAAGCTGGTGAATGGTCTGGAGAGCAAGTCTTATGAGGAGAGGCTGAAGGAATCAAGGTTGTTTAGCCTTTCAAAACAGATACTTGTAAGTACTCTCCCCTCTCCAAAAAGCAACAGTGACCTTAAAACACAGACAATTACAATTTTCATTACTACACACATGCTGCTAAAGAGACTTTTTCTCCAAACACAGCTTGTTTTTACACCTGGATTTTTCAGACTGTCATACAGCATAGCATGGTTGTAACAGACACTGAAACGAAAAGCTAATAAGAGCCCTACCGTGTGCCTTTGCTACTGATGGCCAACTGACAGACATACCAAGGGGGCAGACTCCAAACACTAAAGTAGAAAATTAACATTCGGCAAGCACTAATGCTGCCTCCGTGCCTGTTGCTTGGAGCAGCATCTCAGTTCCAGGCCTCACAACGCACAGCACTACTCTATTTTTATTCTAACTTGAGAGTTTTGCATCTTAACCTTTACATGTTTACATTAACAGGCACATTCAGCTGAGTGTCTTGGCTAAAAGCTTCCTATTTAGACAGTCACACACCAGACAGTGAGACTTACTTTTAAAATGAGGTCCTGAAGCCATCAATAAAGGTGCCAAGAAACACCCACATGCAAAGGTGTAGTAAATAAATGCCACAACATGGACACTGGCCTTTAGAGTACTTGGCAAAGGAACAGAGGTGCAGACAAGAGGCTACAATACCCATCCTGATTCCCATTGTTTAGTTATATTCTCAGGGTTCAGCGACCCTGTGCAAACACTTCCTACTTTAAAAGCAGAAACTACTGAAATATTCCTCATTTGATTCTGAAGGGAAAAGAAAAGAAAGTCATTTGCTTACTACAGTGTTCATTATATTTACAAGTGCAATTTCATTTATTTGGCAGATCTCTCGAGTAAGTTCGCCAGTAAAACGTTAAGGTTACAATACTGAATTCATTACAGCCTAACTGCTGGAGGGAGAAAGAAAACTTGCTTTTGTGAGATACTTAAGAACGAGATGAAAAATTGAGACTTCTGGTCTTTTTGGCAGTAAACTCTCACTTGCCCCAACAATGTTTCTCCATTGTTGTAAAGATGCAGGCTTTAATCTCTCTCCTTTCAAGGCCAGAAGAGTCCTGTCTCTTCCTCCAGAGAGGGGAAGACCTCTCTCCCCAAAACTTCAATGAAATAACAAAACCCACCTTTCCCAAGAGGAAGATGACAGAAGATAAAGGTTTTCTTCCTTTTCACCTGTGTCAGTCATACATTCAGCTGCATGCTGACATTTCCTAAAGCAGCCAGGTTCTACCAAACCTACCATAATTCATGGTGAACCAGCAGCCACCATTCAGAATCTCTGATAGTCTTTTTTTAAGTCGCCCATGCTAGCATCATTTTCCTACACATTCAAGAAATCCAATACAGTATGGAAGATGCCACCTCCCCAAATTTCAGCACTAGGGAAAAGCCAACAAATACTTTAAAAAAAAAAGATACACTACTGAGTCTTCATGCCCCGAGGAACTGAAAACATATGCAACCTGAAGGTGAACCTGGAAAGAGAAGATACACAGGCGCTTTACAGTGAATTCTGCCTGGAAACACTGAAAAGCACTAGCTAACGCTGTAAAACATTTGGTGAGAATTGCACAGAAAAATACTTAAAAGCTTTAGTTTTCTGAAGTCAGACTCAATTTGTATCCAAGTTTATTTTGGGGCATCAGGTTCTGTTTCTTCATACTTCAAAAAAGAGAGATTTCAGATACTTCATTCCCTATTAAAGTTGATTTATATTACACAACACATAAGTAGCATGAAGAGTGCAATCTGATCTGTGGTGGCTGACAACAAACAGGACATTGGCCCATTCATATATGCTACCACTGAAAGGAATGGACTCATAAATGCAGAGCAGAATGCCAAGAAAGCCAACTCAGCTCATCTTGCAAAAAACAAAACAAAGCCTTTCTCCAGTGCTTTTGCAAGGCCAAACCAAATTCTCCACAGCTCCTGTTTAATATCACGCTCTTGAAGAACTTAAAGCTTAATTTGTTCAGAAGGAAGTTATTTGCTTAACTATGGTTCTTCAGTCCAACTCAATGGGGCTAGGAGGAGATTCAGCGGTTCTCAAAATCTTATTTGAGGATTCAGAAACCAGGCAACACAGTAGGCTGCATCTGTGCATCTTAACTTTACTGAAAGCATAACCAACTTAATTATTCACAGTAGTGTTCCTACTGCTTACATTTTGGTAAACAAGTCCCTGTAGCAACAACCAGGACTTGAGACATTTATTTTTCTTACACTCTTAGTTTCCTATTAAATTCCAGGGCATTAAGCAAGGCTGATTTGTTTACAAAGCATTATCATTT
Source organism: Cuculus canorus (assembly GCF_017976375.1). Lineage (NCBI taxonomy): Eukaryota > Metazoa > Chordata > Aves > Cuculiformes > Cuculidae > Cuculus > Cuculus canorus. Next base: position 43,273,204 of record NC_071401.1, read on the forward strand.
ACCGTTTCACACAATTAAACTATCAAAATAAAGGTGCAGTGTAACAGAACATAACTATGCTCATTTTTTTTTCCTTTTTGCATAAAACTAGTGTTTGGAAACAGATCTTGGACTGGAATTCCACACTGCCTGACTTAGTTCTGGTCTTAGACAAGCCTATCACTCACAGAGGTAACTGCGTATTTGTTACTGCTAACCGGCAGCATCTGCAGCTCTTTTCTGGGAGACAGTCAGGAATATATAGAACACAGCCTGCACACAACCATTTGTGTCCCACCCCCAGCATCATGAGGAATGGAACAATAATACTGAGAAACAACATCTTTGAGCACAGACAGAGAGAACATCAGTTCAGCGGTCTCCTTTTGCTAGAAGCAATCTGATGTGTACTGCTTCAACTTCATTCCTTGCCTTAGATATTTGATCCTATCAAGGGAAAATAGAACTCCCCAATTCCTAGACAGTAAAAGGAGAGAATATTTGGAAGGAAGCACCCACTCATTCAGAAAACAGAGCGCAAGACCTTACTGGGATCTCCACAGCTCATCTGGAGTTGCCTTATCTGCCTTTGTAAATTATCAGTGTACTGGCAGACTTCTCACAGTGGAAGAGTTGCATGCCCAGGCCAGGAGACAGACTGGAAGGAATAATCACAGGTCCCATGTGAAACATCAAGGACCACCTACAGACACCTCGTAAGCCTCATTTCCTGGCTAAGAAAAGGTTTCTCAAATTGCATCACCAGTTCCTTCTTGTCTTCCCCATTCTCATAAGCACCGAGGGCCCATGTCTTCCACCGAATTTGACTGCTATCTCACCACCTTTCTTGAGGAGAGTGGGGGAGAGTGAGGGAGAAGAGAAAGTGAGAAAGTGGCTCGGTAAAGCAGAGATGTCAACGCAGAGAACTGTCAAGCATGTACTGAAGGCATCTGTTCTGCTCAGTTGGCCAATGCACACATAACTGTGTGCACAGCAAACATCAGCTGCAGCTGACATAACACTGTTTCTCACCCAACAACTAGCTGAGAACATAGGGTAAGATGGAAAACTAAGAGTGCTTAAAAAAAACCCAACAAACTGATAAATTGCTTTATATGAAAGAATGTATATTGTGCACTTTCTTTGTGTGTTTTCCCTTCCCTCTTAGTTCTGCTTCATCTCACCGGACCATTTCATGTTCATTTTCCAGGCACTGCTAGAAGCCTAACAGAATTTTTTGAGCTATCCAGAAGATTACAGCACAACTTCCTTATCTTTTTTAACCAGGAGGAAGTAGATCAAAACAAGAAAGCCTATAACTCATGAAATGGCAGAAGTGTTTGTTCTGCAGTAATGTGGACTTTTCCCATTATGGAATGAAAAGCTGTACCACAGTTTTACATGAACACTACCACAGTATTAGTCATTTCAGGAACAGTGAAGACCACTTCGCTTCAAAGGTTCAATTCCTCCTTCCTACTCCCTCTTAGCCACACAGACGTTATGCTGTTTCAAAAATTACAGTCATAGCTCTCTAGAATATCAAGCCAAACGATTCAAACAGCTGATAAGATCACACAAAGACCACATTACTAGTAATCACACATGCTGTATCAACTCAGTGTATTAAAGCTTGACCTTTTCATATTTATGCTCTGAAGGATGTTATTCAACATTATCTGGTATTTAAGAACACTGAAATCACCAGACAACATTTCCCTAGCTTAGACTCCACCTCTGAAGCCAAACTGGCGACTTAACAGCTGGACTTTGCAAGAGCAACAGGATGGAGCTGCATCCCCAGTGGGACAGCAGTGAGCCTAACATACCTCCATTAGTTTGTCACAGTGAGTGTCCACAGCTTCTAGATGTAAAGACTTCATGTTCATAGAATCATGAAATGTTTTTGGTTGGAAGGGACCTTAAACATCATCCAGATTCACCCCATCTGCCATGGGCATGGATACACTGCACTAGATCAGGTTGCTCAAAGCCTCACCACAGCCAGGTCTTGAACACCTCCAGGGATGGGACGTCCACATCTTCTCTGGGCAACCTGTTCCACTGCCTCACCAAATCTGTTTTCCAAATATGTAAGAACTACGCTCACCTCCTTCCACAGAGTATTTTCAAGGGTGTTACACTACCAAGCTGGAAAATCTGTTGTGTGTCTTCAAGAACTAAAATGATGGAAGGGTTGAATTCAAGGAGCATTACACAACTCACACACATAAACAATTCTTAAATCTTGGCATGGATAGCAAGGATTTTTTAAGACAATGCCACAACTAGTGAAAACACCATAAAATTCAATATTAAAAAATTAGTTAAGTCGACTTTTTGGCATATGTGTTTTCAACAGAAAGATGGACTCTAAATAGCAATGACACCAATACGGAAATACTGTGTTTGGCTAGTCAAGGATCTTCAAATCCTATGCAATATTTAAATACTTGGTCTGGGTTTTACACAGATTATTTTTGACAAAATGAGCTAGGGCAATTAAAGCACACATTATTGCTGTGACTGTTCATCAAACTATAACTTTCTCTTACTTTAGACAAGACTATTTATTATGAGTAAACAGATTGCATTAATAATTTAGTGGGTGATGAATAAAAGATGGGAGAGAAATTTTATACTACAAGTGAATGAAGTACAGTGGCCATCTGATATAGGAGATGGAACTTCAACCTGTAGCTGAACCCCTTCCTGCCCTGTCCCATCCTCAATCAGCTTTCCATTTTTTCCCTCTGCAATGAGTGTGACAGAAGAGTTTGAATTCCCACAGCAGAAACACAGTCAGATTGCAGAGTGCTTCCATCTCGCTGACATCTGGTTAGGAATTAGCACTCCAGATTCCACAGACCAAATTTACTACACCATCCTATAAAGACAATTTGAACACCTCCATTAAGCCCAGGTGTAGGTGTCTATTGGAGAATAAACTCAAGACCGTGAATCACAGAATCATGAAATGGTTTGGTTTGGAAGGGACCTTAAAGATCACCCAGTTCCAACCTCCCTTGCCATGGGCAAGGGCACCTTCCATTAGATCAGGTTCCTCAAAGCCTCATCTAAGCTGGCTTTGAATACCTCCAGGGATGGGACATCCATGACTTCTCAGGGCAATCTGTGCCAGTGCCTCACCACCCTCACAGCAAAAAATTTCTTCCTAATATCTCATCTAAATCTCCCTTCTTTCAGTTCAAAACCATTCCCCCTTGTCCTATCCCTGCACTCCCTGATTAAAAGCCCTTCCCCATCTTTCCTGTAGATGCCCTTAAAGTACCGTGCTATAAGGTCCCTGGAGAGCCTTCTCTTCTCTAGGCTAAACAAGCCCAAGTCTCTCAGCCTTTAAATAGCAACTGAGCGAGAATCCAGTAACACAGGCTCAATTTTTTCTCACTCCTCCATACACCAACTCCTAAGGTTACTATTCAAGTAATCCAAACTACACAGAAGTCCCTTCAAAGACAAGTAAATGCAGTTTATCTTCTCCTGTCGCCTTCCATTTTCCAGTTTATTTAAATATCTAACAAAAAGGAAAAAAAAAAAATCCAGCCTGGCTTCCACTGAAGTCATTGGAAAGACTCATTTTTAATAAGTGCCACATAAAAAACAAGTTCACTGAACACAATCTGCTATTTAAAATGATACTGAACAGAGTGAAGGGTTTTTTACTTCATCTTGGTTATTTACTCACCATTGCCTTCCTAGTTATATCCTATTAGCTTTTTTTTGCTACTTTATGTAAGTCAAAAATTAATTTATACTTCTAAAGAAATTTATTCCTCCTAGAGCAAATCTTTCACAAATCCTCAGTTATACCATTTAAAAAAAATTGTTAAGGCAATAGGGGCATTTCCTAATACCCAGCCGCTTAATTATGGGATTTTACGTACTTCAGTTTTGGCTTCTTTCCAGAATTTCACTTCTTCTCCAGGGACGACAACAGTTTACACGGTTGCGGGGAAGCCGCATTCACATCTTCGCTTTATATTGCACCAAGATTTGGGCATGTTTAGCCTTGAGAAAGCTCCAGGGAGACCTTCTAGCAGCCTTCCAGTACTTAAAATGGGCTACAGGAAAGCTGGGGAGGGGCTCTGTATCTGTAAGTGTAAGGATAGGATGAGGGGGGATAGTTTTGAGCCAGAAGAAGGGAGAGCTAGTTTACATACTAGGAAGAACTTTCTTCTCCTGTGAGGGTAGTGAGGCACTGGAACAGGTTGCCCAGAGAAGTCATGGATGCCCCATCCTTGGAGGTGTTCAAGGCCAAGTTGGATGAGACTCTGAGCCACCTGATCCAGTGGATGCCGGCCTTGCCTACGTCAGGGGAGTTGAACTGGATGGGCTTTAAGGTCTCTTCCAACCCAAACCGTTCTATGCTTACCCAAAACTTTTTTTATCACTCTAGCATGGCTGAAGGAGGAATTGCCACTTGAGCTGCTGATTGGCCAGTGTTACAACTTGCTAACATCCAAAGCATATACAACCGGGAAGGCAAGACATATCTTACCGCATTCAGCATTACCTGACAGATGCATTTCAAAGGCTTCCACTTCAGTTTCTGGTAATAAGTAACTCTAATAGTAATAAGTTACTCTAATAGTAAGGTCACACTTCTGTACTACAGTATGCAGCACAACAACTTTCTGCTCTACCATCTCCACCGTGCCCTCATGCACTTATATAGAGGCAGTTTCCTTCTTAATGTATGAGCCTGGAAAGAGGCACTAATTTCATGGGGAGCAGTGTCCCTGCTGCAAACTCTGCATCTTTCCTGATCATAGTTTACGGTTAGGAGGATAAATCCCAAGGAGGCTTGAGCTCAATTGTGTCTAGTGAGCCTGGGATGCTCAGGGAGTCCCACCACAAAATTCTAGCAAGTCACCGCAGGATCAGCTCATATGCATCTACTGAACAAGTTATCACGCCAACAGCTCAGGGAGCTACAGAAAGCCCTGGAAGGCTGGAAGCCCTTCCCTTACAATAGGGAGTCTCTAGCTTCCAAGAAATCCTTGCTCAAGTTTTAGACATTAATCGATGTTTTTCTTAATGACCCTTGCTCACACAAATCAACTAAACATTTTAAAATCAATCTGAGATACAGAATTCCTTTGTGCAGAAGGCAGTCCTGCTATGTCCAAATTGTTAACTTTGGGCAACAGTACTGACTAAGGAAAAAATTAAAGAGTTGGCCAAAGGTTCTTTATGACAGATATTAATGAGTAGACGGGCTCCACCAAAACTGTGCCTTGCATTGACAGTTTTCTATGACAGCATATGCTATTTCAGAAAACAGTACAGTCTACTACACAAGTAACTAGCTTGCAAGTTGGAGGAAAGAAATAAAGATCTGTCTACACAGTTATCAGTTGTACAAGTAAATCCTCCTTTACCCTTTTTCTACCATCCTATGAATTTGTAGAGTCAACTTTCCAATTCAACCGATAGCGCTAAGGAAGTTATGCCTACAAAGAAGCCATTTTTGTACCCCAAAATCAGTTTCTCCAATTTAGTACCCCTACTTGAGGAAGACACATAAAGAATCTTACTTCTGTAATTGCAGCACTTTTGGTCTGTCTTGTTTTTTCCTTGTTTCAGACAAAGCAAAGGATACCAGATCTGAAAAGAGACCTCAATACCCTAATATGGAGACTCAAGAGTTCTGCAAATGATAAACCACTGTCAATTGCATGTAAATTCTCTTCCAGCTGATCTGTCTGGACTAATAGAGTAAAGAAAGTCTTTTTTTAAATCTAAGGTGGGATGAGAAAATTTTTAAAAAAATAAAAGTATCTAAGTGTGTGAGAAATTACGCAAATGAGGTCTGAGATGGTCATCTGCAAATGCTAACAATAAAATAACCTAGAAGAAGAACGTGTTTGCTGGAAGTTGCATGGCATTTTGAAGACAAACTGAACACCTTCCAATGCCATCACCTAGCAAGCAAGGTATTTCTGCAGTCTCACAAAACAAGCTATGCTATATCAGAACAATTTTTTGCCTGTAAATGCCATTATCAAAGTATTTCATCAAGTGCAACATCACCTGTACTAACTTCAACTGTCCCCCTCCCCCCCTCCTTTTTTTTTCTCTTGCCCCTATCTATGACCTGAAAGAGATTATCTATTAAATTACAACAGCTACAGAGGCACGAGTCAGACTTAGGAAGCGTACAAAAATTTTGTTCTCAGCGAGGGAAGGAAGAAGAACAGCAGCAAGTATTTTTCCAGTTCTCTGAAAAAAGCTGCACAGGCAGTAGTAAGATCTGTTGTTTACTGAGAGCCCACTCTGACGCTAAGTGGGCAGAAGCTTCTCTTTACAACACCTACATAAAAGGGCCAATAAAATAGACTAAGAACATACTCTGTCAGCCATACCTCCTACAACAGAAAATCTCTTTATTTCAATCACAAATGCCAACTATCATGTATAAATATTCCAAAAGATGATATTATTTTTTCTCAAACTATAGCTCTGGTAGGAGAGCAGCACTGCTGCTTCTGATATGTAGACACTCTACCTGGCAGCAGATAATTCCCTACCCAGACTTTTTTCTTGAAATGACAATTTCAAGAAAATGACAATGAGTCAAGGGAAAAATATCTTGCGACATCAGTGATTCAGTCTGGCAGTCTCTCCAAAAGCACCAACATAAACAGAAAAGGTCTTGTGTATCAACCAGAAATGTTGAAAAAGGTATTTAACACAGTTGTTCCTCTTACAAAATGCAAACTAGCTGAACACTCCCAGAACAAAAAGTGGTTTTGGATGGACCCTCTGTTCTGCCCCTGTGAGACCTCTCCTGGAATACTGCATTCAGTTCTGGAGTCCTCAACCCAGGAAGGACACAGAGCTGTTAGGAGTCCAGAGGAGGGCCACAAAGATGATCAGAGGTCTGGAGCACATCCCTTATAATGACAGGCTGAGTTGGGATTGTTCAGCCTAAAGGAGAGAAGGTTCCATGGAGACCTTCTAGCAGCCTTCCAGTACTTCAGCTGGGCCTACAGGAAAGCTGAGGATGGAGTCTTTATCAGGGAGTGCAGGGATAGGATGAAGGGAACAGTTTTAAGTTGAAAGAGGGGAGAGTTAAATGAGATATTAGGACGACGTTTTTTTCCTGTGAGGCACTGGAACAGGTTGCCCAGAGAAGCTGCGAAAGCCAAATCCCTGGAGGTGTTCAAGGCCAGGCTGGATGAGGCTTTGAGCAACCTGATCCATTAGAAGATGTCTCTGCCCATGGCAGGGCGATGGAACTGGATGATCTTTGAGGTCTCTTCTGATGCAAACCATTCCATGATTCTATGGACTGAGACTGGATGAGTTGATTCTTGTGGGTGGAGCATTCGTTCTAAGACTCAGGCTCAAAACTTAAATAAATCCAAATATTTGGAACAACAAAGTCGGAGCAATATGTCAACACTGAGTGGATCCTTTTAAAATCCTTTGAAATAACTCATGCATGCATCTAACTACCTGAAAGGAAGCATGCAAGCACTCTTGGGTACAAATTCTGGAATAAATTACTAAGTTTAAATAAATGCCTGAGACACACAACAGGGTAGACTCCCAATAAAGAAATCCCTCTTTAACCCTGACTCCTGTCACTTTGATTCAAATTGTCTCACCAAAGAGGCTCAAAATCTTAGTGCAATGGAGACTGAAAAATTTTAAGTGTCTCGCTAATCAGTCAGAAGTTAGAGTATGCATCTTTACTGCATAGTTATCAGGCAACTGTCATCTCTGCAGCTGATGAGCAATCATCAATCTACCCAAGCATAGCTCCACAAGGTGCTTAAACACCCTCTTTCTGTATGGCATCTCCCATGGCTGGCTGTGCTGACATACTTTATGCTCTCTGAGGGTGGGAGGGAGGTGCTGTATGCCTGCTATATTACTACTTGAGTAAAGCACAGCTATGGCAAAGCTGCTGTGGAGCTGCCAGCGCTTCACATCTCTTCCCTGTGTCTGCAAAGTAGACAGGTCTGAACAAGAGCTGGAATGTGTCTCACGCTCTAACCTGCACCTCCAACAGTCTCAGGACTGCTCTGAAATCTTTCCACATGGGTGCCACAGTCTTGAGTTTAGGATAAGGACTTGAGTTTAGCAGAGATATACTCAAAGGTAGTGCTGGACTACTTTCCTAGGTCTGCGGATCCTAGGCACCCACCCATGCACAGCCAGCAACAGGGCTGCCACCTGGCAAATCTCCTCCATGGAAGACTCGGAAGATGAGAGTACAGACATAAGGGGAAATAAGTGCATTTTCACATCTCCCTAAAGAATATATGAATATCTTCCTAAAGATATCAAAGTCTCATCATTTTCTACATTTATATAGGATCAAGACAACAACATACTTAAGCCTAAAAGAGCTTCATAAATTGAAGCTCCTTCCCAAATATCAAGAACTAGGTTGACCTAACTGGGAGCAAGGGACACATCATCCTGTTCTTTCCTCAGAAATTTCTCAAATTATCTTCTTGGTCCTTTAAAGGCAGAAGGATCTCCACCTCAAGTTTAATTAAAGCTATTTGTCTTAGTAAGCGATTTTCCTGTTTCTAAGCATGGTTTGTGGTTAAAATGGGGAAAGGTGTACAGGAGGGAAGAAAACACTCTGTGCTTTAGTCACTCCTACTAGGAAGGGACTGAAAGGAAATATCCTGTATTCTCTTTTCCCTTAATATGTACACATGCTCCAAAGCAGAGGCTAGCACTGCTGAATGCTAGAAAAGCCTGATCAGGTTTACACTGCCAGTCATTCGATGGGGAACTTCAAATTCATACCCTCACAATTTACCAGTCATATGCTTCTTACAAATTACTGCCCTTGGGGCAGGGAGGGGAAAATCACATCCTTTAAGGATTACTTTTTGCATGTACAGTGTAACTTGATACCACACACAGAGTGAAGAGAACAATGCACACCAGTCTGAAACCACTGCTAGCATTCACCAACAAAAATCCCCTTCCAGATCCAAAGCATTGCCAACAGTTTGGGGTTTTGTTACACAACTGCAAGAACTGTTTCAGCTCCCACTGTGTGCAGATTTTCTCTGCTAGCAATTGTTAAAGACTGTTTTTCCCGCTGTGTTATGGAACAATGGGAATGATAAATGTACCCAAGAGTAATATTTGAGTCAAAGATTATTGATATCAAGTGCTGTTGTTTGGCATGAGATGAACGAAGTTCTGTTATGTTAGACAGCTCCCCTCTGCCAAAACCCTAACCTCATTTTTCCAGAGGAAAAAAAAAAAAATCCCCTCAATATAAGTAAGAACATTTTTAGGAATGTTATCCACTTAAAAAGATATGGTTAGTCCCATTATATGTTAGTTATTGGTAATAAAATGTCTAAAACTAAACACAGATACATTTGGCCTGATGTTTAAAAAAATCCAGTAGCGTGAAGACCTTCATTTTATCCATAACTTGTTTCATCTAGCATAGAGCAGTAACACCAACAGTCACGACCATGCTTTGGTGCACTTTCTTTTTAATCAAAGCTGTTTGTTTATTCAGCCATTATGAAATGGGTGAAAGTATGGTTTAGCTTAGGTACGCTTTGGTCACCATCAGCTCTCCCCTAGGAATCATTGTTCACAAACACTAAATTTGCTTATCTTAATATTTCAGTGTATTCGCTTATTTGTACCGAACATCCTTTTTATCAAAAGGTACACATACCACCAAGTTCTTTGAAGCACTTCAAAGCTTTGCTTTTTGAAAGCAGCTATACAAGCAGATACCCAGCTGCAACTCACCCCTGTAAACAGCCACTTCAGACGCCTCTTTCACGCAGCATGCAACATGTCTCGTGTGCCCAGGGTGTGCATATCCAGCAGATGACACTGAGTTGGGCAGGACAGAGGGATCTGGACATGTTGGATCAATGGGCTGAGGTCAACCATATGAGGTTCGACAAGGCTCAGCGCGAGGTCCTCCACTTGGGCTACATCACCATGCAACACTACAGGCTTGGGAAGTATAGCTGGAAAGCTGCCTGGACAAAAAAAAACTTGGAGATGTTGGTAGACAGCTGGCTTAACATGAGCCAGCAGTGTACCCAGGTAGCCAAGAAGGCCAACAGTATCCCTGCTTGTATTAGAAATGGTGTGGCCAGCAGAAGCATGGAAGCACAGTGCCCCTGCATTCAGCACTGGTGAAGCTGCACTATGAATACTGTGTTCAGTTTTGGGCCCTTCACTACAAGAAAGACACTGAGGAGCTGAAGCGTGTCTTGAAAAAGGCAGCAAAGTTGGTGAAAGGTCTGGAGCACGTGTATGAAGAGCAGCTGAGGGACTTGGGGCTGTTTAGCCTGGAGAAGAGGAGGCTGAGGGGAGCGACCTTATGACTGTCTACAACTGCCTGAAAGGAGGTTGTAGCAAGGTGGATGCTGGTCTCTTCTCTCAAGTAACAAGTGACAGGACAAGAGCAAACAGTCTCAATTCGGGCCAGTGGAAGGTTTAGATGTTATTAGAAAAAAATGTCTTTACTGAAAGGGTTGTCAAGCAATGGAACAGTCTGCCAAGGGGAGTGGTTGAGGCACCATCCCTGGTGGCATCTGAAAGAGGTGCAGATGTGTCGCTTAGGGACATGACTTGGTGGTGGACTTAGCAGTGCTAGGCCAACAGTAAGACTCGATGATCTTAAGAGTCTTTTCCAACTTAAACAAATCTATGATACAGCTCCGGACAAAGATGGATAGGGTTGATAGGAGGTACCTTTCAGGAGTGGTAGCATAACGATGCTGCAGCAGGAGAGGACATGGGACCACAGCTCTGTTTTAGGAGGATGCTCAGGAATAAGGTGGGAGAGAGGGAAAAGCATGACAGAACTGGCATTTTTCTACATTAAGTGACATACAGCTGTGTAACTGTCTACTACATTAATGATAAATGCAAGCACTTGAGTAGTGAAATACAGAATACAAGCAGCTTCTCAGAAGTAGATATAGACTGAGAGGTGCACAAGTGCAGAATGTGTTTCAACTAAGGCTTTATCATTTTTGATAAATGAAACAGAATAATTGGGGACTGAAACTTCAGGTTTTGGCTACTGTAAAACGTTTTACAGTAACCAAGTTACATGTAAAGCATTTACTCGTACGTGACTACATGTTTCCATTGCTTTTTTATAACTTCAGCAGTAAAAAGGGGAACACGTGGTAGTTCAGCATCCATTTCATACGCACACTGCTTAAAGCACTCTCTGAACATTACAAAGGAACAAAGTTTAAAAAAGAAGGCCGTGTCCTGCCTTAATGGAGATAAAATCCTCGCATGTCAACTGAAAAACACACTGAATTAATATGGGATTATAAGCAGGGAATAAGACTTGTTCTTTGGTAAAGTATTGCAGTATAGTTTCAAGACTGTAGAAATGACAGAAGAAAGCAAAGACCATCCCTTAAACACAGACGCAGGCTTTTTTCCACAGGCTATTTCAACTCTTCCTGCAATAATAATCCTTCTCTCCCCATAATCCCCTCCAGCATTTATCTAGTGCATGTAGTGCAAACACCTTATCATCTATTTTGCTGCTGGATCTCTTTAATCATAATCTGAGAATGAAATACTTCTATTTACATTTCTTTAAACAGAAATTGCTGGAAGAGTGAAAGGAGTTCATCAGTGGCCAATGAAACAGATGTAGTTTATGTTAAAATACCCACTCCCTAGGAAGCTGGTGGCTGTAATTGCCGTGTACCAGATTATGGATGAAGCACGTGTCCAGGATGTTTGTATTTTGTGCAAACATTATGCACACTTTTACCACTGAAGCGGCACAAACGACCTTTGCTGTTCAGTGCAACCAAGTGAAGAAATAAACAACACGGCATGCGTCATTTATAGCTGCCACAAAGCAATGGACGCAAAGACACCTAACTTGTAAATGTTGTAAGAAATAATGCCTGTTTTCCTGGACTCTCTTCCCCATCACCATTACCACTCCATGTTCCTGTTCCATGCCTGTAGCTCATAACCAAGTATAGTTTACATCAATATCTGTGTAACAGATTCTAAAGAATTCCTTAGAATCTTGGATTCAACACTTGACCTTGTTACCCCTGTAGCACATAGAGCCTCACTTACCTACGTGCTTTTATAAGCCATAGAAGTCACAGTATCAAGACAACATAGCAGAAAATCCCTTAAAAACATCGTAGGTACCAATTAGGTGCTACAACTATTAGAGAACAATCTAGTCCTAAGGACTCAAAGATCTCAAACTAGTACTTTGCATTTGATGTAATTTCATGATAAGTGAAGCATGCATCCCTTCCCGCAGGTTATGAGACCACACATCAAAGAACTCAGGAAACAAGTGCCTGGCAGAACAACAGCACATGCCTATTAGACACAGACTATTTTTCAAGTCACAGATTAATAGTTTAATAAAAAAAAAGAAACTTCACTACATGTTCTCCTATTTTGTACAGTTACTGAGTATCAGGACAGTCAGCAACCAAATCCCATCATCATACTCAAGGACAGATTATGAGTCTACAGTTCGAGACCTCTTTTTAGTCTGACATAGAAGAGATTTCATAGCAACACTAAATGGCACTGTGAAAATTCAGAGATGCTGGAAGAAAAGATTACCATGTTTTTTTTTTCATTATGACGCTTTTAACCAGCAGGCAATTTGACATCTCTATTGTGGAAACATTTCCTGATACTATTAGGAAATACTTTTGGCTTTGAAATTCAGAGTCTAGGTTTTTTCTCATTAATTAAATACAAAGGCAGGGAAATCCAAGCATCATATAAGTATTCAATCATGAATTAAGAGAGGCACTGGCAAACTCCTTAATTGACACAAAGAATAACTCAAGTAACCTCTGTCACACTCCTGTATAATACTGGAAATAAGTCAGAACTTTATAAACAGATACATAAATTTTCTTTAGGTAAAACAAACTGGCTCTTCCTAAAGATGCAATCTGCCAAATATAAACAATTATTTACAAATATTATATTTTACGTGAATTAAATGAAATATCCTACTTTGTGCGTAAATCAAAAGGAAATTAGCCATAAAAATGGATGCCAAGAGTCCCATATTCATCAGAATGCAGAAGATGGTTCAGCATCATCTATTTGCTCTGTGCAAGAGCTCCCTCTTCATTAAGAGGGAAACTACCTCTTCATCACTAAAACTTTCATTTACATCAGTAAGCAGACACATTTGCTGTTAGATACCATCAGCTTCCTAACAAGTAACTTCACCTGAAGTTCTCCCCACACACCCAGAAACTTATCTCTGATTAATTCATAAACTCACAGAATCACTAAGGTTGGAAAAGACCTCTAAGACCATCCAGTCTGTCAGCCCAACACCACTATGCCTACTAAACCATGTCCCAAAGTGCTATACCTACATGGTTTTTGACCACCTCCAGGGATGATGACTCCACTATTCCCCTGGGCAGCCTCTTCCAATGCTTTACTACTCTTCCAGTAAAGAAATTTTTCCTAATATCCAATCTAAACCTCCCCTGGTGCAACTTGAGGCCATTTCCTCTAATTCAGTCATTTGCTTCTCACACTACCAGTCGGAGTGGCTACAACTGCCTTTAGGTTTCTCTAGAGAAATGCAGCAGTCAGTCAAAAAGATCTACTCATATGTACTTTCCTTTAAAAAATGTGTACTCAGCAATTTACTTCTTCACATCAAGCCATTCAGCAGGTTTCTCCTATTCACTGTGGGCAAGTAGCTGGCCAGATACTTTCACTGGTGCTCTTTACATCCATCAAAATAAAGTCCCTTGAAAATGCTTCTTGACGCCTTTCAGCCTGCCACTTGCTTCCTATTTTTGCACAAACATTCACCTCTGCTCCTCTACACTGTGCATACCTATTCACTTCCAAGCACCTTGTTGGCTCTCATCATCTTACCTAGTTAGTTTGCTCAAACATGAAGCATTTAGCCAAGTACTATCTGCTGCAGGACACGATGACAATAGGAGAAAACAGAGAGATAGCATCAAACTTGACTTTTTTTCCCCCTGCACCTTCAATACCAACGCTCGAATGCTGCTTTCCACCCTCAGTCACTCACTTTCTCCCTTCAGCCAACTCCTAGAACACAATATGATTACCATGCCATCATGTCACTCCTCTGGACACCAACTCCAGCCTCACATCCAAGGACTCTGAATCACACAAAGCACCTACCTATCCTGGGAGGCCCTGTGACTACTCCACAAGGGACCCAGATAAAACACTAAGCACACACTGAGCAGCGTGGACACAGCCAGGACCCTCTGGAGGGAACTATCTGGGGAAGCCTGAACGCAGGACTCCCATCTGTTTGGTGCTGGAGTCAAGAAACACTTCCCAGAGCAGATGCCTTCAGTAGGATGCACCTCAATTCAAATCGGAAGCTCTTCAAGGACAAGACTGTGCCTTTATTTATGATTGCACAGCTCCTACTGCAATGCAGCACTGACAGTAGCTGTTCAGAAGTGCAAGGGCAACTGCAACTGTTAATGTTATCAGCTTCGTTGTAATTAGATAAAATGTGCCACTCAAACAGCACACTAAAACATCCAGCAAGGTACATGCTGTTCACGATTGTCATTATCATAGCAGTATCACAGTATTATAGTATGGTTAGAGTTGGAAGGAATGTTGGAAGGATCATCTTGTTCCAATCCCCTTACCATGGGCAGGGACATCCCACTAGATGTGGGATGCTCAAGACTCCATCCAACCTGGCCTTGAACACCTCCATGGACAGAGCATCCACAACCCCCCGGGCAACCTGTTCCAGTGTCTTACCACTCTCATAGCGAAGAAAATCTTCCTAATGTCCAGTCTAAATCTGCCTCTCTCCAGTTTATACCCATCCCCCCCCCATCCTATCCCCACAAGCCTCTACAAATAGCCCCTCTCCAGCTTTCCTGTGGGCCCCCTTCAGGTACTGGAAGGTCACTATAAGATCTCCTCTGAGCCTCCTCTTCTCCAGGCTGAACACCACCAAATCTCTCAGCCTGTCCTCAAAGGGAAGCTGCTCCAGTCCTCCGATCATCTTTATAGCACTCCTCTGGACCCGTTCCAACAGCTCCATCTCTTTCTTATGTTGAGGATTCCAGAACTGGACACAGCATTCCAGATGAGGTCTCACAGGAGAAGAATAGAGGGCAGAATCACTTCCCTCGTCCTCCTGGCCACGCTTCTTTTGATGCAGCCCAAGATACTGTTGGCTTTCTGGGCTGCAAGCATACATTGCCGGCTCATGTCGAGCTTCTCATTGACCAGCACCCCCAAGTCCTTCTCTGCAGGGCTGCTCTCAAGCACGTCATGCCCCATCACGTACCGAAAATGGGAATTGCACCGACCCAGGTACAGGACCTCGCACTTAGCCTTGTTGAACCTCATGAGGTTCTCACAGGCCCACTTCTCCAGCCTGTCCAGGTCCCTCGGGATGACATCCTGTCCTTCTGGTGTGGCAACTACACCACTCAGCTTGGTGTTATATGCAAACTTGCTGAGGGTGCACTCAATCTCACTGTCAATATCATTGATAAAGATATTAAACAGCATCGGTCCCAGTACGGAAGGACACCACTTGTCACAGATCTCCATCTGGACATTGAGCCATTGACCACTACTCTCTGAATACAACCATCCAACCAGTTTCTCATTCACCGTACCATCCACCCATTAAATCTATCTCTATCCAATTTAGAGAGAAGGATGTTGTGGGGGATCGTGTCAAAGGCTTTACAGAAGTCTAGATAGATCACATCCGTCAGTTTACCCATGTCCACTGCTGCAGTTACCTCATCATAGAAAGCCACCAAGTTGGTCAGACAGGACTTGCCCCTGGTGAAGGCATGCTGTCTGCCATTAATCACCTCCCTGCCCTCCATTATCCTCCATAAATGTTACAACTAGTGATTGCTTCACATGCTTCTTGGTATCAATATGTTTAACACCTCCTGTTTTGACAGTTTTGTTCTCCTAGAATGACAGGACTCCACCGTAACACACCGAGTTTACTGGGAGTGGGCTCATAACAGATGTAAACCCTGCTCCTATTTGCGTACCAAAATGTCATTTTGGTGAACAGATGCACTCTGTATCACTGATGGAGGTCTCATTACAAAAACGTAGTGTTTCGTGAAATACAATGCAGTCATAGGATTTTCACTCCCACATAAGTCCCAATTTGAAATCCTGGCTATGAGTAAAGGTACCGGGCAGCCACTCTTTGGATCCAAGAAGGTAACAGGCTGATGCATAACCTGGTGCACTAAAGCCTATGTCTCCGTACTACAGTGGGACTTTTTTCCTAGCTTCAACTGTTGTCTTCTCCCATGACTAAAACAACAACAACCAGGCTCCACACCTTAGGCCAAAATATTAGAGGAGGAGACCCCTCTGCTCAGAGCAATTCTCCTTTCCTTTATCTCCCACATATTCACAGACCTCTGAAGCACTCAATCCATAGCACTAACACCCAAGCTCTATCAGATTATAGACTCATAGCATGGTTCAGGTTGGAAATGACCTTAAAGCCCATCCAATTCCACCCCTCCAGCCCAACACTTTCCACTAGTTAAAAAATGAGGAACAATAATCCTACAACTAGAATTCAGATATTGCAGGGAAACATAGCAGCTCCAATCCAGCAGGTACAAATAATCTTCATGGCTTTAGGACAGGCACTTTTTGTAGCTTCAGTCCCTCATTGCAGCAATAACAATTTATTTATAACCCCTAAACCTGAAAGCACTATTTGTGGATTTATTCTACACAAGAGTTTTTGCAGTTAACAAAAAAACCCAAGAATTAGGATTTAGACACTTACTCAAACAGGAAAAAAAAATCAGTTTGTGCAAAATAAACCACTACTCAGGAGGAATAAGAGGGAGGTTTACAACATGACATATTATCAACTACTTTGAGGGAACATGGCAAAATAACAAAGAAGGCATAATGCAAATCAGCTCTGGAGACATCCTAATAAACCATTAGAAACCTTAAAAGATGGCACTTACATGATTAAACCAGCTACTAAACCCACGTAATTTCTTTGATTCCCCTCCTTATCTTTCACAGCTTTATAAAAACTACGCTTAACTACAATTTAAAGAAAAAATAAAAACCAAAATAAGCTTACTTTTACGAAAGTCCTTCTTTCGTATCTATTAACATACTGAGGGACACAAAACATTTCCATTGAAACAGACACAAGAAATTGATATAGCTCAGTTGCTTTTCCAGAAGTCTGCTCTTTGTTACATATTCTATTTCTCCCCAAGAATGCTGGTAACTGAGCACTAGCGAGGTTCGGCCAAGATTTCATATAGAAAGCACCTGATACCACATTCAAAGGCATATATAAATTATCTACTACAGGTGATGTTTGCTTAAGCTGGTACTTCAAAAAGTTATTTCATTATTTTTCTATTAAATAGAGGATTTTTGATTTAGCTTTTTGGGTACCACAATTAATTCTGAAAACATATGACGTTTTATTTCACTGATCTAGAGGCTATATAAAGTATAACTATAATTTTGTAAGTTAAATTACTTTGAATGCTTGGTGGTTATAAGCTAACCAGAAAGGGATGTTCCTGAAGTTTGTCTCAAAATTTATTGATATAAGACATTACATCCTACGTTCCTAATATGAAGAAGGAATAAAGTTAACATAATAAGCAGAATCTGGTGTAAGTCATCATCAAATTAAATACACTACCACCTTCTAATTAAAGAATAAGACTTTAAATGTGAATAGTACTTTCACAGAATCATTAAGTTTGGAACAGACCTCTCAGATCATCCAGTCCAACCAACAGCCCAACATCACCAGGCCTACAGTTCAGATATCATCACCTTATAATAATGTTAAACAAAAGTAACTTTTGTTCTATCTTGCTTTTCTTGAAAGCAAATTTCAGTTTGGATACACAATTAAAAATACCAAGATCGCTTAAAATGCTTGATTCTAATTTGATTAGCTTCAGATGTGTTCCTCTTGCATTTAAGCAAGGGGAGTATGTTTGATTCTTACATCACATCAAGAAGTATCCAACTACAAAACGTTTTGCATTTTAGGCCCTTACCTTATAATTATTTCTTCTTGTTCTAGGTATTGTTTTACCAAGCCTTTATAATCCCATAACTAACCATGAGATATCTTGTTTTGACCAGTATCTTTAAAAGCTACCCCAAATAATCTCTGGACTTTTAACTGTCAACTGTGAATATTCAGCTTCCAGATATCTACTTGGCAAGGATTTTGCCACTTTTCAGCCACTGCATCAACTATCTGTAGGGTCTGTATACACCAACTGTTTCATGTTTATGTTAGCAGGTGTCTGTATTGCCAGGCTGCACAGAATTATAACGGCTGGAAAAGACCTCTAAGATCATCCAGTTCAACCATCAGCACAACACCACTGTGCCTACTAAACTATGTCCTAAAGTGCCACATCTACACAGTTTTCTAATGCTTCCAGGGATGGTAACTCCAGCACTTCCCTGGGCAGCCTCTTCCATTACTTCAACACTCTTTTGGTAAAGAAACATTTTCTAATATCCAGTGTAAACCTCCCATTACGGAACTTCAGACCATTTCCTCCCCTCTTATCACTGGTTATTTGGGAGAAAAGGCCAGCAACCACCTCGCTACAACCTCCTTTCAGGAACCTCAAGTCTCAGCTGATTTTCCTTAAAATGAGGAAGGCAAGAAGGAACTGTAACACCTTGATATTCCAAATAAAGCCTATGCAAAAATGGCAGAGGGAGTTTACTTGCTGGTACTTCCAATCACAACCAGTTTTAAGCCCACCATTTTTTGGTTCCATTGGTTCTGCCAAGTCAATCTAAAATTTAAAAATCAAGCTGTATTTGTGTTATTTTGGGAGCGTACTTTTTTCCTGTCAAATATAACTAACAATAAACTTCTGCTTTCAACTGCACTATAGAATCATAGAATACAAGAATAGTTCGGGTTGGTAGGGACCTTAAAGATCATCCAGTTCCAATCCTCCTGCCACGGGCAGGAACACTTTCCACTGGGATCAGGTTGCTCAAGGCCTCATCTAACCTGGTCTTCAACACCTTCAGGGGTGAGGCATCCATGACTTCTCTGGGCACCCTGTTCCAGTGCCCCACCACTCTCACAGGAAAACATTTCTTCCTAATCTAAGTCTCCCCTCTTTCAGCTTAAAACTGTTACCCTTCGTCCTATCCCTGCACTTCTGGACAAAGAGCCCCTTGCCACCTTTCCTGTAGGCTCCCTTTAAGACCTGGAAAGACGCTAAAAGGTTTTTGTGGAGTCTTCTCTTCTCTAGGCTGAACAAGCCCATCTCCCTCAGCCTCTCCTCCTATGGGAGGTGCTCCAGCCCTATGATTATCCCCATGGCCCTCGTCTGGAACCACTCTAACAGAATCATGTCCTTCCTGTGCTCAGGACTCCAGAACTGAATGCAAGACTCCAGGTGAGGTCTCACGTGAACAAAGTAGAGGGGCAGAATCTACTCCCTCAACTTGATAGTCACACTTCTGATGCAGCATAGACTACGGTTGGCTTCATGGGTTGCAAGTGCACATTGCCAGCTCACATTGATCTTCTCATCCACCAGCACTCCCAAATCCTTCTCTCCACAGCTGCTTTAAAGCCATTCTCCACCCAGCTTGTATTTGTGCTTGGGATTGTCCCAATCCACAGGTATGAACTTGGCTCTTAGCCTTGTTGAACTTCATGAGGTTCACACAGGTCAATTTCTGAAGTCTGTCAAGGTCACCTCTTCAGTGCTGACTATACCACACAGCTTGGTGTCACAGACAAACTTGATGAGGGTGCACTCAAAGACATGGTGATGTCCCATTCAGGAAAACAAGCTTGGATGGAAGGTGCTTAACCATTTAGTATGTTTTTAAAAAAATGCATAATACACATCCCACAGGAATACAAAAACATAAGAAATAATGTGGTAAGATACAGCAAACCATAAACCACCCTTAAAGCCTGCGTTAGGAAATGTCAGCATCTCTGGTAAACAGAGGTCTGGGGTTCTACAGCTTTTTTTTTTCTTTTTTTTTCTTTCGCCTACAGGGAAGCTGGGCAGGGGGTCTTTATAAGCGAGTGCAGGGACAGGGCATGCGGGAATGTTTTCAAGCTGAAAGAGGAGAGATTTAGATTAGGTTTTAGGAAGAAATTCTTTCTTGTGAAGGTGGTGAGGCATTGGAAGACATTGTCCAGAGAAGTCATGGATGTCCCATCTGTGGAGGTGCAAGGCCAGGTTGGCTGAGGTTCTGCACAACCTGAATCAGTGAGAGGTGTCCCTGCCCACGGCATGGGGTTGGAAGGGAATGATCTTTAAGGTCCCTTCAGACCCAAACCACTCTATGAGTCTATGATTCTTGTGTAGAGCCACAGTAAATCCATTACTGGATACCCAAACTCATATGTGAACAGTCTTTGAACTGTTTTCTGTTCTTTGGCTGTTCCCAAGTTGTTTCTTGGCAATTTCTGTTGCCATTCCCCCAGTTCTTCTGCAGCTCATGTTTCTTCACCCTACCCTCAAGAAAGGTTCAAGTTTATTTTAAAAGAAAAGCATTATAACATAATATAAAGTCTTTTTTTTTTTTTTTAACAGTCTGCTGTTACTCCATTATGGCTATCAAAACGCTTTACAAAACAACTTGCTGACAAAGCTGAGAGTTACTCTTCCAGCATTTTCTAACCTAATAGCAGAACAGCTTTTCAGACCACAGAGACCAAGAACACAGTTGTAGGCACAGAAGGTGGAGAAGCTTTCAAGTAGTGTTAATTTGCAATTCACAACACATGTAATAATCTGCAAATCCAGATTCTTCAGCAAATATGCACATCAGCTAATTTTTTTGTCCAACCACATTGCTTTAAGGCTTACTGTCAAAATTAATCCCGCCTGTCAACTATGGCATAATTTATCTGATACAGTATTTTTTCCAGGAACGAACAGCACAATGTTATTGCTTAAAAGCATCACATGTCATCTAGTAGCTGTATTCCAACTGGAACTTAAATTGCAACATAATTAAATATAGAAGCAGATAAGTATAAATAACCTCAACTGAATTACTAAAGCAGAATCATCTTCAGCATTTCCCTCCATTTTATAGGATCTTAAAATGTCAAGTCATCTTTCAGTGTATTTAGGTGATGTAAGGTCTTCAGCTGCTTGGGGAACCTTCCTAACAGCCCTTAAACAAGTGAAAACTTGGCAACTGAGAGAAATAGTCCAAGAAATACATCCAAAAGAACTAGTTATGCCCATACAGAAATGTTTCTTTGGTGCAATTAACATCATTGTTAAAGCAGGCTTAATTTCTGAAAACCCTTGGAGAAAGCCTTAAATAACTGACATCCTTCCTCTCCAGTTAAAATACAACAGCTTGAACAACATACAAATTGAAACACTTCAGCCACCAGCCTGCTGAATGCTAAAAATATGAGGAACTTCAAATCAGGATTGCCTTTGCACTAGAAGAAAGCCTGAACAGAAGCGATTCAAGTGATGCTACTACACTTTCATCCTCTTTTTCCCAGGTGAAGATGTAGTGCCTCTTCAAAGGCATTTTTCTCGTAACATCCTTATTAACACTCCACACTCCTTCCTCCAAAGGAGAAGCAGCATATGGCTTGTGACAGGAAATGACACAGGTAAGGGTAGTCAGCAACAAAACACGTGCTCACTGTGATTTTCTCTTCTCCCTATGGTACTGGACAGGGAAAATGTCCCTAATACCACTGCTTCCATTTACCTATTACTCCCCCTTTCTTCCACAAACCAGTTTTTGTTAATTTACATCTAAATGGTATGGGGAAGTGCCCAAATTGTGTGTCCAGGAGAATGAAAAAAAAAAAAAAATCATGAAAGCAATCAAAACTTTTTGGCATTTAGGAGAGGTTGCACAGAAGAGAAAGCAAGTCCTACAGTTCTGGGCCAACACTAAAGCCTCTCTAATGTATGCTAAGGAGCAGGGTGACATTTAATGTCTCCCAAGAAACCTCAGGAGTACAAATGACAATCTCCTGTTCTGCTTCTGAGAGCTAAAAGCTTATTTTGACTATGAGAGAACTTGTAACAACTAATCATAAAGCAACAATACTGACAGCTAGAGCAAACTGAGAAATATACATAGCTATGACTCTTACACTGTTGGATACTAGACACAGCCAAAGAAAGGCTCAAGTTGTATTACACCATGCTTTCGCTGATAATACATGTTCTTTTTCCTTTGGTTACAAACCAAGTGGAATCTCAGAGCTCTGAGACTTGCAAAAATTCTGAAAAGCATTTGGAAATACCCTGGAGGTGTTCAGGGCCAGGATGGATACGGCTTTGAGTAACCTGATCACGTGGAAAGTGTCCCTGCCCACGGCAGGGGGGCTGGAACTGGATGATATTTAAGGTTCCTTCCAACCCAAACTATTTGATGATTCTATAAAATCTTATGATTGTGCTTTCAAGTTATCTTTAGAGAAAACCCTTCAGAATGCATCACTGGTGTTCTTCATAGTCGCCACTTCCTTATTGGTTTCTGTGTTTTGTGACATTTTATGTCAAAAGTAAACTCAGATTGAGAACCTCTGTTCATGGGAACCACATAATGCAAATTAATATTCCAAAATTAATAATGACTGTTTCTTAGCATATACGTAGAATCATAGAATCATTAAAGTTAAAAAAGCCTCTAACGTCATCAAGTCCAACTGTTAGCCGAAACCACCATGCTTATTAAACCACATCCCAGAGTGCCACAGCTACACATCTTTGCAACACCTCCAGGGAAGGAGACTCCATCATTTCCCTGGGCAGCCTGTTCTAATGCTTCACCACTCAATCAAGGCCATTTCCTCTCATGCATGCTGCAGATATCAAGGAATGTCAATTATAGTCAGTGCTTCCTTAGATTTTGGGCTCTTTTCTCCCTAATAATTGGGAGTTTCAATTTACCCCTAGGAACTTACTAAATTTTTTTTCTCAGTCCCATTTTTCCTCATTTAATCTTCTATAATTTAAAAAAAAAAAAAGTTCTTTAAATTTTTACAGTCCATGCAGCAATGTCAATTTTTGACAGATTACTGGTAGAACAAAGTATTCTGTATCCTACATTTCTTTTTATTATTCTAGACATCTAGTACTACAGTTAATATCATAGCGAGTTACCCATCTCTGCAGTGCAACTTATTATCTAAACCCATGCTTTACCTTAAAAGAAATGTTCAATCTAAAATATAGTATGCTACATGCACTAAAAAAACCCAGGTACACACAACTCATATTTTAAAACAGTGACTTCAAAACTAAAAGCATCAATAACTGGTTTTGAACAAGTAGATCTGAAGCAAATTTATTCTTCCTCTAATAAATATTGGCAAGTTCAATTAACCTAATATTTTTGAAATTAATCAATATTTTCATCAGTCTGAATGACTACCTGTGCTTATAACTGAAAATGCATCAATGGAAAAGTAAAAGAACAGATTTAGTTTTATTTAATAATGAAGATGAAAATTCAAATAAAAAGGTTGGTCGCTTTAAATAATATCATTCTTGAAAAATATTATATTCCTCTTTGACTACTGCATTGACCAATGCCTGGCTAAATATTAAATTTATGATCTATTTTGGGAAATCTCAAAAACAGGGGTGATTATTAAATGGAGAGTGATTTTTACCTTATGGGTACAAGATGTTTATTCTTGAGTAAGTTTCTACATAGATGTTAATCTTTAATACATTAGAAACAGCTCTTGCGTAACACCATAGTTGCCCATGGTGCCTGGAGGTTATGTTCCACAAAAGTATTTTGGTGTTTCCACTAAAGGCTTGAAGTCCTGTATTCAGATTAGGAACTCTAAATCAGAAGGTACTACACACAGTCAACCTCGAACCACAGTAAAGTGAGAATATATGTTGGGTTTTTTTAAAAATATGTGTGATGGGCTAAGGAAATACACGTCAGGAATTCTCACATTCTGATTCATTACTTAGAGGACAGAACTAGTGCTTGGGGCACCAGCATCAGCTCCAGCTAACCAACAGACCTGGGACATAGCTTGGATCTTTCCACGCTGGGAATCTGGGAGCAGTTGGTTGCCAAACATCTACTTTCAAAAAGCAGAAAGCAGAAGAAAAAATCTTCTGATAAGAGAGCTGTTCCAATTTCTCAGGACAAGGGATTTATTTTGGTACATCCAGTTTTCAAAGATAGATTGGGACTGTTTTCCATAGCATGTAACAAATGGCTCTGATATGGCAGTATTAACTCTGCAAGTACGTTTGGTCCAGGGTGCCTTCTGAATAATGAGAAAGGACTCGGTCTTCAGACTGAGATGTCTTCTGGGGTGCAACACAGCTCTCCTCCTGATCAAGGGGGCTCTACCTCTAATAAAAAAAAAAAAAGATGCTAGAGGTGAACTCAGATCTTGTGCCAAAGGCAGAATAAAGCAGAATCCTGAGCTCAAAAACATTCCTGGTGTCTCCCGTATTACAAGTGCCAAGCAAGAACCTGGCTTATTTCCTGACATCAAGACAGAACCTCTACAGATTTCTCCTTGTGAAGACAAATCTGTCACCTACTTTTGATTTGAAAATTAGACTAGCATAATTCCTGCAGGTGTTCAAGGCTGGATCAGGCTTTGAGCAATGTGATCCAGTGGAAGGTGTCCCTGCCCATGACGGAGAGGTGTAGGGGGGGTGTGGTGTGGTGGAACTGCATGATCTTTAAGGTCACTTCCAAGCCAAACCATTTTATGATTCTAATTTTGGGAGCTTATCTGTGCTAAACAAAACTATTTTTCTCAATTTACATTGAAGTATATAAAACTTGCACTAAGCAACAATAATAGATTGGTATTCTGCTGGATACATACGGCAATCTCCCACAGAAACTTCCTTCCTGATGGAATCCTAGTTCCAACGATATGCTGGCAAGTCACTGTTGAATACTTAACTGCTCCAGTTACATAGTCTGTTCCAAAGGTTTCTAAACCTCATCAGCTCAAATAAAAGACCCATCATTTTGAAGGAGACTTAATGAATTAGATGTCTCTTCTCTCTAGGGGCATACATATATATATATAAATATATATATATATTTATATATATATAAACCCAGAAATGAGATTAATGAGATTTTCTGTTCCCAGTCTATGGCAAGATTCTTGCTGAAAGGGTGAGGATACGGTGCTCTGAATGTCAGTTGGATGTAGTACTTGAGTCTTGATCTAGACTATCTTAACCTAGAGGGACACTCTATAGCACATCTCTGACATTCTTCAAGAGTTAGGAAGACTGAAGGACCATCCTCCATCAAGTACGTATTTGGATTTTCTTTTTTTTGCTCTTTATAAATACAATGTTCACCCTTCACAGCATGAAAAAGAAATCAGACTCCATGCTGCTCTCTGTGTGAGTGTTAAATTCCAGCCTATTTCTGAATTTTTTGTCTGTTTGCATCTAGTTAGGTTAGATTTTTTCAAAATTATTCTCAAGTGCGATTCAGCTGGACCTATAGAGGCACACAATAAACTCTACTTGAAAGGAAAGGCATAATAACAACAGACATCAAGCAAAATCAGCTGTTTCCGTAAAGCTTAACTCTAAAATAAAGTATACAGCCCACGATATTGCAAGTTTAAACAGAACTCTGTGTTAAGCTCATTTGTCTCAGTCCATAGTAGACAGAATTTTGATCTTTGCATCTTAGCTCATACTTATTCTAACAAGTTGGAATACTGAATGGATACAGGGCATCAAGTTTGCTTCTGCCTCAAATTCAGCCTCTCCAAACCAATTTTTTCAAATTCAGGAATACCTGATAGTGATTAAAAACTGTTAGTTTGTCTGCTCTACAATAAGAATGAAAAGAAACCAAGCAGCCATTACCAATAAACATAGCTGGAAACTTCAAAGGGAAACTGAACTATGTGCAGACAGATTAACCCTGTCTTTACAGGTCATCTAGGTGCTAGAGTCACTGAAAACCCAAGGATATCTGAAGAAATGATAAAAAATTGTTTAAAAATATTCAATATATGTCTCAAAGTGATATCAGAGCATTTTACACGTAGTTTTAGATAAGTGGAGATCTTTTAATAGCTGACAGCCCTTTTCCTCTCGAAGACAGTCGTATCTGCCCTTTATCATAGAATGGTTTGGGTCAGAAGGGATCTTAAAGACCACCTAGCTCCAACACTCTGCCATGGGCAGGAACACTTTACACTGGATCAGGTTGCTCAAAGCCTCATCCAACTTGGCCTTTAACACCTCCAGGGATGAGGCTCCCACAACTTCTCAGGACAACCTGTTCCAGTGCTTCACTACACTCACAGGAAAAAACTTCTTCCTACTATCTAATGTAAATCTCCCTTCTTTCAGCATAAAAATGTTACCCCTCATCCCATCCCTGCACTCCTTGATAAAGAGCCCCTTCCTGTCTTTCCTGTAGGTCCCCTTTGAGCACACTTTAATGCATGTTAACACATTAACAGATTCTAAAAGGTAGCTGCTGTATGTTTGGAGCAATTACTAAAAGTTCGCCTATAAAAAGCTGCCCTTTATATTTAAATTTAGTAAATGACTAATCATTTCCCTTCTGAAATTCCATTTGATAAACAGATGTATTTATTAGGAAATATCTTCTAAAAATGAGATCAGTCACTTTGAACTAGACACAGTCTAACCATTGTGTCTCGAACTGAAGCGTAGCAAAGAACAGTTTTCATAGATGGTAATAAAAAGGGCAATGCACTCTTTGGTACACAGGCATGACCCAATTCATCTAACCTGTGAAATTACTTCTAATGCCTTTCTCTTTAAAATAAAATTACTCGGACTGAATTGCATAGGGCATTCATTAACTCTAGCATTTCCTAGCATCTGTAAAATTACCACTTTTGCTGGTTAGAAATATTATGCATGTAGACTGTAATTTCATCGACCATTTCCATAGCATCAAGGGAACACGCACCACATTCCTGGCTTGAGATGCTTATAGCTAAGCTGTGCTATTACCTCCTAGTTTTACTCTGATCTGAAAAGCATCTCTTTAGGGCTCTCCTGTTTTGAAAGCAGGATTGGCACTGTCCCTCACACACAGGGGTTTAACCAGCTCTCCAGGCTCCATACAATATATAGGTCAAGTATACTGCCTTTACTGACGATTCTGAAGGGACAACCAACAGGTCTGCTGAGGTTTACTTCTTCACAACCCTACCACTGCTGTGCCAGGAAGATGCTCTGTCCCCTGGTGTTTAGGAGACAGCGGGAAAATGTTTGGTAACAGCGTCACCATCATCTGTCCTGCTTGAAGATGATCTCAGAAAGAAAATTCCATTTTTAGAGCTTCTCCCACACTCAAAGAGAAGGGTTCCTTCTCTAGTTCCTCTTCTCAGTCCATCTGGAGGGAAACTACAGTCCTCCAGTGTTTAAAATATGTCAGAAAACACAACATTCTTGTAAAACATGAATGGAAACATCACTTCTGAACAGTCAAATTTCAGCAGCAGCAGAAAAAGAGAGGTCGGATATTAACACTCCCATAGCAAAACCAGCTGCCCGCCCAATCTGCAGTTGTGAGGCCATGAACATCCAATGCCCTGGTGAGTTCAAAGGAAAATATCCTCTATCCACTGTGTTTAAGAATAACTTGTATGTTTTATGTTTTGTATTTTCAAAATACAAAAAGCATCTGTGGATTTCAGTAGTAAAAAAATGTCTTTTAAGTGAAAGAAAAGCAGGGTGGTGGATTTTGCCCCTCTTTCTTGTTTTCACATGCAGAGTAACCCTGGCACATCCAGCAACAGTCAACAAGGTGTGAACACATGCTCCCACATCTGTGAAAATACATCTCATCTTGGCTCGGCGTGGCATAAACTGCTGCTGTACTTCTCTCTCAGAAAACCGGCATTGCAAACCTAGACTCCAATGAGATGCCAAAAAGGCAAGTTAGTCATCTTCATCTCTTCTAGTCTTTCTGGAGATCCATCTCACATCTAGCATTTGTATCTTACAATGAGCCGAAATTCTGATCCTGTTTGACCTGCATCGATGGGACAGATGTTCTGCGAAGGAGTTGAGATTTCAATTGATTTTAGTGATCAACAGAATTTCAAATACAGATTTTATCATTCTATGATATCGACTTGTAAGCACCAGCCAGGGTCATTTACTAATGAATAGTAGCACAAGTTTGATCTTAGAGATGGAAGTCTTTGTCTAAAGTTCAAAATAACAACAGGAACTAGCAGGGCTTTAAGTTCTATTCTCATCATAATGTTTTCTCCTCTATTACAACCTTTTATTATATAGACCTAGTATTATAGATTATATATGGAATATATAGCCTAATATTATATAGATAGTAGGAAGACATCTTTTCCTGTGAGGGTGGTGAGGCACTGAAACAGGTTGTACAGGAAGTCATGGGTCCCTCATCCCTGGAGGTGTTCAAGGCCAGGCTGGATGAGGCTTTGATCAACCTGATCCATTGGAAGGTGTCCCTGTCCATGGCAGGGGGTTGGAATTGGATGATCTTTAAGATCCCTTCTGACCCGAATTACACTATGATTCTATGAACCTCAAACACAAAAAGGAAATATTCAGCATGTTTAATCTGAATGTGTTTTCAACATATTTAATTTCTCATTTCCACATACCCATGTCTGAGACCAAATTAATTCAAAACACATTCAGCTTCATTCCTCTCCCCCCATCATAGTTCCACTAGACTGGAGGCTGGCTGATGTTGTGCCCATATACAAGAAGGGTTGCAGAGAGGATCCGGGGAACTACAGGCCTGTCAGTCTCATCTCAGTGCCAGGGAAAGTCATGGAACAGGTAATCTTGAGTGCTATCATGAAGCACATGCAAGAGAACCGGGTGATCAGGCCCAGTCAACATGGGTTTACAAAAGGCAGATCTTGCCAAACTAACCTGATCACCTTCTATGACAAAATCACTCGACTACTGGATGGGGGAAAGGCTGTGGATGGAGTCTTCTTGGACTTCAGTAAGGCCTTCGACACAGTTTCTCACAGCATTCTGCTTCAGAAACTGTCAGCCTCTGGCCTGGACAGGCGTACACTCTCCTGGGTTGAAAACTGGTTGGATGGCCGGGCCCAGAGAGTGGTGGTCAATGGAGTTAACTCCAGCTGGAGGCCAGTCACAAGTGGAGTTCCTCAGGGCTCAGTACTGGGTCCAGCTCTGTTCAATGTCTTTATCAATGACCTGGATGAAGGCATCGAGTGCACCCTTAGCAAGTTTGCAGATGACACTAAGCTGGGAGGAACTGTCGATCTGCTGGAGGGTAGGGAGGCTCTGCAAAGGGATCTGAACAGGCTGGACTGCTGGGCCGAGACCAATGGGATGAGGTTTAACAAGGCCAAATGCCGGGTCCTGCACTTGGGGCACAACAACCCTATGCAGCGCTACAGACTGGGGGAAGAATGGCTGGAGAGCTGCACGGAAGAGAAGGACCTGGGGGTGCTGGTTGACAGCCGACTGAACATGAGCCAGCAGTGTGCCCAGGTGGCCAAGAAGGCCAACGGCATCTTGGCTTGTATCAGAAATGGGGTCACCAGCAGGTCCAGGGAGGTTATTCTCCCTCTGTACTCGGCACTGGTGAGACCGCACCTCGAATACTGTGTTCAGTTCTGGGCCCCTCACCACAAGAAGGATGTTGAGGCTCTGGAGTGTGTCCAGAGAAGAGCAACGAAGCTGGTGAGGGGGCTGGAGAACAAGTCTTATGAGGAGAAGCTGAGAGAGCTGGGGTTGTTTAGCCTGGAGAAGAGGAGGCTGAGGGGAGACCTTATTACTCTCTACAACTACCTGAAAGGAGGTTGTGGAGAGGAGGGAGCTGGCCTCTTCTCCCAAGTGACAGGGGACAGGACTAGAGGGAATGGCCTGAAGCTCCGTCAGGGGAGGTTCAGGTTGGATATCAGAAAAAAATTCTTCACAGTAAGAGTCATTGGGTACTGGAACAGGCTGCCCAGGGAGGTGGTCGAGTCGCCTTCCCTGGAGGTGTTTAAGGAACGGGTGGATGAAGTGCTGAGGGACATGGTTTAGGGAGTGTTAGGAATGGTTGGACTCGATGATCCAATGGGTCCTTTCCAACCTTGTGATTCTGTGATTCTGTGATCATTTTTAGTAGAATTCTCCTCACTTCTGAGCTGAAGATGTCTTACAGAAAAAGACACCCCTCCACATCCCTAGCCCCGAAAATCCATATGAAAAAAACTCAATGACATATTTGACAATTTACGATAACGCCTATTCCTCTGTGGGGGAGTACCACCCTGGAATGTTTATCCCTCATCAGTAGTTTTAAAATAAAAATTACATATGTCTCCTGGAATGAAAGGCTGCTCAGGTGAGCCAATAATTCATCCTATAAAGTTTCAGTTTCACATCACAACTTTGCCAAGCTCTCTGGATTGACATCTTCAAAATAGTTCCATCACTGCTAAGAAAGAAATACAATTTTCCTCGGATTTTGGCTCCTGTTAAAAAAAATAAAAAATAAAAATTATTGCAACTCTTTTAAGGAATTTAGACTCTTCAGATTCATTTTTGCGTAGAATTTGTAGTTCTTGCCTCCACTAAAATATATCCCAATTATAAATCTCTGCAAACGTTGGCTAACAGATGTTTGGTAGTAAATATATGTAAGTGGTAAGATTTCCTGGATGATAACCAGACCGTGGAAGTACTTTCATCCAACATTTAGCAATTTCTGCCGGCAAATACCACTCACAGTGGATTTGCAATGTGCTCATAAAGAGGGAGCTGCAAGAGTAAGGGGGCCAAACAAAGGACAGGAGGAAGGAGGTAAAAGCAAGCAAGAGAAACTGATGAGGACCCGTGTCAGACCAGGGACTGCCAACACAAAAAGAATGACAAAACTACAGAGCTGAGAAAAAGACTCAAGAACATAAGAGCTGCATTGAGTGCTAACAAGTACAATGGCAGCAGACTTCAAGCTGGGAAGGAGCTGTGATGTAGAAGCAAAGACAATGTGGATGTAGAATGCAGTATAGTACACACTGTAATTCTCCCTCCAGCATATAAAATGTTTTATCTCAGTAAATGTCTGGTAATTTATCTGTTTTTTTCATTAGCAATGGGGGGTGAGAGTCTTGGATTGCCATCTGTTATCCAACACCTCTAAAGGGACAGAGATATACAGTGAAGCTAGTGAGGGTTTTAACAGTTTTTGTGAGTATCACATATTCTATTATGAAGCTCTAGCGTTGGGGTTTTTTTTCCTAACTTGCTTTTTCTGAAAGGCTGTTGATGCATGCAAAACCACTGTAGAACTGTGCAGCTCACAATGTCAACATTCAAGACACAGCAGCAATTGTGCAACTGTTCTGAACTTCAGGTATGCATATTGCAGTTGCAATCCATAGTTCAAGACGGTTGCTTTTCTCTCTGCAAAACCCGCAGCTCATTTACTTTAAAAAAATGGACGAGATCTCAGAACTAGGGAAGGCAGTCTGCTTGCTCCATTTATTTGCAAGCTTGTTGTATATGGCCTGAGGAAACAAAAGCAGAGAAGACTTTGTAGTTACAGAAGATAAACTGTAGTAAAGGAGACTGTCAAGTCATCTTCTACAGCTGTGGTCTCCTGTGGTACACTTCACTTTGTGCACTTCTCTGTGTCTGAGTGACTGATTTAAGGTTCTGGGGTCTGATGAGCTGGAAGGCTGGGAAGTAAGAGCTGGAATAGAAGCTGGTATAAGGTCTGAAGATATTAGGTACATCAGAACTGGATGATCTATAAGTTCTCTACCAACCCAAAACATTCTATGATTCTATGATCCTATTCTATGAAAAGAGAGTTCATAAACACTCTAATTTGAGTATTCATATAATAGATATTTTCTCTTTCTAGTAAGTTAAAAACCCCTTCCTGGGATTTGCCTCCCCCCAGATTTAAATACCCGTTACCTTCTCTCACAAATGTGAAAATATATTGAATAATGCTCTCCTAAAACATTTAGACTCTATGGTAATAAGTAGCTCAGAAAACCCTTTGAAGCAGTTAAGAAGTACATCACTGTATAACACCAAATATTTGGTAAAACATTTGGTAACATTTGGTAAAAACGGTAAGTATACAAGAAATCATAACCAGTTTATTCTTTACAGACTCATTGTACTTTCTGCTGTCTACGGGAGCTCTGGTAATCAAAAAGGGACTTCGTGAAATAGTGAGTTTGTCTCACTATTGACGGCACACCTCTAGTAAAACTCCTTTTTCCGAGATCAGAGATCCCGAGAGTTATCAGAGATCCTGAGAGTTATGAGAATGTCCCATAAAACTGCAATCTACTGAAAAAAAGCATCAGGAAGAAAGATCCAATAGCAGGTTCTTGAGTATCTGAAATTGTGGCAAATCAAGGAACAGCTTCCTTTTAGGAATATTTTGCAATTATTTGAAGTTGATACTCATAGTCTACTGAGGTTTGCCTGCTGGAAGAGGCAGGCAACAACATCGTAAATACATTCCTATTAAAGCATGTTGCAAATCAGCTAACAAATAAGTAAAAGAAAATGTCTTGATAAAAGGAAAAAATTACAAAAAGCTTTCATGTGGAAATGACCTAACTATGGTGCTCTTCAGGTTAACACTCCCAGTCAAATTTTGGGCTTGCAGCCAATTTCTGGTAAACTTATAAACATGAGCCAACTCCCTGAAGTCAGCTAGACTTGTCCAAGAACCCCTGTGCCTTAAGAAATAAGTTTGAAAAGATCATCACTTAAGTATGTAAGCATACAGATATTAGCAAAATAATTTAGTTCTGCACAATAACTGGCGTTTTTGTGCCAGCCCAGCTGTAACACTGGGCAATCATATCCTGAGTTCAGCCAGGAACTGCAGCTCAAAACAAGGCAGTGTGACTGCAAGGTCACACAGAAAGGTTGTTTGTTAGCTGGGAAATAACCTCAAGTAAGGTACTTTATTAGAAATTATATGTATGAACATATACAGAGAGCTGGACATTTTCAGAGAATCATAGAATGGTTTGGGTTGGTAGGGACCTTAAAGATCATCTGGCTCCACCCCCCCCTGCCATGGGCAGGGACACCTCCTGCTAGATCAGGTTGCTCAGGGCCCCATCAAACCTAAGGTCAAACAATACCTAAGGTCAAACAATACCGCTGGGCGACCTGTGCCAGTCTCTCAAAATCGTCATTGTGAAGAATTTCTTCCTAATATCGAATCTAAATCTACCCCCTTTCAATTTAAAGCTATTCTCTCTCATCCTATCACAACATGCCCTTGTAAAAAGTCCTTCTCCAGCTTTCCTGCACACTTCAGGTACTGGAAGACCACTACGAAGGTCTCCTCAGAGCCTGTTCTTCTCCAGGCTGAATAACTCCAACTCTCTCAGCCTGTCCTCATTGCAGAGGTGCTCCAGCCCTCTGATTAACTTTGTAGCCCTTCTCTGAACCTGTTCCAACAATTCTTTAGCCAATATATTCCAATATGTTGGGAATTCCAGAACTCAACACAGTAGTCTAGATGGGATCTCACAAGGGTGAGGTAGAGGGCGAGAATAACCTCCCTCGACCTGCTGGCCACGCTTCTTTTGATGCAGCCCAGGATATGGTTGGACTTCTGGGCTGCAAGCATACATTGCCGGCCCATGTCGAGCTTCTCATCGGTCAACACCCCCAAGTCCTTCTCTGCAGGGCTGCTCTCAATCACATCATCCCCCATCGTGTACTGAAAATGGGGATTGCACCGACCCAGGTGCAGGACCTTGCACTTGGCCTTGTTGAACCTCATGAGGTTCTCACAGCCCACTTCTCCAGCCTGTCCAGGTCCCTCTGGATGACATCCTGTCCTTCCAGCGTGGCAACTACACTACTCAGCTTGGTGACATCTGCAAACTTGCTGAGGGTGCACTCAATCTCGCTGTCAATATCATTGATGAAAATATTAAACAGCATTCATTCAGGTACGGACCCCTGAGGGACACCACTTGTCATGGATCTCCATCTGGACATCAAGCCATTGACCGCTACTCTCTGAATGTGACCATCCAACCAATTCCTTATGCACCAAACAGTCCACCCACCAAATCTCTACCTCTCCAATTTAGAGAGAAAGATGTTGTCAGAAACTGCGTCAAAGGCTTTATGGAAATCCAGATAGATCACATCCATTGCTTTTCCTGCGTCCACCGATGTGGTCAACCCATCACAGTAAGCCACTAGATTGATTGTAGGAGGATCAGTTCCTCAAACAGGAGGTTGGCATTTGTCGAAACAGGACTCATGTTGTTCAAAGCAGCCACTGGTGCCATATTTGCAGATTCCTTTATGGGAAACTGCAAAACCAAGCTAGAAAACTCAGTTACACTTGATAACATCCAGATTAGTCACATGGTCTAGATGTTCCTTTGTATTGTTTTTTTTTTAAGCACGGATGTTTCTGCTTCAAACCACTGCGTTGGGGAACTCTTGCAAAAGATGCAACTCTCATATAAACATTAGATATTCAGAATCTGAAAGAAGAAAGTGAAAGTCACGCTTAAGAAAATATTATGCAGGGAAATTTTATGGAGATAAAATCATCCTTCACAAAAAAGCTGGAGAAATACACAAGCATTAGAGCTCCCCGAAGACTTGAAAGAGGCATTTTTGTTAATGTGGACTATTAAACATTGCTAGTGACTTAATCTACTCCTTAAAATACATGATCTTTTTTGTAGTCCTAATAAGCATTCTGCACATAAAGTCAAAACTCCCACGCAACCATTACTTTCTTTTAAATTTACTCATCTCTGAAAGATTATATGTAGTCTAATTAGACAAACTTATTTCCAATCTATTAAAAAAAAACAAAGTAGCACAGAGAAATAATACTTTTGTGAAAGGAATTTCCAGGCTTGAGCAATTCAAAAACATCTTCATGCAAGAGCACCCTTTAAAATATGTGATTTTTTAATGTTGTTAATATCTTCTCTTCCCTTAGCTGATGCCATCTGTTAGTTTACATCCTGTTGGTTGAAGCAAGAGGTATGCACTGATGTATACTGTCATATACACTACTACTGTAAGACTGAGACCATTATAGTTGACCGAAAGAAGAGACTGGATGAAATGAGCGACAAAGACTCATTGTTACACTCTGAACAATCTGGTCAAGGTACATGAACAAGGGTTTGGCTCTTTATGGTACTTAAAGGCCTAGAAATAATTTACTTGAATAAATTACTACTGTGTTTTGGGTTTTCCTTTCTTTCACATCACTATATTCAAACCATATAGATTTCATTAAAGTAGAAAAACAAATTAGTAATCATGACATTAAACCATTCCGATCAATTACCATCCAAGTCTGATGAGAAAATAGCACCAAAAGTAAAACTGATGTCCAAAAAAGTATTTAGTGACTTAGCCTGTGAAGTTGTAAAGCCGTGTGTTAGCAAACTGGCAGCTAACCATGCCTGGTGTTAGAAAAAACACGATTCAAGAAGTGGAAGGAATATATTTGTCAAAGTCACTTGTTAATTACTCAGGAGCCCAATTATGATGGAGGACACCAGAAGCATCATTTTCCTCCAAGCTGCCACTAGTTGTTCCTCCAGCAGACCACAATGGAAGTGTTACAGTTCCCTGATGGAGAAGGGGAATTTCTCCCTCTTTTCCCCTTAACTTTAACCTAGACTGCCATATGATCTTGGAAATGACAGCCTGAAATTTTGTGATACATGGTTTCATGTCCTCATCAACTTGTCAGCTTCTTTAAGATTAGCAAAAGAACCAAGGGCTTGTTAAAAACTCTAGTTTCTCACCCTTGCCAGAACGCACCAGGGCAGAGCCTTAAGAGTTATTCTTGATGCTCGGGCTTGAATCTGCTTGCTTGGAAAAAAGCATTTAGGAGCTGGGAAGCAAAGGCACTATTAAGGAAGGTAAAAGCCCTCATAATCTTACAATCTAATTTTAGATAGTATCTTGTATTTGATTGATATATTTGATTGATAATTAGCACAATGCCTTTCTTAAGAAGTTAAACATGCTTAAAAAAATAATTACTAACAACTAATCTCTCAAAAAAAAAGCTTCCAATACAGAGGATGCTCAAAGACCACAAACTGAACACAAATTTTTGAAAGGATTATTTTTACATGGTTGCAAGGAAAACTCACATAAAACACATTTAGACCTCATTAGGTACACAGAAAATCAGCAGTGACCTACAATAGCAGCCCTGAACTACATTAGGAAGCAGAGAAGTAATACTTTGGATTTTCAAGTAAATGGACTTTCAAGGACAGATATTAACTTCATAATTTGACATACG
This sequence comes from Cuculus canorus, assembly GCF_017976375.1. Taxonomy (NCBI): domain Eukaryota; kingdom Metazoa; phylum Chordata; class Aves; order Cuculiformes; family Cuculidae; genus Cuculus; species Cuculus canorus. The sequence goes on from NC_071401.1 coordinate 43,309,528, forward strand.
AACTATAACTTTTACTAGAGTGAAAGTGTCCTCTGCTACTATTACTAGTGGATTCACAGAGAAGAATAAATTAGAAATTGATAATTATGTCAATGTCATTAATATGTTTGAACACCTGAAAACTTCAGGCACTAGAAAATGCTGTTGAACCAATTAAATGTTCCAGAGATTAAAATGCACTTATCTGGAGTGTACTTTTTCACAGCAGTTCTTATCTGGTTCAAGTTTACTTTGCTCTTAACCAGGCAATCCACCAGCTGGAGCAGCAGCCATGCAATACCAAGTATCCTTCAGCAGCAATCTGTCTCAGCCTCAGCTATAAATGACTCAGCTGTTCAGGTTACGCTCCAGGGGTTACTTTGCTAATATTAAAGCCTTTTACTATACAGCACAGCATCTTTTCCCTCCGTAATAAGGGCTGGGGTTTGTTGGGTTTTGGTTTGGGTTTTTTTTGGGTTTTTTTTACTACTCCCACCTTGTTTCAGAAACGTGATACGACTGCCTTGGTCACCCAGGAAGCAAACTTTCACTTCTCATCAGCCCTACACAGTCTCAAATTAAAAATAAGCATGTGTCAGGTTGCGCGTTTTAAAAAAGGTCATGAAGACAAAAACAAACTTCAAATGTAAAGGAATTTTGAGCCAGGAAAAACATTAGAATAGCCGTATTAAAATGGAAATAATTGTCATGCATTCTTATTTTTACATAAATTTTCTATTCAAATTTTTATTCAATGAACATCAGTTAACAGAACATACACTAAAAAAATAGTTTAAAGGCAAAAAAAAAATAATAAAAGAAAAAAAGGAGAGATAGGAGTTAGTCCTGGTGATATTTCTAAAATGTAAAACTTGGAACTAGAAATATGAAAAGGAATGAAGTTAAATTTTTATAATCTTGATAGCCATATCTGAAAAGCTCAGCTCCTAGCAACATGTTTCTAGAATCCTAGAATGGTTTGGATTGGAAAGGACCTTAAAGATCACCCAGTTCCAATACCTTGGGGACAACCTCCCACTGGATCAGGTTGCTCAAAGCCCCATCCAACTCGGCCTTCAACACCTGCAGGGATGGGGAACCCACAGCTTCTCTGTGCAACCCATACCAGTGCCTCATCATCCTCACAGGAAAACATTTCTTCCTAATAACTAATCGAAATCTCCCCTCTTTCAGCTTAAAACTATTATCCCTCGTCCAATGCATGAATGCCTTTTTATCTTTAAAGCTTTCAGTGGAAGTCAGCGGGTTTCTAGGAAGCAGTGGGGAGAAAGGGATTATTATCTTTTCTTCCTATGGTTAGAATCGTGACTTTATATGGTTAACAGTACTGCATGCAGTACAGACAACTCCTGCATAAAACTGATTACAATCCCGGATTGAGACAATTTCACGGAGCAGAGAAAAACAGAAGAGCAAGAGACATGACATGAGAAAATAATAAAAAGTATCCTTTTATACAGATATCGTAAAAAGACAGGAAAAGCCTGCAAATGTGAAAAATTACGCATCTGTTGACAAGCTGTAAGAGATCTTACAGTGATCTGTGTTCTTTATATTTGCGTGGGCAGCTCTGATTCCCCATTAGCTTCATGCCGCAGTTCCTAACCCTGACTTCACTGTGGTCATTCTCATGAAACAACCAGAGAAAACATCCCTTTAAGAACTGAGCTCCCCTGGCTGAACGCTCCTGGTGCGTACAACAACAAGGTCAGCAAACCCATGCGCCAACAAAAACGGTTACGTTTTCTTGGGTCTCTGCACGGCTCCAAATGACAGTAGCACCACATACCGAATCTGAATTAGAAACCTGTCACATCCTCACGTATCTGCTTATTCAGTTGAGCTGAAAGATATTTTGACATTTTAATAGGAACAGTACTAGCAGAAACAAGAAACTTAAAGACTGTTATTTTAATGAGATAGTAATAGCAAGGGACTGCTGTATTTGACAGTAGGATGAGATTTACGGCATTATTAAAACCAAAACATGCTACAGACTCATAAAGCAATAGAGTCTTCTAGCAGCTGGTGATCCTACAGGAAAACAGAGTGCAATTTGGGCAGAACGACCTGTGTGACTTGGTTCCTATTTAATAGCAGGACTCTCTGGACAGAGTCTTAAGTTGTGAACAACAATCCCTGAAACCAACCCAAAGCAATTAAGCCCGGGATGAAAGCATGAAGCAGACCCTGCATAGCTTCACGCAGGGCACTTGTGGGTACATAACACCAGCCTTTCTAGGAGCAGTGATCCATTACAATTTAGGTACACTGCTCCCTGTGACACAGCTGGGGAGCCCACGTGGCAGCAGTACAATCAAATGAATTAAGTGACCTCTGTAACACAACACCAGGAAGCCTACTCTTTATTCCCAACAAACTGGCCCAGTACAGGCTTGAAAGGAAGTATTTTCTATATGTTACAGAGGAAATAGACTTAAATAATTTATAACTGATTAGCAGAAGTCTACCGTACAGAAACAATATTTGAAATTTCTGTAAAAAAACCTCAGGTGATCCTAAGTTTAAACCTTACATCCTATCTTGTATTACTCAAAATCAGCAATCCTACTCAAAAGCATGACAAAAATGCAAGCACGCTTCAAAGGATTATGTAAAAGGCTAAAATACATAACAGAGCTGAGCATTTTACTAGCGTGTTTTTATCTTATTATCATAGAATCATAAATGGTTTGGGTCAAAAGGGACCTTAAAGATCATCCAGTTCCAACCCCCCTACTACAGACAAGGACACCTTCTGCTGGATCAGGTTGCTCAAAGCCCCATCCAACCTGGCCTTCAACACCTCCAGGGATAGGGCATCCATGACTTCTCTGGACAACCAGTGTCATATCCTCCCAATACCTACTCTATCTCTACTCTCTTTCAGCTTAAAACTGTTGCTCCTCATCCTATCCCTGCACTCCCTGATAAAGACTCGATCCTCAGCTTTCCTGTGGGCTCCCTTTAAGTACGGGAAGGCTGCTAGAAGGTCTTCATAGAGCCTTCTCTTCTCCTCCAGGCTGAACAACATCAACTCTCTCATATGAGAGGTGCCCCAGCCCTCTGATCATCTTCCTGGCCTCCTTTGGACTCGTTCTAACAAAGGCTGACACCTCCATAAGTAACAGAACTCAGCTGAAGCATCCACTCTGCTGTGCTGCATAAATCCAGTATTAACTGTTTCCTCAAAATCTGACTTTTTTATGGTATTCACATGAGATCTTGGAGCAGAAGCAAGTCAAATAGCCTGTCCAATCTGAAAAATTTAAGACTCAGATAAGAAATAAAATGATCCTACTATGCTCAGCTTTCCATTGATGGCATCATTAAAAATGATTGCTGAAGTTTTAACCCATAATTTTCAGTAAACACAGAAAGTTCCCTCTGAAATTTCCATACAACAACAACCAGCAAACGTATGATACTAAGTAAAACGGATTTAAGTGCAAAAATAGTGTGTGAACATACAGAAACAAAATACCTGGTTGCCTAAAGAAACACCAAGCTCACCAACCCAGCAGCTTGGGCTGGTCTCCGCATTTCCTTCACTCCAAACTATCATGCTGTATATTTTAAGGGCATATTGAGTGAAATAAAAAACAACCCCAGCATTCATACAGATTGACTGATGTGCTCTCTCTGTATTTTTCACACTGCCTTCTTCTACAGTCATTTTACAGACACAAGGTCACTATGGAAGAAACACTCATTTTGTAAACTTCACGCCACCCCACTAAACTGCAGATGATATTTTTAGTTCTCCCTTGCACTAAGCAGACAGGGAATCTGTGGCACCATGCCAGGATGTAAACCCACTCCTTCTGAGCTGGTTTTAATCACATTGTCTTGCTCCCACTCTGCTCCTGTGTTTAGGTCAGCAAATTTCCTCAAGGCTAAATCTGAATACATGCACACATATGCCATGGATAATCTGGGTGTGTGTCTTCATGAATAATTCAGATAAAAGTATGATGTGCTGCTCCTACTGAAAGGCCCACTTGATTTCCTCTCTTGGCGAGGTTTGCCAAAAAAAAGTGCTGCTGAAGAGTAGCCAACATCTTGCCTCTATTTATAATGTAGTGGGTTTACAAAAAAAAAGTGGATCCTCTTTACAAATTATTTTGTACCACTCAAGCTTGCAGTCCTGCTGCCCAGAAAATTAACGGATTCTCATGGAGTATGACCACAAAGTCAGACCAGAAGTATTTTCTACAAAAGGGATACTTGTTTAAAATCTTTCTCCATTAAAAAAAAAGTCTTGTAAGCATTTGGTTTAGGTCTATGTACACGAAGAGCACTATTTATGTTATAGGATATGTACATTAAAGCAACATTCCAGCATCTTAAATTATGCTTTTGTTTTGTTTGATTTTTTATTTTTTTTTTTACAATTATATATCAGGAACAATTTTTTTTCCTCTGTGGATGCCCCATACCTGCAGGTGTTCAAGGCCAGGTTGGATGGGGCTTTGTGCAACCTGGTCTACCGGAACATGTCCCTGTCTACAGCTGGGGGGTTGGAACTCGATGACCTTTAGAGTCTCTTCCACCCTAAATCACTCTATGATTCTGTTCTATGATCGTTTGTCAATTTGTATCCTAAAGTGCTTAGACTGCCACAGAAGTCTCATGACACTGAGGGCAGTCCGGTACTTATTCCCATTGCCAAGTACAGCAGCAGGTCACGCACACAATCCCTTCTCTTCTAATCTGCACACTAGCAGGAACAAATTTTTTCACCTTAGACTACGAAAGTCCTAATTTTGTATGCTATGGCCAAGCTGAGGCAGGCAGGAATCAGAGAGCTTTGCATGTGGGTGTCACCCACCCACGGACACCAACCTGAAGGTCACACTAGCTTTCAACACAGGTTTTAGCAGGTGTTTACGTTCTGCTTTCTTTCTACCCTTCCAGCTGAGCAGTCCTAAAGAAAGCAACAGGTTTCTCTCTGGCACATACAGCTCTGTTAAATATGTACTACTCTACTTCTATTTTTATTCAAAACGCCTACCATAGCTTGAGATCAAGTTGTTTAATGAAGCCAAAGCAAGAAAAACTATGAGGAAGCATATAAAAATACGTTCCAACAAGCTGGCATTGCACGTCCTAATCTTTCATTGCTCTGTTACTGAATATTTACTCTAGTACAGAAATATTCAAGAACCCACAGACCGCTGACTGTTCCCAAAGTTCCTGGGACATTGCTCTTTTTTTGTCTGTTTTTTGTTTGGTTTTTTTTTGTTTGTTTGTTTGTTTTAAACGAACGTAACAGGAAACCCATAGCGGCATCATAGAGCAGATAAAATATATTTAGCATCAGCATCTTAAAAAATAAATACTTATTAATCTTGCTAGGAAAAACAAAATTATGAATAGTCTGGATGGCAGTCATTGCTATGCCCCACGGGATAATACTCTGACTTCCTACAGTATGTTTTTTGATGCATCAAGGATCTCTGAACAGTACTGTGCAGATCTGCACGTTCTTGCCAAGAGGAGTAATGAAATAAAACATAACCCCAGCCATTTTAACAGAGCAAGCTGCTTGTTAAGGTTTATCAATGTGCAAAAATGTGCTGCATGACTGAAAAACACTTCAAATAAAGTTGTAACATGAGGGGGAAACCACAGAAGCACTTCTACAGTATTGGTTTTCTCTTATCTATTAGCTTCTGCAAGTCTCACACACACAGGCTTTCAACAGAGGTCTCTCTCATGTTTGCATTTTAAATTAATTTAATCTTTCAGAAAAGTGCCACATGCCAAATACCGTAAAATCTTACTTATTTTCAGTGGCTCCAGAGACACAGAACAAGAAAAACCTTATTATGTTGTCCTTCCAAGTTTCCAGAAAGGATCATTTTTAGATTCCTGCCTAACTCTGAAGAGATAAAATTATAAAAAAGGAAACTATGGATTCCATGACAAAGCAACCAGATTTGAACAGAGATGAAGACAACTCACTATCACAAGTAACTTATAAAGTCAGGAAACGTGGTTTAGTAGATAGCATTCTTCCAAAAAACTAAGTAGAGTTTCTAAACAGATTGAGACCCCATTTAAATATACATATACATACACACACATACTTTTTCCTTTTTTTGCAGTGGTTCTACTTGCCTCTCTTACAAATGATCCTCACTAAAAGAAACAGTAATTAGTTCATGACATCTTTCAGTGGCTCTGAACAGAAAAATAAAATGTAAGACAGGTTATACATGTGCTTACTATATATCATCTACTACGTCCAAACAGCCTTCATGGTTTGACAGCCTTTGAAGTATGTATCCCTGCTTCTTGTTCAACTGATCTAAGTAACTAAAATCACATAGGACAGAAAAGCCATGTTTAAGCAGCTGAAGCCTATGAAATGGTACTAACAGACTCCACTGTTGCTAAGGGGTTCCTTTTTTTTTTTTTCCCCTTCACTCAGATGGGGTCTGCTCAGGGAGCACTGGAAATCCCAGCAGCACCATCCCCTCCAGAAGAGGCTTGAGTAATTAACTTCTTACTGAAAGTCCTAATTCCCTGCAGCAGCAGAGGACAAAGCAGCAGATTTCACTTAGGAGCAGGGTGGCTTTAAGTAGGCTTTGATCCAAACAGCAGGACGTAACACTGTCCACTTCAAGCAGAATAGCTGCTGTGGAGAGGTGGAGGTGAAGGAGAGCAGCTTCAGGCAGTGGCAGGTTTTGTGCTGGTAAAGCACAACTTTGTTCAAAATGAAGACAGACTGGATTATCCAAGATATACAGTTAACTTCTATAAAAAAAAATAAAATTAAGACTCTTGTATGGGCTACAGTGAGCCCTTTAGGGCTAATACATGTGGTTTGGTTGCTTGTTTGGTTTTTTACGTCTTCTGCTTTGGAGTCCTAAATGTACTACTAGAAATTGGCACAGGGAGGAAGTGGATCTGTTAAGAGTGAGTCTAGAAGATGACTATGAAGATGATCAGAGGACTGGAGCACCTCCTACATAAGGACAGGCTGAGAGACTTGGGCTTGTTTAGCCTGGAGAAGACTCCAAGGAGACCTGATAGCAGCGTTCCAGTACTGAAAGGGGACCTACAGGAGGAACCTGGGGAGGGGGTCTTTATCAGGCAGTGTAGATGACCTATCTCTGGAGGTGTTCAAGGCCAGGTTGGATATGGCTTTGAGCAACCTGATCCAGTGGAAGGTGTCCCTGCCCATAGCACAGGGCTGGATCTGGATGGACTTCAAGGTCCCTTCCAGCCCAAACCATTCTATGATTCTATGAACTACTGCTCTACTGCACAAACAGGTTTACCTCTGAACAACGCCAAGAAGAAAACTGAATTATCAGAGTACTCCAAGATCTACAGGACCTCTAAGTATGTTTGTTTGCATGCCTCATTGATCTGCCACTTGTCACCTAGTTAATACATATGGAAAGGGAATAGATAACATATTCACGGATGAAAACATGCATATCCACAACTGATGCATGTTCTCTAGTACCCCAAACAAGTCACAAAACAGGAGGCCACCAACTTCTTGCAACCCTGGGGAAACTACTTCCTCACTTTGTGCTTTCAGCCCTCCTCTGACACTCAGCATTGTCTTTTTACCCTTCTCTTCAGGGCAGATACAGCTGTTCGCGACATGATCATACACCGTCCTCCATTAGTGATGCTCAAATTTGTTTCAGAACCCATGTTTCAGCGTCCATGGAGTATGCATGGACCTGATGTATCTGTTTGCGTCGGAATGGATATTACAGTCTATACAGAACAGAAAAGCACAGATTCTGCTTATGAATTAAGACACTTGACTCCGTTGCCTTAAATTTACTTTCCAGCTGCCCGCAAACACCGCATTATTTAATGACCTCTACAAGACTTACAATACAACTTTTTCTGTCTTTTTAAACAGTAAGTGTCTAAAGGTGCCTCCAGACACTGCAGAACGTGAAGGTAGATAAGGCCACAATTCCCAGTTATATGGGACAAATAATAAAAGCCGAATGGAAATAAACACTTCCCTTTTTTCTTGTCTCTGAACTTGAAACAGTATCTGAAACCACAAAGTAAACAAACCCAAGTGGCAGGGGACGGTTTGTGCCATGAGGGGACCATGCCAATGCAGCTGAAAATCCTGTATGACCTACAGCCTACACAGCAATCTTTGTCATCAGTCTCCAAAATTCTTTGTCGTGTGCATCATTTTACTTCAGAGAAGCTCAAGATGTTTAGGGAGTTTCAAGCAAGCAGAGAAGACAGAAGGAAGAGACTCAAGGAAGGGTGAGCCATGCACATCAAATGCTAAACTCTAGTACCGAGTAGAGACAAGAAGGAGAAAGCTACACTACTGTTCTGCTATGACTGTTTAGAAATTCAATGGTTTTTAGCACTCACTCTTATAAACACTAACTTCAAGTATTTTGGTCTGAGATCTTTACCATCCATAAAAATCAGACTCTCCTTGTTGCCAAGACACACACCAGCCAGCCACACCTTTTGGCTAGTCAGTTTTGATTATTTTTAAAAGTAACTGCCTCTACATTTGAAAAACAGGACAAAGAAACATAGAAACAGAAGAGGAGCTTTGATTTGGTGAATACAATCTCCTTCCTTTGAATAAAATAGCCTTATTATCTGGTCCCTGTATTACCTACAGCCACTCTCAGCGAGTTCACACCATTTCATATATTTATAATTCTATATTTTATTTTGCCTTTCTGAAAATACACCCCTCCATAACATCACTTCTACTCCCCAAATAATAGAGTAGTTTTCAGGAACTCGAAAGGAAAAATGAATTAATTCTTGTTATAAATACAGCAGATATGATAGTATTTAAAACCATACCCTCTTTTCTCTCATAAACATTAATTTGGAATAAAATGGCTACACATCAGCATTCAGAAACAGTTCACAACTGTAATGTTTTTATTATTTCTTGTACTTGAGACATGGCACAAAATTATCCTGGAGACGTTCAAAACTAGAACTTAAAAAGATAGCTTTACAAGCCCAAAATAAGAAGTGCTCTCAATTTCAGAAAATAAAAAAGTGAGAAATCTATCATTAAGGAAAACAAAAATGAAACCCTATTCCCTCAGCTTTTAGTTCCACTTCCCAAATTTTATGTCAGACACTGTTTAAACAACCAAAAAAAAAAATCCATCACCAAAAAAGGGAGCTCAAGACTTTTCATCTGAGGCTGCATAGCCCATGTAGGCTGGAGATAATGAGGTCGCTCACCAAACAATTCTGCATTCATTGCAAGCCTTCAGCTTCCAGGCTTTGTTTTCAGTCATCGTTTTTCAGTTTCTCACCTCATTAATGAAATTCTGACCCCTTAGAGAAAATTTCTTTTGGTCTTGTTTTCTTGATAAAACCAGGACAATCTGTCTTTCTCATGGAAAAAGTGTTACCTCTTTCCTCTGCAGTCCAAATGCGCTCCAGTCAATCTAGCAACAAAGCACTGCATCTCTCCCATTTCCTCCAGAATTCATCAAAACTCAAAGTCCATCTTTCTTATCATCTCTGTTATACCTATTCCAAACAGTTGATGACTCAACCTGTGCCATATTTTAATATGAACTGCAACAACGCTGTACATACTTAATACACCAAGAATTTGATACCATTCAGCCCATACTCACATAAAAATCAAAGCACAAAAGAAATAAGAAGGCGAAGTTCATGAACTTTCTTGCTCAAATGTTTCAAACTCATACTCTTCTATAAGAAACCCTACAGAACATATTACCACAGCATAAAAGCCTCCTTTAAGTAGCTAAGATGCAAGACTTTGTACTGATGATTCTTTTCCAGAATAAACCATTGTACAGCCTTGCTTGAAATAAGGTTATCTAACAGACAATTAACACATCCTTGTACCAATCAAACGTTTTTGTCTTTTAGCCCCGTGCAGCGATGACAGAGCAGGGACCTGGGTTAGGACCAAGCAGCCCCTGGCTCTTGTCTCTGGCCCTCTACTTCTCCAGTTCTTAATACAGCTTTTCATTGACAGCAAAACGCTCTATTGTTTTTTCCTTTGCCTCGAGACAGCCTCGTCTCCCAACGAAGTGGTTACAGCAGAACACCACAGCTACAGATGATACACACAGAAGCTAAACCCTATTGAGGTCTGTGCACCAGAACATATTTCTTTCACAGACAGTCTGGAGTAGTTTTGACACCCCATAATGATATATGTGGATCACTGCTTACAGGGTTTCTAAAAGAAATCCCAGAATCATAGACTTGTTTGAGTTGGAAAGGACCTTAAAGATCATCCAGTTCCAAACCCCTGCTACGGGCAGGGACACATTTCACTGGATCATGCTGCTCAAACCCTCATCCAACCTGGCCTTGAACACCTCCAGGGATGGGGCTTCATGCAATGCATCAAATAAGTTCTTGCTTAACTGGAGGACACAACTATCTTCACTAATAATAATTAATTATAGTATAATTAGGTTTAGGATGCCAGTTCAGGTAAAAAAAAAAAAGAATCCCCAAAAGCAGGCTTATTCATGTTTCAAGAACAAAATGCACAGTCTAGACCAGTACAATAATGGAAAAAAAATTGTGCAGAAAGAGATCAGACCACAAGCTTCTCCCCCAGAGAACACGGAACTCAAGGCAATTGTCAAACAGCATTGATTTGTTTTGCACAACTAAAATCTGATTTTAGAATAAAATCAGTATTTCATGGTAAAAATGTGCTAAAGTTAAGCTTGAAAAGGGTTGTTCCTGGTGGCTGGGAGAAGGGTATGCCTTCTGTATTTATAAACTCTAACTTTTGGTTTAAAAACAAAACCCATCTGTTCCTGGGGTTGTGAAGAAAATCTGCCAAATATAAAACAAGACAATGTTGTCATCTGATGTCTACAAAAGGAATTCATCTGATGTCTACAGAAAGACTCCATGAGAATAAATAATTCTCAAATGACAGCAATACAAGACTCAGATCTCTGGCTGCCATTCAGAAGGCATTAGCCAGCACTAAACAGACCACTACCCTCATCCACTTCAGCTGGTTGCTGCTTTGAAAAGTTATGAGGAGTAGCAAACGCTGTAATAGCTGAGTAAAAAAAGTCAAAAACTTTTGTTCCCATCCTCATCAGCCAGATGGCTCCAAAAGTTTTCATTACCCTTGTAACAGAAGGGCAAAAGAGACACCCCTCACCCCTCCCCCCCCAATAAAAGCATCTTAGCATCCACCCCCATACTGACAGCTGAGCTCTTGGCTTGACCCTATGCCAAAGCACTATTCCAGAACAGGAGTCGACCCACTGACTCCTATTTTTCAGCTCTGCTTACGATTTGCAGGCTTTCAAATAGATCTTTCATACTGCTCAACTTTTTCAGAAATTTTCCTTCAGTCACAGCAAGTCACATTAAAAATGTTATCTTCCAACATGATGTCTTATCTTCCAACATAGCACGTGTCACACTGGCCTTTTATTGATCATCCGCTAAGGAAATTCGCAGGGACTGGCAAAAGTATCACTTCTTTCTGCGTATAAATCCCCTTCCATGGGCACATGAATGCACATGCATCCTAGACCAGGCAACACCGCTGGTGGACAAAGCAGTGGGCTCAAAGCCAAAATTTTCATTCTTAACCACATTTTTTTTTATTTAATGTGCTAGCACTGCCCTCCTGGAAGTCAATTATTATCCTCTCACTTTCATAATTTACATCCATTTTTATGGCTAGCTGTCTTCTAACTCAAAGACCACATGACATCTCGTGTACCCTTCCTTCATTCCAGAATGACTTAGCATGCTTCTGTATTTAATACTGCAAGATGGATAACACCATAGCTTTCTGATCATCTCTGGGTAGCCTGAAGTCAGTAAAACCACTGGAAAGGCTTTCTTCCCCTTCTTGGCCACTCATTGCTACCTTGTGCCTACCTACAACGTACCTGTCTTGACATATACTTTACTAGGGTTGCATAGTAAATCAAATGAGTAAAGCTGTTTGGAAGTAATCCAGTAAAGGTGGGATAAAAACAAGTTTAAAACACCAGTGATTTTCCCAATTCTGTTCACAGTGTGGCTGCACAAACAGTTGTGCTGCTGTGAGGACAGAGCCAAAAGGAAGGAACGAGGGGTCGAGGCTTGAAGAGGACAGGATCACTCCCATCAGTAGCTTTGCCAACTTACATTGGCTGGAAGTGACTATGGCCTAAGACGGAAAATGAGGTCGTCTTAAAATAACAGCTGTGAAAAATACTTTCTCAGCTAATACACACTACAAAGCTCACATAACCAGTATGAAACAGAAGCACATGCCTAAAGATCTTGCAAGCGAGCATTAGTAGCACCTATTTTATTTTAAAAAAAATAAAAATTAAGAGCTTCAAAAGATTTTTCAGAGCTAGCAACCTGCAGCCTGACTTCATCTGCTCAGGACTAGGCTTAAGCACAGACCTACAGTTAGAGACCTGTACAGACTTAGCCAACCAAGCCTCAACAATGAGTAACAAAACTCAGGAGGAGAAAAAAATATCTGCTTTCTGTTCCTTTTGATACCTTAAAAAAACCCTCCTGTTAAATACTCATGAATCACATCACTGGCTGTGCATCTATTACCCTTATTGTAGTTTTTTGTCTGGGAATCATGAGCTGAGTAACTCTCATGTGAGGGACTTATTCTTCATTAATGATAACAAGGCTAAAAAAAAAAACAAATATTGCCAGAACAAGATCGGCATTTTTAAAACAGAACTTGTTCATACAAATAACTTCCTTAATTAGGAAGGCTTTACCTATAGTATCAATTTGATTTAATTTCATGCACAGAAGGACATGTTCCTCCACAGCGAAAGAAAGGAAGGCATATGGATGAAAGGCATAGTCAGACACTGCCTTTCAAATGTAAATGCACACAGTATTTCGCATGTTCAGAAGAGCAACAGGGATCCACTATCTTACAAGCACAAGGTTGTCTTACAAAGTCATGGTACCGAGCAGGCTCTATCCCAGAAATAAATTTGATTCAGCATCTTCTGCCAACAACATGAAACTTGGTTCCTTTCAGTCCATATGGTCACACTCCTAAAAGGACATTTTGGCTCCTCCCTTGCCAGACATGATCCTCTCCATTTCACGCTCCTTCTGCGTGCTCTACCCTGACCCCGAATGCCATTATCCTGGCACAGCACAACCACAGCAGCAGTTGCCAACAAGTTCAGCACAGTTACCTCTATTTAGGATACCTTCTGTCCTATCTTTGATGATGGCTCAAACCACAGCTATGCATGCAACCTAAATCCCTCCAGTGTTATAATCTACGGCACTATGTAGACTCAAATTAAAATTAATATGCTCAGAATTTTTCAGTCGTTTTCTTCAAAAGAAAAAAAAACCCAAAGCCATGGATTCCATGGAACTGTTCAGCAGACCTAAAAAGTCAGCTAAGTGGTTCCACTTTTTCCTAGAAAGGGTCATTGGGCACTGGCAGAGGCTGCCCAGGGAGGTGGTGGAGTCACCATCCCTGGAGGTATTTAAAAGATGGGCAGATGAGGTGCTCAGGGACATGGTTTAGTGGCAGATAGGAATGGTTGGACTCCATGACCCTAGAGGTCTGTTCCAACCTGGGGATTCTATGATTAAAACCCAGCATTTCTAATTGCAAGTATTCTTCCTCCATACCTGCCTGTGAAAACTCAGCAAAGGTATCTTAACTTACTCAACCAAAGGCCTTTTCCTTGCCGTTACCATGCCAAACCAACGATCAAACCTGTGCACCACCCCTCACACGCTCTAAACACGGAGGAGAAGGAACTCTGCGGCACATGCAATGGGTGAGCCGAAGCCTGCTAAAACATCAGGAAAATACAGTCTTACTGTTCTGTCTTTATTTTTTTTCCCTGTTGGCACTTTACCAACAATGTCTCCACCCAAACCCAGGGCTGTTTGCAGCACCACAGCGTGTGCCTGAGCGCAGCCAGGTGTCCTCACCGTGACCCGTGAGCAAAACGGGACCCACCGGCCACCACCGATGGTTTCCACACCACTGAGGGTCTTGAAGCCTTCAAAGCACGATCCCGACATCTCCATTGGGACAGCTGTAAGGACGGTCCAACACCAATCCCGCATCAGTCCCACAGAGCAGACTGTGTGCTGGCCACCGAGTGGGACGCAAGGTGTTCCCAAGGGAAGAGGGACCAGGGAGACACAGAAGGGGCTCCATCTCTCAGCGCCCCCGCAGAGCCTGGTACCCCGGTGCCCCCGGTGCAGGGGGCGATACAGCACCCCACGGCCGCGGGAGGGATGGGGGGTGTCTGTGCACACATCCATCGTTCCGCGGGGTGGGCGGGTGCCTCCGCGGGGACACGGGGGGTGTTTTCCCACGGGGTGGGGGGTGTTCTCCCAGGGGTGCGCACCCGCGGCGGGGAGAGCCCAGCGGGTTCCAGGCGGGCTCCGCGATGGGCGCCGGGGTGTTGGGGTCTGGCAAGCACCGTCCCGCTCGCGAACGCACCGATCCCCCTCTCCCGATTGCGGAGGGCAGCGCCGGGCGAGAAGCAAAGCACCGTCCCGGGCATCCCTCCCTCCGCCCACTCGCCTGGTTGGGGTCGGTGGCTCGGAAGACGTGGCAGGCCATGGGGGAGTCGGGGTTGTCGGGCTGCGCCTTGATCAGGTAGGCGAAGTAGGTGAGGTCGTGGCTGTTGTGGATGAAGCGGGCGATGTGCTGAGCCTTGTGCTCGAAGATGAAGACGGCGGGCGCGGGGCTGCCCGGGCGGGCGGCGGGCGCGGGGCTGGCGCCGGCGGGGACGCAGCGCAGCGTGGGCGACCCCAGCACCAGCAGCACCTCTCGGGCGGGGACCCCGCCGCCCAGCGCCCCGCCGGGCTCCTGCCTCTGCCCGCGCCGCCGGATCTCCGCCACCAGCCAGGGCAGCATGGGCAGCGTGGTCCTCCTGTCCAGGCACGACGAGCCCACGTACCACAGCCTGAAGCGCTTCTCCGCCGGCTGCGGCTCGGGCTGCGGCTCGGGCTCCGGCTCCAGCGGGTGGGAGAGCGCCTCGCCCTCCCCTCGCCGCTCCATGGCCGGTGCCGGGCGCGGAGCTCCGCGGCTGCGCTAAGCGCGCATCCCTCCCTCCCCACGGCCACCAGAAGGACGGCGGAGTCACCCTTCTCCTCCTCCTCTTCTCCACGCCCCGGGGAGGAGCGGGCACCGCGGCCGAGGGGCGGGACGGTACCGCCCCGGGCTCCCGACAAAAACACCACCTGGGCTCCGCGTCCCTGCGGCTCCGCAACGCGACCGGCTGCGGGGGAGAGGAGGAGGAGGAGGAGGTGGTCCCCGAGTGGAGGAAGGTTGCTGAGCGGTGGAGGAGGAGGAGGAGGAGGAGGAGCTGGAAGGGCAGCTCTCTTTGCAAAAGCCCCGAAGCTTTTCCCGAGTTGCAGTTCCAGAGGGACATGTAGTGGGGGGATGCCCCCACCTGAGAGAGTGGGGCTTGTTCAGCCTGGAGGAGAGAAGGCTCAGAGGAGATCTTATAGATAGAGCTTAGAGCGACCTTCCAGTACCTGAAGGGGCCTACAGGGAAGCTGAGGAGGGACTTTTCCCATGGGCACGTAGTGATAGGACGAGGGGGAACGGGTATACACTGGAGAGGGGCAGATTTAGACTAGATAATAGGAAGAATTTCTTCGCCATGAGAGTGGTGAGGCACTGGAACAGGCTGCCCAGGGAGGTTGTGGATGCCCCATCCCTGGAGGTGTTCAAGGCCAGGTTGGATGGGGCCTTGGGCAGCCTGATCTAGTGGGAGGTGTCCCTGCTCATGGCCGGGGAGTTGGAACTAGATGATCTTTAAGGTCCCTTCCAACTCTAACTATTCTGTCATTCTATGCTCCCTGAGGCTGCTCCGTTCTCTCCCCACTCCGGGCAAACAGCAAAGGTGCTGCCGTGCTTTCAGCCAGCGTCTCCCTGCCGAGTCACTGCTGAGTCAGAGTTCCATTAAGACTGGGTTTAAAATATATTTTTTTGTAGATTTCCTGCTAGACCTTTTAAATGTTTGGTCTTGTTTGGTTTTTTTTTTTTTTCACTCAAGAGCGCGAGAACGTCCCTTTTGTCAACGAAAACTCTGCCACCTACTGTAAATGTTAGTAATGAGTCTTCCCTACGCGAGAAATGCCCTGGACAACGCTTTTCCAGTCATCTAGCATTCATACGCATTTTGTAACAGTCAATTTTAGTGGCTGTCCTTGTCCTTACATCCGTAGCACCAGCGGCAGTAATTCCTAGCAACATGGCTATTATGGAAACTGCTTTAACGCTGCCTAGAAAAAAATAGATCTGCAGTTTGTCCTGAAGAAGAGCTGCTCCATGTAATTTGAGACTGCGTGCTAGATTATTTGGGCAGAGAGGGGTCACGCAGCACAGCAGGACACAACCCACAACAGGCTGAACTGACACACAAACACTCATGGTGGCAATATTTTAAGAGTGTTACGAGCTGAGGGGTGCAGAACCAAGGTTGACATCTCCACTCTCAGGACCTTTAGGGCTGTCAGGCTGATTCACAATGAACTGTTGGCATTTCAGTTAATGCTGTTCAGTGAAAGTCTGGTTTTCTAAGGTCAGCATGGTTCCACCAGCTCTTCCTGCTGGAAATCGTCCTGGTCAAGCATTGGAAGAGGCTGCCCAGGGAAGTGGTGGAGTCACCATCCCTGGAGGTGTTAAAAAACTGTGTAGATATGGCACTTTGGAACATGGTTTACTAGGCAGAGTGGTATTGGGCTGACAGCTGGACTTGATCTTAGAGGTCTTTTCCAACCTTAATAACTTTATGATAAACAACTGTGCAAATTTCCTGAGCATTTTGCTCTTCTTCTTCCAAGTTTCATCATCTGGTTGAATGCATTTTGATTATCAGTTGTAATTTTCAGTGTTAACATTCTGACCTGGAAAGACCTCAGATACACCTCCTCCCACTGCATCCTGAAGTGCACTTTTCTTAGAATAGGGCACCTAACGCAAAAAGTCTTATGGAAGCTGGACGCCAGCTTTAATATTTGGTAAAATGGTACAAGTCAAAGCCAGTGTGGAATTGCTTTTCCAGGCTAACCATTTTCATACCCCTTAACATCCAAACTGCATTGTTGTACCGTAGATTTTACAACTGGGGTAGTTAGAATAATAATAGCCATCTTTTTTTATCATAGACCTAAAAATTCTCTTGTCCCTCAGTCTCCACAGTCAACACTAGCCCTTCAGCTGAGAATCTTCCTTGAGATTTTGTGCTCCAGCAATGCAAGGTGACAGCTGGGGAGCTGCTAGGATCCTCCACCAGCACACCTGGGAGAAGACCCATTCGCTTCCTGGCAGCAGTGCTGGCACCGGTTTCATGCTGCACTGAACTGCTCGTTTTCTGCCAGTTCAGTTCTGTGAGCCGCCTCTAATCTATGTGACAGCACTCACACAGACGACGCTGTTGGCACAAAGGAAGCGGGAATAGCTGCTGGAGGGTGAAGAGGGCAGGAAGACTACGCGCTTCTTTCAGGAATGGTTGGTTAGGTGATTTATCTGGAGCGTGAAGCTGCAATTCAGTCACTTTAGCACAAAGATCAATTTAAATTACCAAGGAAGTGAACTGAACACTGGGCTTGCACTTAAAACAGTGGAGAACCCCCCCTCATATATTCTGTTGTAATGATTTTAGATGGGATAATCATGGTATGGTTCTGAAGAAACAGCCTAAGGGGGAGGCTGCAATATACCGAATTGCTGCAGCTGCTTAGAAACAGCATCTCCGAGACTATAGGAACTCTTCGTATTATGTTTGTGTACCTCCTACACAAACCAGGTTGTGGACAAACACTTAAGCTTTTAGGTAGTGTGGCAATACAAATAATTCATTATAGTCAGGAAATTTGAAGACAATCATGTGAATACATTTAAAAAACAGCAAAAAGAGGCAGAAATCTTTTGTAAGTAATCGCAGATCCACTGATGTTCTCACATTGTTCAAACAGAACGAGAAGCCTTTAATTGAAGATGCTACAGAGCAGAGTTTTCAGCTGCTAAGGATGCACTTCAATTTTTACCGATTATTTTGTCAGGTATAACTGCGAGGAACAAAATGTGGAAAATTAATCAGAAGTTCTTAAATTGTTATGTAAAGTTGTTTGCTTTCTTCTTCAGTTGGGTGATTTGCTTAATAGGTCCCTTTGTTGACAAAATTAATCTATATAAATTCTACCACTAATATTTTAACTACCTTCAAATCAAACTCTTAGATGTTAATCCAAAGTTTTCATGCCTTCTTCTCACTTCAGCTTTTTATGTCTTTTTTAATCGATTCTTCATAGTAATCCTTCTTAGCTGTCCATTTCCTTTACCTATTTACTTCATAATTTCTTTCTTATCCTTTAATCTTCCTGCCACTTTTGATCCCTCCCATCTAGTTAATAATGCTTCATTAGAAACTCATTCCTTTAGTTACATAACTTTTCCTCTTGAAGAAGCTCAGTATGAGCCAGCAACGTGTGCTTGCAGCCCAGAAAGCCAACCATAACCTGGGCTGCATCAAAAGAAGCATGACCAGCTGGTCAAGAGAGGGGATTCTGCCCCTGTACTGTGCTCCTGTGTAACCTCACCTGGAGTACTGCGTTCAGTTCTGGGGTTCTCAGCACAAGAAGGACACAGATCTGCTAGAGTGAGTCCAGAGGAGGCCTCAAAGATGATCAGAGAGCTGAAGCACCTCTCATACCAGGACAGGCAGAGAGAGTTGGCCTTGTTTAGCCTAGAGAAGAGAAGGCTCTGCAGAGACTTTTCAGTACCTGCGGGAAAGCTGGCTAGGAGCTCTTTATCAGGGAATGCAGGATAGGACAAGGGGTAATGGTTTTAAGCCAAAAGAGGGGAGATTTAGATTAGGTATTAGGAACACATTTATTTCCTGTGAGGGTGATAAGGCGCTGGCACAGGCTGCCCAGTGAAGTCGTTGGTGCCCCATCCTTGGAAGTGTTCAAGGTCCAGTTGGATGGGGCTTTGAGCAACCTGATCTAATGGAAGGTTCCCTTGCCCGTGGCAGGGGCGTTGGAACTGAATGATCTTTAAGGTCCCCTCCAACCCAAACCATTCTATGAATCTATGAAGTTGTTCCTTTTTTCTCATTTCTTTTCAGTTATAATTTTTACTCACCTTGAAGTTAAACTTCCTAATTTATCTCATCTTGAGCACAGTATTCCTTTGCCCATCACCTCTGACATGCTCATGTAATTTCTCCCCTAGATGTAACAGGGACTAGAGCATCATCCCCTAGTTCTTTGCATAATATAGTTAGGAATTGTCCTCACTTAGAATCTTATAGCTCAGTTAATGGGAATCAGAAACTTTGGGACAAAGAAGAAAGCAACTTTCTATAACTCTTATCCACAGAGGTTTGAAAATATGTGTCTGTTCTTGACAAAAAAGCAGTCTCAGTCCAGGTCATCCCAAATGGAAAGATGTGAAAATGTTGCACCATGCAGAGACATGACAAACAAAGCCCCTGACAAGAGGCTGCAATTTTTTATAAGTTCCTTTTTATTATTATTATTATTATTATTATTATTAGCCAAGCTTCTTGAAACAAACTAAAAAATTCAAAGTAAAAACTATATCGGAAGATCTAAAATGTATTATGCTCAATTATTGCCATATCATGTGCTGCAAAGACATGTTCAGTTGGTCAAATAAAACCGACCACATACTCAGTGAGACTTATTTGAATTGTTGGTAGCCTGCCATTGATTTCTGTTGACTAAATAAGCATTAGATGCAAAATCTCTTAAAATAAGCTATGCAGTTAACTCAAAGTAAGAAAATGCCTCTGAACACTTTGAATTCAATACGCTTGTCAATGGAGTTCTACAAGTAAAGACAATTTTTCCAAATAAAATGGATAAGAATATTTTCCTTTTGTTTATCAAAGGAAGTATGTTTTGTTCATTAAGACAATACCTTGATAATGTATTCTGTTTCTGTACAGGGCACCACAGCAGTTATTTCATTTATCATAGCTAGATCACCAGTTCAGGCTCAGTGTTAAAGCATTTAAACCTGTGAAATGGTAAGCAACCACAGTTCTCAGTAATTTCTTAGAAGCAGAGAGACTTCAGCATCTCACATGATCAGACTCTTAATTGCTAGTAATTATCCATCCCCTTAAGCTTTATAGCCACAATTTTAATTGCAGAAAAAATATTAAGTTATTAGAGGAGCTGTTGACTTGACTTTACAATCCTATAATTTATGCTTAACTTCAACCAACTTGGACTAGAGTACTTTATATATGCCCTGTAGTTAGAATTGCTTCTCATCCTATTGGTTTTCCAAGAATGCTCTCACTTAACTCTCTGGGATTTCAAAGTCCACTACAGCACTTGCATTATTTTTAGCTAGTCAAAGTTTATTTTACTGTTAGATTACCTTTTAGTAATATCTGAGATACAGACATTTTTACTTAAGAAAACATTTTTCTTGATTTAAACTATGCAGTCTTATCTGAAGACTCTAATGAATTAACTTTTGCAAATATAATTGAAGCATTAGAAAGTAAGTCCGGTAGGCTGGGCACATTACCAAGGTTTTGAACTTTAGCTGCTGGAGAAACTCTGGTGCCTCCTTTATTAAGTGTGTAAAAACATAACCAGAAATAATGAAAACTGTGTTTTCACATAGAGGTTATAATAGTTTAAAATATAATGTCAAAGGTTTGAGTAAGACAGATCAGTCTTGTAGAGATACCTGTCCGTAGCAGGAGACACTCACTGTGATTTGTACACAAAACAATGATGAAAAATTAATCTGATGGAGATTGGATGGTTTGGGTTTTTTTCCTTCTCAAATGGTACTAATCTTTTTTTGATCATAATGACAGATTTTCATTTGTTCTGCCAATAAGAACCACTCCAAAACAAATTTAGAGGAACTGGAATGAGCAGTGTTCGTAAGAGTATAATCTCTAGCTAGACATTTCATAAACATCTCTGGAACTTTAAGCAAACCACTACCTTTTATGTCTGTGTTCTGTTTATTGTTATTCACTGATTAAGAGAGACAATGCATTGAATTATTATATTTGTTTTCAAATAAGCATTTGATTCTGAAACAGATTCTTGTCATTTTTCCATGTAACAGTCATCCCATGACACTTTCTGACCCAGCAAACATTGAATCTAGTGAAGAACAACAATGCTTTTTGATTAAAGCTAAGTTTTAATCTCAAGTCCTGTGTGCTTACATGTGATCAGAGCATCTTTCCAGGTGAGAACATTTGCCATTTTATTTTTTTTTTTAAGGTTTCTCCCCCCAAAAAATATTAGATAAGCTTACTAAAATCCCCTGTTCTTGAGATAATACAGGGTGTAGTGGCTGTTAGCAGCTCAGGCCAGTTGCAATGGAGATAGAACAACTTCTGCAACAAGAACTTCCACATTCCCAATTATTTCTGCTTTTATATAAAGGAGACGTTTACTTTCCTACTATTCCCCAACCACTGCAGTAACATATAAAGAATACAAAAAAAAAAAATGAGGAAGAAGAGAGCACTGCAGCTGCTGGAGTCTTTCCCTGGCAGTGCTCACTACCCCCACCTCATTTTGTGATTTGGAAGGGATCCTGGTGCTCTCCAGAAATGGAAACTAAGACAGGATTTATAGTCATCACCAAAGCTAAAAGAAACATCTAGAATTACAGAATCATAGAATGCCTTGGGTCGGAAGGAAGAGTTTGGCTCAGTGCTGGGTCCAGTTCTGCTCAGTATCTTTATCAATGATCTGGATGAAGGGATTGAATGTACCCTTAGTAAGCTTGCGGATTACACTAAGCTGCAAGGAAGTGTCTATCTGCTTGAGGGTAGGGAGGCTCTACAAAGGGATCTGAACGGGCTGGATCAATGGCCTGAGACTAAGGGGATGAGGTTAAACAAGGCCAAGTGCCAAGTCCTACACTTGGGACACAACAACCCCATGCAGTGCTAAAGGCTTGAGGAAGAGTGGCTGGAAAGCTGCCTGGCCAAGAAGGACCTGGGGGTGTTGGTCAACAGCTGACTGAACATGAGACAGCAATGTGCCCAGTAGAAAAAGAAGGCCAATGGCATCTTGGCTGTATCAGATACAGCATGGCCAGCAGGACAAAGGAAGTGATTGGGCCCTGTACTCAGCATTTCTGAGGCCGCATCTTGAATTCTGTGTTGAGGTTTGGGCCCCTCACTAAAAGAGACACCAAGGTCCTGGAGCATGTTCAGAGAAGAGCAATGAAGCTGGTGGCGGGGCTGGAGAACAAGTTTTACAAGGACCAACTGAGGAAACTGGGCTTGTTTAGCCTAGAGAAAAGGAGGGTGAGGGGAGATCTTATCACTGTTTACAACTACCTAAAAGGTGGTTGTGGAAAGGTGAGTGTTGGTCTCTTTGCCTAAGTAATAGGTGATAGAATGAGAGGGAATGGCCTCAAACTGTGCCAGGGGAGGTTCAGATTGGAAATTAGGAAAGAAAATCCTCCCTGTAAAGGGTCATCAGGCACTGGTAGAGGCTGCCCAGGGAGGTGGTTAAGTCACCATCCCTGGAGGTATTTAAAAGGCGAGTAGATGAAGTGCTTAGGGATATGATTGAGTAGCAGACAGGTACGGTTGGACTTGATGATCTCAAAAGTCTTTTCCACCCTAGTGATTCTATGATTCTATGAACCTTTACACGTCATACAGTCTGACATCCCTGCAGGAGCAGGGAGATCCTCAACTAGATGAGTTTTCTCAGAGCCCTATCTAACCTGACCTTGTATGTCTCCAGGAATGGGGTTTTCACAGCCTATCTGGGCAACCTCTTCCAGTATTTCACCACCATCATTGTAAAGAATTTCTTCCTTAGAGCCAGTCTAAATCTACCATCCCTTAGTTTAAAACTATTACTCCTCCTGTCAAAACAGGCCTCACTAAGCAGTCTGTCCTCATCTTTCCTATAGGACCCTTTTATGTACTGGAAGGCAGCTCTAAGTTTTCTTTGGAGCCTTCTCTCCAGGCTGAACAGCCCCTACTGTCTCAGCCAGTTCTTGTATGGGAAGTTCTCCAGCCTTCAGATCATTTTCGTGGCCTTTGATATTATACCGTAAATATATTATTACAAAGGATGAACCACAGGCTAGAAAGGTTAGCAGATCTGTAGTGGAGTGCAGAATAATATAGAATAGAGAAGCTTTGGAAGGCAAGAGTACTGCAACTTCAAAAGTCACAAATTGTACGTCTTTGAAAGGAAAATGTAAATAATGTTAAGACTTCAACAGTGTATTACTACTAAAAACGTTATTACAACTTCACAACTCAGTACTGTATGTCTGGTAATCATAGAGTGGGTTGGGTTGGAAGGGACCTTGAAGACCATCCACATATCCCAGCATAGCAGTGATTCATGCGAGACACACTTATATTCTTGTTCTCACTTCAAATGTAAATTTTAGCACTCCTCTCAAGTTTCGTACGTGGCTGCAGCACCCAGTACTTGCTGGTTCAGAAGCATCACTGGGAAGCATCACTGTCTTGCTTTAGTTTGGTCAAGCTCTCAGATGTTTAAAAACCCACCTGTAACCTGGCTAATACACAGTAGTGATGACCTTCTGACCGCATTAATGGGCAACAGAAAAATCCTTTACAGCTTCTGTTATATTCAGTAGATGCTCCAAGAACATCAGAACATTACTTTTCAGATTCAGAAGTATTTCACAGGGGAATTAAGCAACAGGGCCACTTGGCATAAAGACACTGAAAACTAGACTGCCTAACAAAATACGGAAGAAGGATTTTAGAGTGGTTAAACTGCACAAAAACCTTGGATACAGAAAATGCAAATGTTTATTTTATGAATAAAATACAGATCTAGAAAAATCTATTTGAGAGATGTATAAGCAAGGAGAGAATGTGGAAGGACAACAGGCCCCAACAGAAATGTAACATGATACTATTTATCCAAGGCGTTTGAACACCTCCAGGGCAGAGTTACCCTGGAGTGTTCAAAAAGCACTTAGACATGGCACTTCAGGACATGGTGTACTAGGCACGCTTGTGTTGGGCTGATGGTTGGTCTTGATGATCTTAGAGGTCTTTTCCAACCTTAATGATTCTATGATTCTGTGAAAGAGCAAGTTATAACACGAAAATGTGAGTATAATTGAATCCTTGCTTTAAGCTACTGCAAATATACAATGTATGGTATATATTCTGTTCTCATTAAAAGGCTGAATGTTGTTTATCTCACTGGAAATCTTTACACTAGTCTTTTTAATAATTAACACACAAGATAAGAGTAATTCTCTACAATGTAAGAAGTAGGATGGAACTTACGGTGCCAACGACATGTACAGTTCCAGACAGAAGCTACACAGGGACAAAACCAGAAGTCCTTATCCCATTGTCAGCGCTCTCTGTGGATTACTGTGTGTTAACACTATATGTAGCAGTGCCACCTGGTGACTGATGCTATAACAAAGTCCTCTTAAAACACTATATAGCACAGTAATTTATTTTATGAAGGAATAGAATTTTCCTTGTTTTTTAATACGCACATTAAAGCTTACTGTTCCATTGTTCAGCATCTGAAGTACCAAACTGACACTGAAATTTCCAATTTCTAAATCTAGCAGTAATGTAAACATTAATTACTTGTAAACAATGGCACCTGAACATATTGAACAGAAATGGTTCTCAAGTTAGGGCAGCTAGACCATAACTAGCCATGGGAGGAAAATGCAGCACAGGGAAGAGGAAACCCAGAAAAACTAAAATGAGCCTTCATGGTGAAGATCAGCAATCTCAGCTTCCTTACTTTCTCAGTGTCACAAAGTCATAAATAACTAACAGACATTTCATAGAATCAGAATCATTGAGGTTGGAAAAGACCTCCAAGATCATCAAATCTAACTCTCAGCCCAACAGCACCATGCCTACTAAACCAAAATGACACATCTACACATTTTTCTCACACCTTCTCTTCTTTCTCCACTTCCCTGGGCAGCCTGTTCCAATACTTCACCCCCCTTTTGGTAAAGACATGTTTCCTTATATCCAATCTAAACCTCCCTGGCACACCTGAGGCCATTTCCTCTCATCCTATTACTTGTTACTTGGGAGAAGAAAGCAGCATCCACCTTGCTATAACCTCCTTTCACGTAGTTGTAGAGAGCAATGAGGTTTCCTCTCAGCCTCATCTTCTCCAGACTAAACAATTCCAGTTCCCTCAGCTGCTCCTTGTAAGACTTGTTCTCTAGACCCTTCCCCAGATCCATTGCCCTCTTCTGGACCCACTCCAGCTCAATGTCTTTCTTGTACTGAGGGGCCCAAAACTGAGCACAGGATCCGAGCTGTGGCCTCACGAACACCAAGAACAGGGGGACAATCCCTTCCCTAGTCCTGCTGGCCACACCATTTTTGATCCAAGCGAGGATGCTGTTGGACTTTTTTGGCCACCTGAGCACAATGCTCACTCATACATTTCCCAGTAAGTCAGTTCAAATAGTAGGTCATTTCTCCACCTTCCTTCAGAACAGCCTTGGAAACAAGGGTCAGGAAAGCTTTCAAAGCATCCAGGACTAGAGAGAGAGTACTGAGCATCACCCCTCTGACACATACACTTCTTCATGCACTCAAGCACCAACAGTGGGACTGGATGAGGATGTATGGACAGTGCTGTATGGGAGAAGCAAAAGTAAAGGAAACTTTTGGTCAAAATTTCAGTGACAAGCAAATCCAGTTGTTTATAAAGTAACCATGGCTCAGGAAGGAAGGACTGTAGCAGCATCTTATTTAACAAATTAATAAAATCAACTACAATCACCTGCAAAAGTTCCCGTCTGAGATGGCACACAGCTGCACACAATGCTGCCAACATTCAAAGCAATTCCACAGATGATTTTCCAAAAGGTTGTCAAGGACATCTCTTGGTTTGTATCTTCTACTAACAAAAAAAAGGGTTCCTTTGAGCACCAACTTGATCTGTGGGATCTCTTCGTTGTAAGCCTCAGTCAATAACTAAAAAGTTTCCATTGCAGATTTCTTCAGTATCACAAGAAATGTTACTTCACTGTTCACTGTTGCACACTGCTATTTTACGACTGAGGGTAAGAAAACATCTGTATTTGAACATGCATCCACTCATACTGAGTGAAGTGATTGAGCTGAACCTTGTCTCGCTGTGACAGGTTAGAGCATGTTTTGTAACTATCTTTTTGTCTCCCTCTACCCCCCCCAATGCTGGTTCTTGAGCAATAAGGTTAGTCTCATTTTTTTGTCAGACCTCATACGTCATGTACTGACCTGGACAGATCTGACTGCCTGAGTGAATGCCCAGTAAGCCAGCAGCACAATCAACAGGCATAGGACATTTTATTAAAAGTCTGCTTGGGAAATGAGCACTAAACAATCAACCACAGGGTAAGGGATAGGGTACAGGCTACCAAATTTTAAGTATCTACCACTGTGGCAAAGGTTCTTCAGAGTTGGGGCATTGTTTGTTGCAGGGAGATTAAATGACTCTGGTGCTTTTGTGTGTTCTTCTAGTACCCGCAATGGCTAAACAGAAGAACCTTCTCATTATACCCACAGTTAAAAGAGTAATAAAACATTCAAATATAACAGGGAGCAGGGCAGGCAGGAAGAAGAAATGGCATTCTTCTTGTCCCCCAATTGATCATCTCTCTACCTTTGTTATTAATTAGTCCAAGCTGATATACCTTCAGGTGTTCAAACAGAGAGTGAAGGCTTGAAAACGGGAAGGTAACAAAATAAATGGGGATGCACTCACAGTGAACAACAAGGCTACATGACTTTAAGATGTGATTAAAGAAAGGCAGTACAATTTTGTGGAAGCAGGAACAGAGATATGCTTTCGCTTTGGCCATGACTAGGCAAAAGCGTGCAGAAGCTAAATATATGAAGCACAGACATTACTACGGCCACTTGTGCGCTCCCTTCTGTGGGCTTTTCAGCATTTTTCTAAAAATTGCTTTCTGCAAGTGGGCTGGTGTGTTTGAAACAAATGCAACATGTGATGAACATGACAGACAGACATTGCTAGGAGATTCATTATTCCCTCACTTCTGTTTGTTTACTGTGTAAGAGCCTTTTCCCCCTGGCCCCTCTTCATCTTTCCTTTTGCTCTGTTCCAGGCAAATGTTGAAAAGAAGCATTGTTTACTTGTCTCCTAAACACAATTAAGGAAAGAAAACCACTTGAATGCAATGTCCTGCAAAATTTCATTAATCTCATGTGCCCTCTGCCTCTTCCTCATTCAATCTACTTACAGCTAGACAAAATGTTAATTCATACAAGTAATCCTTGAAGCCTGCAGTTGTGCCTCAGCTCCCTGGTATTCCCTGGTTTCTCCCAAGCACAGAGAAAGACTGCAAATGTCTGAACTTCATCCTAATTTAGTAAAGAAAGAAGTTTAGTTATAGTCTAGTCCTGAGCTAGTCGGGCACTGGAACAGGCTGCCTAGGGAGGTGGTTGAGTCACCTTTCCTGGAGGTGTTTAAAGGACAGGTGGATGAGGTGCTGAGGGGCATGGTTTAGGGATTGATAGGAATGGTTGGACTCGATGATCCAGTAGGTCCTTTCCAACCTAGTGATTCTATGATTCACCCACTATAGTGTTTATAAGAGACTTTCATGCAGTAGTCTTGAAACAAAATACAGACCATCTTTCTTTGTTACTTCTATGTTTAATGACTGTGGACATAACAAAAATATTTGTTATACAATTTTGTATCAACCAACAAGTAGAATTCGGAACACGCAAGGACTTCGCATTCTCTATGAAAAGATCTGGTTTCGGCACATACAGACGAACAAGTCAACAGCTTGTTTAAATATGTTAATATTGCTACCCTGAAAACTGTTAGGTTTTGAGTTTGTTTGTTTTTTAAAAAGTACTTAATTCTGCCATTACTCAGTATAGGAATTCCTACCGATAGCGATCAGGACAAATCTCAGAAGTTTGAATACATAGCCAACTCTTAATCACATCTCCTAGACATTCATAAACACCTCTGAAAATTCTCAGACAGTAAACCGGTATAGCACACATGCCCAGGCATCTTCCAACCATAGTTCCATCATGCTGGAGTTAATGGATAGTTTTTAAATACCCCTGAATATTTCTAGAATATCTGACTTGAAAAATATAACACCTTTCAAAGGCTGCCAACTTTCTCCTCTTGGTGATGGACCAAGCAAAACAGTACCTGAAAGCTTCTTCATTACATTCCAGCATCTACTAAATTATTGTTTCTAGAATTCAAGATGTAATTAATGAAATATTATTTTCCATCCAGTTCCAAGGAAGGCACAAGTATTTCCAGCTACCTGAAGAATTTAAGTGCATTAGAACAAATGGGAAGTCTTTGTAAGGCTCCAGTTTTACTAGAAAACATATTCTTTTTCTGGAACTCTTGCATTGATGTAAACCAATTAATTCACTGCCAACGCATGGCAATGTTTTCCAGTTATAGCAGCCTTACACTCTGACTTCTGCTAATTAAAAAGAAATCACCTGGTCATATCCCTTCTCCATGCACAGAAAGATGATTTTTTGCACTATATTCAGCCCTGAGCCCTTGAAGGCAGAGAAGGGAACAGGCAAATGGGAGATCTGTTCCCAATACCACTTTGTGACATTCCATTGTGAGGGTTGCAGAAAAGAGCAATCTGCTCTCCCCAGACATCTCAGACTTCAGCAGCCCAGAGGAGGCATCATCCAGATCAATGCCAAGGCCCAAAACATTTACTATCTTTTGTTGAAGCCAACAATGTTTCACTTGTTGGGCTTCTAACAACTCCAAGTACTGTAGTGAGGATGTGTCTTTATTGAAAGGATTGCAGTGCATAGCACACACAACGTGCTACATTCTATTTTCATGACACAAAATGGCAGGCATAGCCTGCATCAACAACTTTCAGCCAGCTTCTAAACAAGGTTAGTGAAAAAAACCCCAAAATGTCAAACAGAAAGGCAGATATTGTCACTTAAGGGTGCCTGAAATCACTTGAGGATCTGTCCCAGCAAAACTGGTTCTCAGTCTCTATCATTCTGAAGTTGCAGCATGAACTTCAGTCTGCTTTATCAGTATGAACGGTTTCTCTTCAGATTTACTTGCTTTACTCCACCACCATCACATCTTGAAATGCAATAATATTGTTTTTATTACCTCTCACTATATTTGCAGTTGGCATTATGTTTATGCAAAATTCAAGAAGAAAAAAAACCCAAACCAAATGAACAAAAAAGAAGAGAGCATGCAACCACACTGGATTTACCACTCTCTCTTTGGGAATGTCCTCATTCTCCTTCAGAATCAGAGTCAAAATTTTGCTGGTTAGGACATTCTCGAGAGCAAGAGTGACCAACATGGTCCAGTGGGCTCCTGCCACGCAGTACAATGACAAGCAAAGAAATCTTGTGGACCTTTATTGTCGTCTTTTCTCTGATGTGCTTTGCTAAGACTACAGCCTGAGTTTTTAAGTTTTCTCTTGGCTTTTGTAGTTCAGAAGCTGGAGTGAGGCAAGTACATGAATACTATAATTTAATTAGAAAGCAGACTGCTGATCAACATCAAGCCCAGTGCCACAGATGAAAGCTGGATTAAAATGCAAAGGCAAAATGTATTTAAAACGCATTTGAATTAAATTCACCTTTCTACCTTTATTTAAGATTAGCCTCTGGGCTTCATTTTAGAGAGTAAGTTTTGGGTTTCCAGAAAAGCTTAATGCATTAACACATTTTTATAAGCCAAGGTGGTGGGAAATAAGTATTTGAAATAAACAAGCTGTTAGGACAAGTACATTGTCCAGTTATTAAAAGAGGAGTGGAAGTCAGATCTGCAAATACCTGCAGCTAACTATGTGACACTGCAATTCTGCAAGAGTAACTGTATGCTTTTTACCAGTAACTTCATATACGCCATATACTTAATATTACTGTTGTGTGCAGGCACACGTCAATTTTACAGATAGAAGTGTTAACACTGGATTTACACTTCTCTCATTGTTAACTTCCCATGCAAGATTTTCAGGTGTCTTTCCACACTCCAGAGTTAAATGTGTAGTTTCTTACACAATTTCTTACTCTTTGATGTTAGAAAGTCTACAGCGATGCTTCTCCATGCACATCTGAATCTTTTGTCCACCCAAATGAACAAAACCGAACACATTTTCATAAACACTGCAGAGTTGGCTTCAACTATTCAAAAGCGAAGAAATCTTCACAGCAATGCAAGGATACATACCTTGCTGAACAACGGCACTTGATTGCCTGTGCAGAACGTAAAGTTTACTTGATCCAAGTCTGTCCAGAATTTCAGTGTAAATAAGAGCTCTCTTCAAACTGTTTCAAGAACAGCTGCCATTTCCTTGAACTGTCTGAAGAAGTTCTAAAATGCAAGAGTTAAGATAAATTTCAGTTGCTTGAAGAAAAGGTCAACCCGTAGTACAAACCAGCACGTTAGACAAAAATGAAAATCCATGTTTCTCACATTCCCCCCTTTCCTCCAGCTACAATTTTCAGCTTGAAGTGAAAGTTTACACTTTTCTTTTTGTGGGCTGGTTGGCAATTGGGCACATTCATTATTAAATCTACACAGGTGATGCGTTATTTGTGTGGGTTTGCCTGTTTATGGGAGGCAATACTATGCAAGAAATCCAAAGTAATTCTCATGCTACAACAAAAAAAACACCAAAAAGCCTTCTTGTGCACGTTTCTATTCCCAGCTGAAATTATCTAGGCTTCTCACGCATAGTATTCATTTCTTATAATAGTTAAAAAACAAATTATATTAGAGGTTTCAACCAGAACGAACACATTTCACAACACAAGGACTTAGAATATCCTTCTCAAATTCGTTCCAGTGTAACTCCAAGGATTTACCTGTAAGCACGTACAATATTCTAAGCTGTGCATTTGCTCTTTAGTGACAACAGAACTGCCACATTTCTGCACAATTAAACAAAGTTACGTAAGTTCACAGATGAAGGCATAGCAATTAAGAGCCAGTGACAAAGCAGCCTGACCTCCATTCCTAATCATCAGCAAATGTTAGGCTTAACCCAAGCTTTAGATTTTGAGGCTAGGGAACTGTTCCCTAGATTTTGAATATTCCTCTTTTAACAAGGCAGAGCGACAGCTGACAAGAAAGGTCTAAAAGTCCTCAGTTGTTAGCTTATTTGTAAGAGAGCAGAGTGATGACTGCTAAATTAACATTTTTTGCATAAGTGATGTGGAACTAAATGCTGTGCAATAAGTACTTAGCTTCAGCGTTTTAAATAATTATTAAATGCTTCAACTTCTAATGACTGTATTAGTAAATAAGCACCCCACGTGTGTGCATCATGGTCTACAGTTGCTCCTTTACAATAAAGGTCAGTGTTGTTTTTAAGAGCATGAATCAAGTAACGCTGATTTACAGACCTGGAACTGTGGGATTGTCATTTCGAAAGACTTGTATGTTATTTGTCCTGAAGGGTCTGCCACTTTTAGCATCACTGTAACATAAGGGAACTTCAGAGACCTGCAGGAGTCAGAGCTCGTTGCAACACCCAGTTTCCACTTCATATCAACAAACTACAAGGGAGAAAATAATCGGAAACAGAGTTAATGGAAGATCTAGCCTACTATTGCTGTTCTGTTGGATGGATGTTTTACAGACAACATGGGACACCTAGAGCTCCTATCCAAACAGGAAACAATCATACAAACTCAGATATTATTTTCAATTAAAAAAACCTGCCCTTCCTTTAAGGTGTATGTGTGTGGAGGGAAACAATCTTATGAGTTACTTCACTTAATCTGCTTTCCTTATTCAGTTACTGTCAATGTTCAGGTACAGTCTATTTCAAGAAGTTACAGTAGTAGAAGCATGAGTTCACCTGGCTTGTATATAACTCATGCTTCTGTCATGGGTTGGTTTAGGGGTTTTTTGAAGTTTCTAAATCAAGTGGAAACATAAAAACCTCAGACAGAGCACAAAAAATTTTATAATAGCAATAATGGAAATAAATTAATGCATTTCAGAACTGTCTTTTAGGTAAAAGTACATCATAAATACATTTCAGACAGGTAAGTTATCACTTTTAGCCTTTTATGATAGAACTGTTGAATGAAGAGGTTAAAAAAGCCTTTAAAAGCTTATTGTCGAGATTTTTTTTCTAACTCCGTACTTTTAAACCACTGTTGATAGAAAAAAGATCCTAAAAGGCAAATATCCTCTGTCTTATCTTTTTCAAAAAGGGAATGCTGGAAATTGACAGGAAGTATCTTTAAAAGTTTAAATTTAAGGGAGACAAAGAATAAAACAATCAAGTACTGCTGTTATCAGCTCTAAAGAACACTTCAAATTACATGTAAGCCAGATCAACATAAACAACTAGTTTCACACAACTGTTGTCTACCACCCTGACTGCCACTCACTTTCCCTAATAATACTATGAAGCATTAATTTTTAAAAAGGTATGAAATGTGCTTTTATGATCCAAACTGTCAACACAGAATCATAGCATAGTATGGGTTGGTAGGGACCTTAAAGATCATCCAGTTCCAACCTCCCTGCCATGGGCAGGGACATCCCACTAACGCAGGCTGCCCAATGCCCCATCCAACCTGGTCTTGAACACCTCAAGGGATGGAGCAGCCACAACCTCCCTTGGCAACCTGTTCCAGTGTCTCACCACTGTCATGGTGAAGAAATTCTTCCTACTGTCCAGTCTAAATCTGCCCCTCTCCAGTTTATACCAGTTCCCCCTCGTCCTGTCACAAGCCTTTATGAATAGCCCCCCTCTGATCTCTCTAATAATATTAGAAAACTGTTCAGCATTTAGATTACCTTTATTGAATACATTTAATTATCTGGGTAGACATTTGGCAACATCTATAAGAAAGTTTTCAGCAGTCAAGATACCATCACATGCGTGGCAATACAACATATACAACGAAGCACTGACATTACTGAGAAGTTAACAGATTGCTCAACTGCACCTGGGTCATTTAGTTACCTGCCCCACTGTGGCCATACTTGTTGCATCTTCTGATACACTAATGGATTTGCCCCGTTCATTCCATACGTGACGAATAACTTGAACCGCATGTTTTGGCAGTGTGCTGACTGCATTGCCCAAGGTGGTGACAAGTTCTTCTGTACAGAGACTGTTTCTCGCCGCTGTGCTATAGGTATATCCAAAGAACACTGAATCAATATAATTTAATGACATTTCTCACTCTACTCCAAACAGGCTTTTTTTTTTTTAATTTCTGCTTTATGCTTTTATGTACTTCACAATAATCAAGCAGCTTATGATTTTTTTATTTCCTGGAATATTTCACTAATCTTTTGTATCCGCATACAAAAACCAACATGACTCGACTTTTAATGTGTCCTAATACATTTTGCTGGGCTTGCACAACATGCAACACTAAAACAAAAATAATTATGGACTCCAAGCGCTATTGCAACTGAAAAAAGTCATAATGCTGTGGAAGATGTTTGCATAGAGCAGGTAAACAATATTATTATTCTAGAAACAAGGCAGTTCAATTAAACATTTAGGAAAGATCATTTAAGTATCACCAAAAGGCAAGTAAGATAATCATATAATTGGTACTAACAGGAGTGAAATGATACAATAAGTGTTCGATTGAAAAGGCAGTGTCTAAAGGAAAACTGCCACTTGATTTCTTCTACAGAAATAGGAGGAAAAAAAAAGTTCCACCATAGGTTTGTTTATGCAGATTCACTCCTGTTAAAGAGACAATAAAAAAAAAAAACCCAAGAAAAAAAGTTGGTCCTCCAAGTAGCATGGTCTAATATAATTTTAAGGTGTTATGTTTTACAGTGAAAATAATAGCTTAAGTTTCTACTGGTATATTTTCTCCAGTCAAACTAATCTTACATATTTATGTTTACATACTAGATATCAAAAGAACAAGCAAGATCTTGAAAATGTTACCTTTCTGAAAATAGAAAAACTTTTCAGCCAAACAGTAGCTGAAAACACTACCTAAAATCTCTATCACAGCAGAGTTCATTACAGAACTGCGTGCCCTTCAAACAGGCACAAATGCTGGTTTCCAGTCTCTAAGAAACATGAAATTTTTGGAACTTCCTTCTTCAAAGAAAAGGCACAGCTGACTTAGCTTTAGAACTGAGCTTTACTTAGTCTTTTATTTCACCAGTAGTTCTAAAGCTTACAGAGAAGATCTCAGAAAAAAATTTCCTCTCTTTATGAGACTATCAAGTAACTAC
The DNA here is from genome assembly GCF_017976375.1 of Cuculus canorus. Taxonomy (NCBI): domain Eukaryota; kingdom Metazoa; phylum Chordata; class Aves; order Cuculiformes; family Cuculidae; genus Cuculus; species Cuculus canorus. The sequence goes on from NC_071401.1 coordinate 43,343,764, forward strand.
ACATTTTTTAAGAGCATAAACTAAGCCCCAAGGGTTTTTTTTGTGTACCGAGTTACAAACTTTTGCCTTTTTCCCCCCATCAGTTCATTTAATACCCATATTTGATGTCACTTTTTAATACCACTATAAGTTAGGGTGGAGGTAAAAAACACATAGGCCAAGGTAAATTATTTTGTGCTTACCTAAACAGAAAGGAAATAATGTTAGCTATTTTTTCCAGATCACCAACAGTAATCTCAATCCCAGATGTCTGCATTCTCTAAAAACAGAATGTTCACAATTACAAATAATAATAAATTTTGCATTAATAAAAACCTCTTCATGTATACACACACAAAAAGTTACTCTGAGAATCTATCTTTTACGGTTTGCTTATAACTACTGCTTATAACTACTAGCATGCTAACTTACCTGACACAGTTCAGCTGTATTTACACCTGGGATCTTATGGTTCAGATGCTGAATTATTTGTTCACACTGTAAAGAAAACAAGTTTGCAAATATTCTTAATGCAAATTTTAATATACAAGACAAAGCAAGTTTGACTACTCAGAAAACAGGTTAATGCAAAAATGGACAACAGGAGGATGCTTTAAATGCAGAGTGAAGTCAATGAAATGACTGATTTTAAAATTACATCAAATTCAAGAAAAGCAAATAAACTCAGTCAAGACTTTTAGTTACTACCTCTCTAGCTACTCCTACTTAACATACCATTTCATACTAATTGAACAATGCACACTACAGTAAACAAGCTGAATGTTTGCTAGACAAGCCAGCTTGGTACCTCACTTAGATTAAAGGCAAAAATACATTTCAAAATGCTTCTGTGATAAAAACACAGACCTCAGCAGGACTGGTCCATTATGAGTCATGTAAATCTAAGCCATCACATACATAAGATTCCCTTTGTAACAGACAAAAACCAGAAGAGCTTAAACAAAGTATTCCTAGAAACAAAATGTGACAGAAACACTTCCACATCCCATTTATCAAAGAATCATTAAGGTTGGAAAAGACCTCCAAGATCATCAAGTCCAACTGTCAGTCCAACATCACCGTGCCTGCTAAGCGATGTCCCAAAGTGCCACAATTACACATTTTTGAACACTTCAGGTAAGGAGACTCCACCACTTCCCTCAGCAGCCTCTTCAAATGCTTCACCACTCTTTCAGTAAAGAAATTTTTCCTAATACACAATCTAAACTTCCCCCGGTGCAACTTGAGGCCATTGAGGCATTTACTTATGAGGCATTTATTGCCTGTACTTACCAGTTCTGCAAAAAAGTCTTGAGGTATTAAATCAATCTTATCTGCTGTACCATCAACATCTGAAAAATACAAGCAGTAGTGATCAGAAGCAAACCTTCAAAGTGTTATAGAAATAAATATAATCTTGCTCTGACTAATCCCTAGGTATCCCACATACATTTCCCTTAAAAGCCAAGCTTTCTTTAAGGGAGTCATTCCTGAATTTCATTAGTATAACCTGCTCACAGTATTCCAAGTCAAACACAATCAACTCAAAGGCTTCCGACCAAGTCTATGCAACCACAAAGCCTGGCAGTCCCTGACCCTGTGAAGCAGAAATGCCAGCAAATAAACTCTCAAAGACTCATTTTGGAGTTTTAGAGAGCAAGTATCCTTTTAATGCAAGCCTGGGTAACATGAAGGAATGATCTCCATCAAATATGTGCAACGAGACAAATGCTGGTTACAGAATATATTTCCCACTTATATGCCTAAGTATTAATTTTCCCAGAAATCTTATGCATGTTCTATTACCTTCCAAGAACAAATTTTAATGCTATTACAAACTTCACAACAGTCAAATCTCCTGCTAATTTGGAGTTGGCTCCAGCTCTCCATCTGACCTTGCATCTGATACAGGGAAAGGCTGCAAACAAATGTGATTATAGAAAAAGACACATCTGCTCAGCACAGATCACATTAACACAAGACGTAACAGTGTCTGGAAAAAGACTATTTCAAAAGCCATGCTACAAAAAAAAATCCACATGCTATCAGAGGGATATTCTGTCTTAACTTCCAAAAAACACAGTTGCTTGGATGAACGTAACTCTACTTCAGATTAAATCAAAGATATTCCGCTTTTTGTAATAGTAACTACTTCTTGTATCAGCTACTTATATCAACAGTGTGGATGCTGTGACACAAAAAATCTTTGATATTTTTTAAAAGTTAAGACAGAATACCTCTCCAATAGCATGTTTTCTCTAAAAGTGTTTTTTCCAGACACTGTTTATTGTTTGGAGACGATAACGCCTCGTGTGCAATATGATCTGTGCTGAACAGATGTTTCATCTTTAATCACCTCTGTTTGCAGTGCTTCCCTACCTCAAATACAAGGTCAAGCAGACAGCTAATACCCGCTCCAAATTAATACGAGTTTTGACTGTTGTGAAGTTCATAATAACATTATAATTAGTCCTTGGAAAGTAAGAGAACATGCATAAGACTTCTGAGAAAAATGACACATATGCATGGAAGTGGGAAATATATGCTGCCCTAGCTCTTGCCCCATGGCATGTGACTGATGGAGATCACTCCCTCATGTTGCCCAGCGCCCATTAAAGGATGCTTGCTTTCTAAAACTCCAAAACGAGAGTTTATTTGCCGGCCTTTCCTGCCGCGCACCAGGAAGCCACCTCATCCCCACCTTACAGTACAACACCCACCGTTGCTCTCCCCGAGGCAGCCCAGCCCTGCCAAGCCCAGCTCACCCCCTTCCCGCTAAACCCATCACCGCTAAGCCCAGCCCAGACCCGCTAAGCCCAGCCGAAGCCCGGCCCCGCTAAACCCAGCCCAGACCCACTGAGCCCCGCCCAAGCCCAGCCCCCCTCTGCCAGGCCAGCCCAGCCCCGCACAAGCCCAAGCCCAAACCCAGCTCAGACCCACCCAAGCCCTGCCCAAGCCTAAACCCAGCTCAGACCCGCCCCGCCCCGCCTAAACCCAGCCCCAGCCAACCCCAAGACCAGCCCCGCCCCAACCCATCCACGCTAAACCCATCCCCGCCCAAACCAAGCCCAGCCCAGCTCTGCCAAGGTAGCCCAAACCCGCCCAAGACCAACCCAGCCTCACTAAGCCCAGCCCCGCTAAACTCAGCCCAGCCCCGCCAAGCCCAGGCCAGCCCAGGCAGCCCTAACAGCCAAGGCCAAACCCAGACAATCCCAGCCGCAGCTCAGCCAAGCCCAGTTCAAGCCCGCTAAACCCAGCCCAAACCCGCCAAGCCCCGCCCAAGCCCAGCTCCGACCCAAGCCCCACGCAAGCCCCGCCCAAGCTCAGACCTAACCCACCCCAAACCCATCAGGCCCCGCCCAGACCCAGCCCAAACCCGCCAATCCCAATCCCAGCCCTTGCCGGGCCCCACAGAGAACGCCTCGCCCCGGGCGGCTCAGCCTCTCGTCTAAGGAATCAGGAGGGGCCGCGCTCCTCCCCCGTCCCGGTCGCCTCCTGGCCCCTCACCCAGCGCCGCCAGCGCCCGCGCGGCTGCGGTCCTGCTGGCCATGGCCCCGCGCAGCGCCGAGGCCCGGCTTCCGCCGCACAGCGCCCGCCCCGCATTGGCTGCGAGAGGAGCCAGAACGAGGCAGGGGCGGTGGCCTCGCCTCTGATTGGCTGTCGGGGAGGAAGGGCGGGGCGTCGTGAGCGCCGCGGGGTTCCATAGGGTGGGTTGGCCTGTTCAGTACTATCTACCCCCTTCATGGGCGGTGTGAGAAACACTTATTCACTGGTCAAATATTGAAAAGCACAAAGTCTATAAGAAGGACGTTGAGGCTCTGGAGCGTGTCTAGAGAAGAGCAACGAAGCTGGTGAGGGGGCTGGAGAACAAGTCTTATGAGGAGCAGCTGAGAGAGCTGGGGATGTTTAGCCTGGAGAAGAGGAGGCTGAGGGGAGACCTTATTGCTCTCTACAACTACCTGAAAGGAGGTTGTGGAGAGGAGGGAGCTGGCCTCTTCTCCCAGGTGAGAGGGGACAGGACAAGGGGGAATGGCCTGAAGCAGTGCAGGGGAAGTTCAGACTGGATATCAGGAAGAAATTTTTCACAGAGAGGGTCATCGGGCACTGGCAGAGTCTGCCCAGGGAGGTGTTCGAGTTACCATCCCTGAAGGTATTTAAAAGGTGGGTAGACGAGGTGCTCAGGAACACAGTTTAGTGGCAGATAGGAATGGTTGGATTCAGTGATCTAAGAGGTTGTTTCCAGCCTAGTGATTCTATGATTCTAAGCATATCAAGAAAAATCTTGCAGCCCTAAGACAGGTTATATCTTGACCTGAAACAGCTGCATCTTACTAGACAGCTAAGCATACTAAGTATATCAATAAGTTCTTGTAACTCTAAGAGAGTGTTTATTCTTTAAGGTTATTTATCCGTGTCTGGAGATTGTCTGCACATTATGTCTTCATACAAGATAGTTTTATATGACAAGACAATTAAACACACAAACCAGCTGCAGCAAAACTTATCAATTAATTTTCAGAGCAGGGACACATTCCACTGGATCAGATTGCTCAAAGGCCTATCCAACCTGACCTCGAACACCTCCAGGGGTGGGGCATTCATGACTTCCCTGGGCAACCTGTGGGCTTGTTGTGATAAGACAAGGGGTAATGGTTTTAAACTAAAAAGTTTAGACTAGATATTAGGAAGAAATACTTTACTGTGAGGGTGATGAAGCACTGACACAGTTTGCCGAGAGAGGTGGTAGACGTCGAAACATTCAGGGTCAGGTTGGATGGGGCTCTGAGCAGCCTGATCTAGTTGAAGATGTCCCTGCTTACTGCAGGGGGGTTGGATTAGATGACCTTCATAGTCACCTTCCATTCTATCATTCTGTCCCTACACTCCATGATAAAGAGCCCCTCCCCAACTTTCCCATAGACCCCTTTAGGTACTGAAAGGCTGCTATAAGGTCTCCCTCAAGCCTTCGGTTCTCCAGGCTAAACAATCCCAGCTCTCTCAGCTTGTCCTTTTATCAGAGGTGCTCCAGCCCTGTGCTCATCTTCATGGCCTTGATGGTCTTGCTCTAATAGGTCCATGTCCTTCCTTTACTGAGGTCTCCAGGAGTTTGTCCTTTTTGAAGTGAACATCTTAAACAGATACAAGTAAAACTGGGACTGCCTTTAAGAGAATGTTTGGTCTCTTAAAATGCTCTCTGCAAGCAGTGGGTGGAAAAGGTCACCTGTGGATGGTGGCTCAGGGCTTGGCAGGAAAGGGCTCGCTTGTGCCTCACCTCAGACCAGCAGTGCCCTCCCACTGCAGCCCCCTGTGCTGGTCTAGACACTAACAATGGCTTGAGAAACAGAATCATCTAGGATGGATTTTGGGAATGCCAGGTCGAGTAACACCTTGTTTGCGCAACTGGTTGTTTACTCACTTTGACTTATTGTTCACTGAGTTTTTGTGGTGCTCCTTGTTACACTCTCTGGTACATAAATCATGGACTGTTCTGTGTGCGTGTGGCACATTTAGTGTATTGAACTCAGTACAGGCACACGGAGCGACCATACTTCATGCAGGTGTGTCATGGAATCGGCCTGTATACCTGCAAATAAACAGTGCAGTTCATGGGTGATTTGTGTAGATAAACTATGTCTTCAGTTTAATGGCAAAATGGCCATTTACTGTGAAACTACAGCTAGAACCACATTCGATGATCTTTGCATACTGAATTTCATGGAATAAAGTTTGGGATGTGGCTAGAGCCCCAACAGAATTCTGATTCTTCACCAGTTTCATCTTTTAAAAATAGCAAATATTCTTAGATTTCTCTAATAATTAGTTCTACATTTGTTTTTAGGATTTGGTTTTCTATATTATAATGTTATAGTGTCAGTATACAATCATAGAGCTATAGAATGGCCTGAGTTGGAAGGGACTCACAAGGATAGTCAAATCCAACTCCTGTCCCTGCACAGGACAACTCTAACATTCACACTATGTGTTGGAGTTGTCCAAATGCTTCTTGAATATTTTCAGGCTTGGCATGGTGACTACTTCCCTGGGGAGCCTGTTCCAGTGCTCCACCACTGACATATCCCTCCCCCTCTTGAATCTGCTGAAGAGAGCTGCTGCCTTGCTGAGTCGCAAGGTGGAGAGGGGCCAGATGGAGGTCTGGTGGCCACTCCACATCAGCGTCCATATCAAAGCCCACCTATGCAGCAAGGATGAGTAGGCAAGAGTGAGCCATTATGTTTCTGCCACTCGTTTACCTGTCAGGATGACTAAACTGGCACCCGGTCATCGCCTCCCTTATCAGATTTACACCAAAGCTACAGAATGAAGAGTCAAAGGAGATCCTCAAAACAAAAGTATTAATAAGATTTGTGAATAGAAATCTACATATGTTGCTCTTGGATGATTTAGACTATGAGTTTTTTGTGATGGAAACATCCTGATCTACCACCCTGGATTTTCTGGATTCCTACACATTGGTGGGGATTGCACTGACAGGAAGCAATCCACTGTGTCCCTTACCATTGGGCTCCACTGACAAAAGTAAAGGAGATGGGCCAACTGGTACCCTAGATGTTATCACTCCAGAACGGACTATAAGAGAATAAGAGGAGCAAGCCTTAATCAGAGTTCCCTCTCAGCTGGTCTGAGATCCCCCACTGATGTCAACAATCTACAAACACCAGAGCATTTGCAGAAACTTCACTCACAGCAACTTCTTCGAGGAAACATCTAAAGACTTTATCACCAAACTCCATACAGGTCATATGGTCCCTCACAAATCCTTATAGGATGCTAATATTGGTCTAGACTTAAGCTTATACTCTTGACTTAGAATTGTAATATAATAGGTAATAAACTAAATGTTTAAATACAGTTCTGGGCCCTACTCTGTCTCCCTTGGGGTGTGACAACCACCCTCTGAGTGAAGAACCTTTTCTTAATATCCAGCCTAAACCTGCCCTGGCACATCTTCCTGCCATTCCCTTGGGCCCTATCATTGGTTGCCAGAGAGATAAGATCAGTGTCTGCTCCTCCTCCTCCCCTTGTGAGGAAGCTGTAGGCTGCAATGAGGTCTCCCTTCAGTCTCCTCCAGGCTGAACAGACCAAGTGGCTTTAGCCATTCCTCATACGGATTCCCTTTTAAATTTCACCAACTTTGTGGTCCTCCTCTGGACACTCTCCAGTAGCTTCATATCCTTTTTGTACTGTGGCACCCAAATATGCACACAGTAGATCTATTGTAAGCTCTGTATCCAGAGCTGTAAAATACAACTTATCATGCAGTAGTGCTGGCTAGTTTAAAATTGTTTTCAATAAATGTTAATGAAAGAATTTCAAATATACTTCAGGAAAAGGATAATTATTTCGGAACATGGTGTGTGTTTATGAGCTTTATACATTTGTAGTCTGTCTGATTGCAGCCTCTCCCTTTTAAAGTATCTAATTAAATGCGCAAATGTTTTCAAGTGGTATGTGGTTTTTATGACCTCATGATTACCGGAACGCTAGCAATGTATGTACTGGTAAGATCTGTCTGTGATAGCAAGGAGATGACTTAACAATCTGTTTGTTCTTAACTTAGGTAACTTTATTACATTATTACCTAGACAACTTTATGTATTATTTTATATTACAGTTTTGTCAAGTCTCTTAGTAGAGCCTTTAGCAAAATGACTAATATTTGTTATGTTAGTTTTCATTCTTTTTCCAGATATGGAGATAGTTGTGAAGTTGAATGTCTTAGTGGTTTGGTAATTACAGAATCATTTGCTGAAATTTGGAGTTATTTGGGGGCTAAATTTTCATCGACACATAAACATGTGTTTAGTTCTTTGAGTCTGGAACAGGAGGTGGTGAGGTATGTAAAGACTTCATCTTGTCTGCCCATCCACAGAATTAAACTGTGTTTCTTAAGAAAATTCTGCCTTCAGTCAGTGTGCTTTGTGAAGCTTTTTGCAGCAACAGAAGGTAGACGTGGACTATGATGGTGCTCTGACAGTACAGGCCTACCTTTTACCTCCATATGGACTGAGATCTTGATAAAAGAAGACACTTGGTAATAAAACCAGAAAACAAATCTCATGAGGTACAAGTAGACTGGATTGTTGAAGAGAGACACTGCAGTATTGTTGTTAATAGGTCAATACAGAAACTTCAGGCACAGGCATGTAACATCACCACAGTCCTGCTAAGCAACTACAGGGAGTGAAATAAAATGAAAACATCGTTAGGTAATTTACTCCATTTCATAAGCTTCACATAGAATCATAGAATGATTTAGGTCGAAAGGGACCTTAAAGGTCATCCAGTTCCAATCCCTGCTAAAAGCAGGGACACCTTCCACTGATGAGGCTGCTTGAAGTCTCATCTAACCTGGCCTTGAACACCTCCAGGGATGAGGCATTTATGAATACTCTGGACAACCTGTTCCAGTGCCTCAACAGCCTCATGGTAAACTGTTTATTCCTAATATCTAAATGAAATCACCCCTCTTTTACCTGAAAAATGTTCACATGTACAGAACAGAGCATCATTGGCATTGACACTCTCTAAAGACCTTCTAAGTTCTTTATTTTATATTTTATAAAGGACTTAGAAGTTCTTTATTTTATATTTTATATTTTATAAAGAACTCTAAGTTCTTTAGAGTTCATCCAAGTTCTTCTAAAAGCTCTTCAGGCAGACAGGCAAAAGTATATCTCTGGACTGGGTTTCTTCTGACTCTGGACTGTGTTGTATCTTCAAAATCCTGCCTTTCTGGCTGCCTGGGATGTTGGTACCCCTGTCTCCATTCTACCCAGAAATGCCATTCTCTCACATTAAACTGCTTCTTTTTCTCATGGGACTCTCCCATTTGCCTGTAAAGGCACAGTTTCCATCCTGCCTGCAGCCTCACTGTCCACTCCAGACATACAGGTATGCTCCACCACCTGCATCTCACTGCCACAGGTCCCTCTGATCAGGTGCTGGGCAGACCCAGAGGTCCTGCTCATGGGCTTCTACAAAATTCCTTGTCTGTACATCAGCTTCTGAGGATGCAAGAAGACCCACACCGCTGCTGCAAAGGGTCTTGTCGGTCAGCTGCAGTCTGAAGAGTGGCAGGCAGAGCAGTTGAGGAGGGCCAGTCCAAAAAAACAACATGTTCCATCATCATCAGCTCTTCTGAATTAATTTGAAAGAGGGCAGAGAATCATAGAATGATTTGGCTTGGAAGGGACCTTAAAGATCATCCAGTTCAACATCCCTGCCATGGGCAGGGACGCCTTCCACTGGATCAAATTGCTCAAAGCCCCATCCAACCTGGCCTTGAACACTGCCAGGGCATGGGTATAATGTTATGTATAAAATATAAAATGTATATTAAGCTGTATATGAGAAGTATGTATCACACTGGGGTTGATCTTAGCCAGAAGGCCAAGAAGTGGTGTGTTGATACTCCTGAAGTGGGAAGGTTTTAGCAGTTCCCCTCAAAATGCTATTTGTAATTGAATCATAGAATCATTAAGCTTGGAAAAGACCTCTATGTTTATGAAGTCCAACTGTCAGCCCAACATCACTATGCCTACTAAACCTTGTCCCAAAGTGCCACATCAACACATTTTTTGACCACCTCCAGGGATGGTGACTCCACCACTTCCCTGCACAGATTCTCCTAACGCTTCACCTCTCTTTTGGTAAAGAATTATTTCCGAATAGCCAATCCAATCCTACCTTGGCACAACTTTAGGCCATTTCCTCTTGTCCTATCACTTGTTACTTGAGAGTGTTAACTGGCTTTATTGCATCTTATAGTAATTTTCCGTGGACCACACAAGGACTTCACAAACCCACGTCCTTGCTGCCACATGTACTGAATGATGTGGAGATCGCCAACTGCCTGAATTCATGGTTCCACCTAAATGCTGTTGTTCTGTCTTGCTCCCTGGCCTCTCCCTTTCCTGTGGGTGTATTTCCTGTGGTGAACCTCCCGCCAGGGGAGGTTCAAGCTGGATATCAGAAAAAAATTCTTCACGGAAAGTCGTTGGGCACTGGAACAGGCTGCCCAGGGACATGGTCGAGTCACCTTCCCTGGAAGTGTTTTAAGGAATGGGTGTATGAAGTGCTTAGGGACATGGTTTAAGGGAGTGTTAGGAATGATTGGACTCAATGATCCAGTAGGTCCTTTCCAACCTGGTGATTCTATGATTGTATGATTTATGAATGTGCCCTGGTGAACGGCTGTGGTTGCTGCTGAGGGGCTGTTGCAGAGCGGCCCAGCTGTTACTGGCACTTGGCTCCCGCCTCCCATTCCCCTTTCCCCTATTCTCCTTTCTTCATTCCCTATTCCTCTTCCCTACGTCCCCTTTTCCCCTTTCCCCTATCCCCATTCCCCTTTCCTCTATCTCCTTTCCCCTTTTCCCTATCCCCTAACCTCTTTCCCCTAACTCCTTCCCCTATCTCCTATCCCCTTTCCTCTATCCTCTTTCCCCTTTCCCCTATCTGCTATACCCCTTCGTCTATCGTCTATCGCCTATCCCTTATCGCCTATCCCTTATCGCCTATCCCCCATTCCCCTTCCCCACTCCCTCCCCATTCCATGCAGGGACAGTAGCAGAGCGCCCCCCTCAGCGGCTACTGCGCGCCACGCACCTCCCGGCGGTCTGGACCAAGCGCAGGGCGGGGTGGCGGAGGCACCACCCCTTGCCCTGCTGGGAGAGTCCATTACCGGCGGGGGGGGAAAGCCAAGAGGAAGGTAAGGGAGAAATCTTCAGGCCACCCTATAGGGCTCGCAATGAAAGCTTGCATCGCCCTGTGATCCGTCGCCCCGTAGCTAGGGAGAGATGTGCGTGAGAAAAGCTAAAGGAGGTTCGTTTCTTCTCGTCTCCTCCCCTGCGCCCCCCCTTTCCCGCGCGGCTTTGTGGTGCCGCCCCGGGTCGGGGCTGAGGCGCGGCGGCGCGGGGCGCTGTCAGCGCGCACCTCGAGGCCCCGGGAGCCGCCCCGCCGCCATGGAGCCCCATCGCTGGCTGCCCCTGGAGGCCAACCCCGACGTGAGCGCCCGGTCCGGGGCGGGGGGAACTGCCGGGGGCCTGCCCGCCTCCCTGCCAGCGGGAGCGGGGCTCGGGGCAGCCCGGGCTCAGCGTGGGGGGCGGCAGGGTGACTGCTGGGGGTAGGGAGGGAGTGGTGCAGGGTAGCGTGGGAGGTGTCTCAGGCTCCGGGTCTGACCGGGGTCTTAACTTCTCTCTGTTTTCTGCTTGCTTTACAGGTCACCAATCAGGTAAGCAGCTCACGGGCACCTCCTGAAACCTCCGAGTATGTAAGGTCTTGTTAGGGTACCACATGAAAGAAAAAAAAAACCAGCAAAGCAGAAGAGGATAGATATGGCCTTGGCTATTAATGTAATGTAATATCGGTAATGTAGAATCAGGTAAGCAGCTCTTCTTTAAGGTAACCTTTAGGTTCTCCACAGCTTTAGAATCATAGATTGCTTTGGGTTGGAAGGGACCTTTGCAGGTCATCCAGTCCAACCCCACACCTGTAGGAGCAGGGACAATTCTTTTCGTTTCCATGTCCTTTTCTCTGGGAGTCTGCGCTGAGTCTTCTCACCTCATGCACCTCATGGGCATGTCCTGAAACCTCCCAAGTATGTAGGGTCTTATGAAGATACAATGTGGAAATAAAAATAGTAAAGGAGAAGATGATAGATGTGGTCTAGCTATTAATGTAATGTAATCTTTGATGTGTTTCAAGATGATTTTAATTCATTTATTAATTATTAAAATATTCTTATATATTTATATATAATGTATGCTAATTCTAGACCTGTACATGATGGTTTTGTGCACTTATGTGGATCTGCTTATCAGCTATTACTGTGTCACTGCCTCTTTCTTCATTAGCTGACCATAACAAATCATGTCATTTTACCATATTTGCACTTTGCTGCTCATTCATGACAATATCTGCGTGATTTGTTATTGCTGGTTTTGTAATAGAATACACACTAGATAAAGAAAGCTTGTCCTAGTCCACACAACAATGTAAAGGAAATCACTGGCTGAAAGGAAATCACATTAACTCCAACCCTACACCATGTTATCAGTGATAATTTTTAGTATCTTTTAGCAAGCGTCAAAGGTCAGTTGTTGATCCCTGCAGGCCTAATGATTATGTTAAGGATGGAGTTTGAGCCAAAAGACTGAAGCTTCCAGCAGTAAGATGACATTCTTAAATCTGTATCGTTGAAATGTTTTTGAAATTAGGAATTTCTGTGTGCAAAATGTAATTTTTTTTGTTATTGCTGTTGTCTGCCAAGTCTGCAGAAGAGTGAAGGGTTGTTTTGGGTCGTTTTGTACTTGGCTTTATAGTTTCTTAGGACAAATAATTTAATCCCACTTTTGAGTTAAAAATTAAGAACATTTCTTTGGAGCTTTTCTTAAATGTGTGCCATAATTTCCTCATGTTTTATTTTTTGTTAAATTTTGAAATTCGGAGATTAAATTCTAGTCTGTAAGAAAATTAATGTCAATAAATAACTAGTAGAATTTAAAAATCTCCAACTTCTTCTCACTTTCAGGTGTTGAGACGGCATTATCAGGGTACAAATAATCTCCTGTTTGGTGTAAATTAGAAATTGAGAAGGAAAAACTAGTAACTTTTTCCAAATACCTGAATTATCTCATGCCACTACAGGTTTATATTATACGGAGAAAAATCCTAGAAGAACATTAAGTGAACTATTCTAAGTGTGTTCAAAACCTCTCTGTCTTGCCCATTGGCTTTGCATTTGATGATGTATGATATCTATTAATTTTGGATGGTGATAGCAACTTTTACTCTACAAGGACTTTCTTGCACAGAAATCGTTCTGTACAGGAGGCCACTTAAGACCAGTTAAAGTTCCTTTTTCACTATAATTTGCCAGTCTGAACTGAGAAGCAATTGTTATTATCTAGACTGGATATATATTTAAAAAAAAAAGAGAGAGGGAATGGTCAGTACTGAATATGAATACACCTTGTACTATTAGTTGTTGTTCTTTTTATCACATCATTACACTGGTAATCTGTGTAGCAGGGCTGTTAGTCATCAGTTACTCATATCCTTAAAAGAAAAATAATAGTAATGTGAGATTCAAATGAAGTTCTGAACACTTTTAAAGAATCATGATAGTTGCAAGGACATACCTTTTTGTGGCTCTCTGTGCTGTCCTCTGTGAAATATTCTAGAGTTCTCAGGATTAAAAAAAACCAGTGATGTCCCCTAATAGCTGTAGTATATGTGTCTAGTAGCAGTTTAATACATGCACCTCTACACAGACAGCCATCTGTGTGTTTCTTGGTGGAGTGTTTTTTTTGTTATTTAGGTTTTTTTTACTTATGTTTTATTTGCTTTACTTGAGTATTAGACTGTTCTTGGAAGATACTCATTTGGTTAGTGTTAATGTTTCTGCTAGGTGTCATAGTGAATTCTCAACCTTCCCCAAATTCCAGTCACCCGTCAGATATATGAATTCCTAAGTATTATAGTCAGATCTGTCATTATGATATAACAAATGCTTATCTTATTTTGATTATTGTATCAATCAATTTATTCCCCTTTTTTAATAGTTACTAGAAAGGAAATGCACTAAATGCAGGTTCACCTGTTTTCAGTATGTTGTTACCATACAGTATGCTCTCTAGATTTGAACTGTAAGTTGCAAGTTCTAGACTCTGTCAGTCTTTGTGGTAGAAGTTCAGACCATAATGGAGAAGAACTGGTATTTCTCAGTTGTAAGGATGTGAAATGTTTCCAAAATATATTGAAAGTTTTTCTCTATTCAAAAGCATTTATGTTATAATACAAGTCTAGGAATTCCTAAATCCTTGGTGTATGTAAGATTTCTCTTACTGCGTATGCATTAGAGTTATTTAAAGGTTCAGAAACTGCCTGGTGAGAGCAAGTGGGAGTATTCTTTCTTGGCTTTATAGATTTCCAGTGGCAGTGTCTTACTCAGAAAACCACAGCCACATATCTGTAGTGATCTTTTTATGAGAGAAGTCAGCATAGTTAAATGTACCAAACAGTGCTAACTTAATTATCACAATGCTTCTTTATTCCCCCTCTCCACAAGTCTGATAGAATGGTTAGTCCACCTCAGATATAGAAAGAGTTTATGATTCAGCAATTACAAAGCTCCATGTTGTGTACAATGATGACAGAGAATGGTTTCTTCTTGCTGACCTTCAGCTGGGGGAGCCTGATGTGACCAGTGCTGCCTTTCTTCCTGGATCTCTTTTAAGAATTCCCCACTGACAGGAGAGGGAAAGCAAGAGAACAGGATTTATCTGCCTGCTGTTTACCAGATGATGTTTGGCTCTGTGTCTTGTTCTCAATTTCTTCTACCACCAAAAAAAAGTCAGGCTGCATACAGATTTTTGGGGTGAGGAGATCGGACACAAGCTGATTATTCTTCATCATGATGTTACTTCAGTCTGGCTTGCAACCCATGATTGATTCCCTAGCAAATGTAGATAAACAAAAAATGAGTTTTGGTGGATATCTTTCTCTGTCTCCCATGATCTCTCCTACCTATCTTCATCTCACATGTTCCAAGAAATCTCCTTACTTCCTAGATAAGGCAGCATGTCAACTCCTGCCTTCATTATATCCAGGTAAAGGTAGAGTAATGGCATCTGCTGATGGAGCTTGAGCACTGACTGCAGGTCTACTGATCAAAGCCATTGAAAAGGCAGTGCCCATGATTCCTGAAGTGTGTTAGGTGGTGGTACTTGCAGATGAGCTACTGTATGGGAATGAAAGCTTGTCAGATGTGAAGAAATGGAGTAGTCCTTCTGAAAATGTTTAGCTAAGCTTACTTTTTTTTTAGTTTGGGGTAGGGGATTAGAATTTAACTCTTCTGTTGTAAGCCAAGTGGAAGTAGCAGAGATAGCATGCGTGCTTGGCAAACAGCCTCTTAGGAGTGTAGCTTCCGAAAGTGGAAGACCAGGACTCACTTTGTTTCTTTCTGTAAAGAGAACGCCCTGGAAAGGCTTCCACAAAAACAGCAAAGGGAGGGAGGGTTGAGACGTAGCACAGCATAGCAAACAAAAAGCACAGGAACAAACATGAAGGGATAGTAGACATCCACTGTGAGATCAACTGTTGAATGACTGCTTGTGATTTATAATCTCTCAAGCTATATAGACCTTGGATTGAGTTTAAATAGGTAGATGTGTCACAAAAGGAAAATTGCAACTTGTTTTGGGGTTTAAAGCATTATCTGTCTTTGTATCTTAGTAATTGAAAGCTGAGAAAACCACCTATTTCATTCTATTTGAACTTGCCACTTCTGACCTTTTATATACTTTGACCGTCTCGAATAATCTTTAAGTGAATGAGATGCTGCAGAGTTGAGAAAAAGCAGTAGTACTTCATGCAATGGGTTATCTTGTTCAACTGAAGATGCTGTTCCTTCTTCATTGTCCTTCCCATAAAGAACTAGCAGAATCTGTAGAATCCAAATGTTGCTTTAGTACGCTGTAAAAATAGCATGTTCAACAGCTTATTTTGGAAGAGTCTATTGGTCCAGCTGGTGCCTTTATGAAATAACTGTTTACATAATGGAAACAGGTCTTGAAGTGTGTTTCACAGCATGACATGGTGTCCCGTTTTGAACTGGTGGCTCAGAACTTGGAAGCATTGTATAGCTCTTGCTTGCTAGGATGGTTTCAGAGAAAGCCTGGCTCAACTGACTGGCCTGGCTTTCTGTGCACTTTGTGTTGCTGCCTGTGTGATCTCCTGGTTCAATATATACAGCAGTGCCTGGTCATACCGCGTATTAAGTTTCAAAACTACTCGATGAATATGTTTACAATATATACCTCTTACTGTGAAGATTAGGAGAACTAACTGTAAGTCAGTGCTGCCCTTTTAAACAGCCTGAAGTAACCACGACAACTGGAAGAATAAGCATTTGTGGGTGTAGTATTTCTGATTTTTGATGAAGTCAAAAGTGTTCTCTTTTTCTCCTCCTTCACTGCAAATTTTGAAACAAAAAATATTTTAAAAATTGTGATGAGAAATGGGCTGTATTCAACTTTATTATGAGGTCCTGAAATACAGTGCTTGAGGGTATTGAAAAATTTGTAGTAAATCTTGAATTTTCAAAGCAAGTTTATTATAATGGAGCATCTCTTCTTTAAGCAAGACCATATTGTGGCACTAAGTGAGCAATAGTGGGTAAAGAAGAATAATGCGCCTCATGTAAGTTACAGACATATATTTGTTATGCCTTTTGACCTGTACAGAACTGGAGTTTATACAGCTGCTGCCATCTTGTCGCTTCAGTCATTTTAGTTACTGATCTGAAAGATGCCTTCTCTAAAACGTATTGAAAAATAATCCCTTTATTTTAATTCCATAAATGTAATAATGAAAGAATTGAGAAATATATCCCTATAATGCTCAACAAAGGAAATAATCTTTGGATGATTCTCTTATTTCTATAGAGGAATTTCACTTCTGAAACAAATGGGGTTTTTTTGTAATATGCCTAGAAATTATGTATAAGGAATCAATATTGTGCATTTATATTTGTAATATAGATTAGTTTAATAGGAATTGGATACTTAAAGGGCTGATTACAATAATCTGTTTGTGGATTTATATTGTAATATAAGTGCTTTTGTGTTGTTTTTTATTTCTTGATGATAATTCCATCATATTTTATACAGTGATTTACTACTTTCTAGGCAAAAAGATTAGTTTCAATTTAACAAAGTGCTAAAAATTCCCGTGCTTTCATGAAAATGTAACAAAATATTGGTAGTCTTAATAGATTTATTTAGATGTAGCCTTTCCAGTTTCCTAAAGTCATAGACCGTTTCGTTTTTGCAGAGCATCTTAACTGTGGTTTTGTTGTGATACAGCGATGCTTTAATCCAATGAGCAGAAGCACAATAAAATGTATACTCTGTGGATGTCTTGGTTTGCATTTGGAAAAGGACAGAAAAGCTCTTTCACTTCTGCATTGGGGTGTCTGAAAGTGGTTGTGCAGTTTTCCACATTTATGTTTTCATGGTTTCAACTTGTATAGTAATACCACAGTAAAATGTGGAAAACTAAGTCTTGAGTACAATGCCTTGGTATTCAGAATGTGGTGGTTCTGAAATATTTGCAAATGCTGTCCAACTTTATTGAAAAAAAAATAATTGTTGTTGGCAAAAGAAGTATTTTAAACTGCTGAAATCAAGTTTTGTGGGTCAAGATGTTGCTAGGTTGCCTTTGTGCACTGTTCTATTTGGCTTTTGATGCTCTTCAAAAATGTATAAATAAGCCCGAACTCTTTTTTTTTTTTTTTAAATGAACCTTAGAGGTAGCCATTGCGCTTCACAGCAGAGTCATGTATTAAAGATAATCGCTCTGTGCTTCTTTCAATGCCTGACAGTTAGTAGGTGAAGTACTGGTACCAACAAAGAAAACAGCATAGATTATACCACATACTGCATAGCTAACGTGCCTGAATGTGCTAATTGTAATGTTTTTTGCTATCAACTAGCATTTTGACACACAGATTTACAGTTTGTGGTTATTTAGAATAGAATTGGGTAAGCTGGAAAGGACCTTTAGAGTTCTGCAGTACATCCACGTTCTGTTTAAAACAGGTTGCTCAGCAACTTGTCGAGTTCTGAACTCCTCGAAGGATGGCTACTCCAAAGCCTGACAGGCAGCTGGTGTTTGACCGTGATTGTTACTTTTTAAAATTTATTTTTAAATGCTTTCCTTATCAATTTCAAATTTCCTGCGTTCAAACCCATGCCTGTTGTTTCGGCTTTATGCTGCTGACATGAGTCTGTCTTCATCATCTCTATCCTCTACCTTAGCTGGTTGAAAACAGTAATGATCAGGTGAGAAATAATTACCTTCTGTAATATTGAAGAAAAAAGAAATTAATAAGCAGTGCAGATAGTGTGTGCGTGCACGTGTGTGTGTGTAAAATAGTTTCAAAAGAGACTTTTTGTATAGTGGTAGGTGAACCAGTGAAAAAACAGGATGTGTTTTTCAGGAAGGTATGTTAATATAATAGCAAAAGAGACAACTGAAATATGACAACAATCAGTAACAATGAAGTAATGAAAAAATTAATAAACTAGATACAGATTTTTAGTGGATTTTGTTGTTGCTGCTGCTGTGTTCTTCCTGAGTCCCTGTAAGACTTGCGTAATGTAGGCAAGTATCTATTTTTTTCTTTTCTAAGGTAAATGCTGAGACATATAAATTAAGAATAGTCAGCAATGTGATAAGCGGTGACTGGAAAGAAGTTTGTAGTACTTTGTTGTGCAGATGTAGGTAAATGTAAAGCTGCTATTTTATCTTCTGTATGTCTTATCAACAAGTTAAGAGAAAATAAACAGGTGGAAGTCAGTGAGGCCTCAGACACAGTGTGAAGTAGCCCAACTGCTCCATCTGGTAGGTGTCAGCAGGATAAAATTGCTTGGATAATCGCTGAATAATTGGAACGTAAAGCAGCAGAGTCCCCTCTCTATGAGTGACATTGCCTAAAAAGCATATGGAACTGCCTGCTGTCCTAAAACAGGAATGCTTTTGTCAGCAAGGAGGGGGTTGCTTTGCCTCCTGTACTGTCATCTTCATCTGGCCTAGGAAAGGGCTAGAAAAAGACTGAGGGACAAAAAAAGGAGGTTTGACTTAGATAATACTAAGGTATTTGGTTAACTTGCCAAAACTTAAGCTGGTGCTTGCGACATCTCTTTTCAGATCTTCCTGTGTGAATTTTTGTCTCTTTGAAGAACTTTCCCTAGTTCTTAGCAACTTGGTTTTATTCCTACAAAACTTCTTCTTCGCTAAATGCAGTCTTACATTGCTTTTAGCCATTCAGTACACATTTACAAAAGCTTACTTATCTGTCTGTGTCGCTGATTGAACTCTTTTTCTTTGCATGTCTCCACATTAGAAATAGACTCCATATAAGTTTTAAGAGTTCTTCCATCCTGCCATCTATTGCTCATCTGTTGCCCATCTGTCTGTCTCTTTTACACAAGAGCTTATGGTACCAGTTTTTATTATCTACTTAACTAAATTTTCAGAAGGATATCTCCAATTTTTTTCCCAGGCCTGAATGAAACTCTCTTCCTTAATCTTTAGAAATACTTGTTGTCTATACATTCAGCCTTTGTAGGTGCTCCTTTATATCTTAAATACTGAGAGTCAGCCCCTTGGCTGTGCCTTCTGAACAACAACTACCTTGCCTCTTGCCCAAGACAAGTTGAAACTGGTATTTAAAAGGAATTTCATGTTAGAGGAAGACACTTGTATTTTGTTGTATATTCTTGTGCTTCATTTTAATACAGAACTCATTTTGGGTATTTCTTCAAGGTATATCTATATAGGTATGAATCCACTCAAACACAGCGTAACTGTTCCCGAATTCTTGTGCATATGTATAAACCTGCTCAGTGGGTGGATTATGGAGAGAAAAATGCAATCTGTTTATCATTTTGGCTTATCATCCTATGTGATTCTTAACATCTCTACTGAAAATGTATCAATAGATCTATTTCCTCAACTAGAGTTGGGCAGAAAGTATGGTGAAGCTTTTAAAATAATCTTTCTCCCCTAAGAAAGATAACAAGCAAATTACTCTGGTCTTCTACAGCATTACTTTTGGGAACAGTATTGGGAACTGTAGAGTTGAGTTTTGTTCAGACCTGGCTAAAGAAATGCTTTTGGAGCCCATTGTTTCCCTTTTAAGTAGGGTAGAGAAGTATTATGTGCTGCATGTTTGTTCAGGCATTTAAATTTGCAGGTATTGATCAGCTGTCTTTCCTTATTTTAAACTTGAGAGCACCAGGTGACTGTAGAATGTTTTTTCCAGCAGAAATATAGTAAGTTGTGGAATGGTAAATCTTTGGAAGATGCATAGATTTCTCACATCTTTAAGTTTTTCTCCAAAATGTGTTTCTTTAACCAGTAGTAGTGTTTCAAAACAGGGTTTGTATATGCTGCAGTGTACAGTTAGCTTTTTCTTATGAGTGGTCAGTGTGTGTATAGTAACAGGAGTTTCTGGATTCAGGTAGGTTCTTCTAGGCTCTGATAACAAATAATTCAAATTGTTTTATATCACATATAGCTATTAATTCTGCAATTGTTGCTGTAGTACATAACTTATTTGAGTAGAAGAATATCTGATTTAAAAAGTGAACACCCAGTTGTATGCTGAGGTTGTTAGAGCTTAGTAGGTGCTGCAATCTCTCTTTTTAAGTGGTTTAACATTAGGTAAAAGATCAAAAATCACTTTGTATTGTGACATACAGCTGTAGAATAAGAAAGGTGATCAGAAAGCCTTTGGCTTAGACAATGTTCAGAAATTCTAAGGAAGCAAATGAGAATTACTTGAAGATGCATGGTCGTTGTGTGGCACCTAATCTTTGTTGTCTTAAAAATATGTTGCCCTATCATAGTTTGGAAGGATTCATTATGTAAAAGAACACCTTAAAAAGTACATCTACAAAAATACATATTTTGTGTCTCTTTGCTCAAGAGGCCATTGACGATCACAGGTTTTTTTTGAGTTGTTGAAACCAAGCAATTCCAATGTAAGCACTGGTGCCAGTTGTTCTGCAGCACTCACGGAGTCAAATAATATCATAAATCTATTTATATCTGCTCTGACCCATGATTTGTAGTTAAACTGAATATTCAATAATTTTCTGTTTTGTGACAAAACACATAAAAAGTGTCTGAAATGCTTTAATGCTTTAGTAAACTGTGCAGGGAGTGTTTTTTCTTTACTAAAGCTATTGAATAGATATAGATACCAGTGTAGATACCAGTGTAGATATCAATATTAAATAAAACATGGAGATTTTGTGTGTCTTTGTTAGCACCATGAGTTATCTGGCCTTATTTATTAAACCTTGAATCTCACTTATTCTCCTTTATTCTCTTTAAATTTTGGAAAGTATGGGTTGTTACAGTGCATTTCACATTGTAAATATTCTGTTAGCTTCAGAAAATCATGGGTATATGAGCGTACTCATTTAATATTACTCTTTTTTTTTCTTTTTCAGTTTCTCAAACAGTTGGGTATACATCCTGACTGGCAGTTTGTAGATGTTTATGGTATGGAACCAGAACTGCTTAGCATGGTGCCAAGACCTGTCTGTGCAGTCCTACTTCTGTTTCCAATAACTGAAAAGGTAAATGTTTGTTTAATAATCAGCTCATCACTTTTATTGTAAATGAAATTGGAATGAACAGTTTGAATCTTGTACTTCGGTATCATAATAGAATCAAGATGAGACTCAAAGCTTGTTGAAGAGACTTGGTAATTAAAACCACCAACAACAAAATGCTTCTTCCAGAACCTGCTTTTGATAACCTTAGACTGTATCTCCAATTTCTTTTCAACTTGGAGTGGGAAAAGCTAGGGCAGAAGCACAGAGAAACATGCCACACATTTTTCTATTACAGACAATTTAAGGCTTTTTTTAAAAAAAAAAAAAGTGCACTGTAGGGTAGCTCAGTTCTACTCCTAGCAGAAAGCTACAGCAGCACATGCTAAATAAGAGGTAGGATGTAGGACTACAGCAAATGCAAGTATTTTTTGAGGTTTTGTACTATTGCACTGACCAAACTTCAATCTGACTTTAGTTCAGTTGTCAGTATCAGGACGGCTTTCACTTCATGGACAGATGGGGCGTATTTCTAAAATGAAAGATAACTTCCCTGCTTCTTCCTCTGTGTTAGAGTTTGAAATACTTGACTTGGTTAAATCTTGAAGTCTGCTTATTTCGTGTCATCTTGTGCTTCTACATAGAGAAGGCATCCATCTTGCGTATCTCCTTTGAGTGTTGTATAGGTTGAAATGTGTGATTCGTATTGATCTTTCAACTCATAAAAATCTTATGTGCTTGTGATAAGATCAGCCAAAATGTTTGAGGTGAATCTGCCCAAATCTCTTCTTTTTAATGTGTCTCTTCTGTAACAAAAGCTACTTCTGTAACAAAACCTGTTTGGATAGAAAGAAGAGAGACTAGGTCAGTCCTCTTACTCATTAGGTGCTGTAAAGCTTTGCATTCTTGGTTTCTCCAGAACAGCTCTGCTGACAGTCCTTTTCAAGCTTGATTTCAGATACCATGGTAGTTTTGAATTTAAGCAAACTCTTAAATGTACTCAACCTGTCTTCAGGAAGCTTCCTTTATTGCCTTTGTGGTCTTGTCTTCCGTGTGCTCTGGTTTCTGTATGACTGCTTGAGCTACAGGTCTGGGCTCCTTCTGCGACTATCCCTCTTTTTTTTTCTTTTTTTTTTTTTTTGCTGTTGCCTCCCTGCCTGTGCAGGCTTGGATTGTGCTATGGGACCATCATCCCATGGGGGAGAACAACTTTCCTCTTGTTTGAGAAGATGTATCTGATTTCACCCTGAAGCAGCATATCCTCTGTGTCGATCAATCAAATTTGACCACCAGCTAAATATTTGAGATTTTCTCCAGTGTGTTAATCCTTCAGCAGCATAAAGGGCACAAGTGTTTCTGTCAACTGTTTAGCCTGAGTATGTGAAGGGTGAATGTTCTTGAAGCTTTTGTTGTTCAGGGTGAAGTTCACAAGAGTCTTGAGTATTATTTTGTTTTTCTGGAATACTTATCTCCTCAGTCTGCCATTCAATATAGCCTGTTATATTTTGCTTTTATTTAACATCTATTTATATTTATTGTTCTTATATACATATTATTTATATATTTATATAATGTTTGTGAAAGTGTGTCTCAATTAATTTTCCTGCCTTTAAACACTTTTCTATCATGTCATTGTTCTATCTAGAAGTTCCTTTCCTTCATGTTTCCTGTATATCAATTTGCTTGAACTTGCTTTAGGGCAAGATACTCTTGTTAGCATACAGATAATCTTAGAGTTATTGTCCGGGTTATTGTCCAGTTTAAAGGTCAGTGACTTTTTTAGTCTGCATTGTGAGCTCTACACAGAGTGAATACTGTGAGCATTGGGCATTTTGGACACGGTCCAATGAGTGCATATCATGGGTTAGCTCAGGCTAGGAGGGACTTTTTGAGGCAATCTGGTCTGACCCTGGCTCAAAATATTTTCAGTATTCTCACCATTTATGTATTTATTTTTGCTATAGAGTTTATTTTGGTTGGCAGGGAATGAATGGCATCTATACTGAATGGCAAATATACTATACTTCTCTAATCTGAACTTTTGCCCGGTTATGCTCTGTGAAATTTTTTTCTCAATAAAGACTATTTTTGTTAACTTTTAAATGCATGGTGTCAAACTAAAATGCTTCATGAATACTCTTGCTATCACTTAGACCATTCAGAAGTTCAGACAGGCTGCAAGTGGGGAATCATGATGCTGGGAAAATATCTTCTTTGTGTTTGCCACTGACAGTACATACAAACTGAGAGGAATTCCTCATGGGTTTTCAGGAAGAGTTCCTTGATAACATTCCACATTCAAGCTTTACTTTTGTCATATTTGTGTAAAATGCTCATCTATTTCAATTTTTTTTTATCTGCAAAACTACCTAGTAAAAGAGGCAAAGGAGGAAGAAAGAACAGCATTGTCTGGAACATCCGCAGTTTTCTTTCATCCTTTTTCTGTTTGAGATGGAAATCTTAGAAAACAGAACAAAACAAAACAACAACCGAAAAAAAAACCCCAAACCACAGCCAAAACAAACAAATAAAAAACCCATACAACCAAAAAAAAACCAACTCAAAAACCACTACAAAAAACAATCACCTGCTAAAGGTGACAAATGAACCAAAAACCAGCAGAAACCACAAAACCGACGCTGTTGCACAGCATACTACATTTTAATCAGTTTTGCTCTTTGCAAAACAAATACTTTAGATTATTCAACCAAACTAAATTCTTTCTTACTACAGAAAATACTACAAAAAAAAAATTCACTTTATGAAGGTGGCTTTTGAAGGGCCTGTTTTGAGTTTGTGAGCATTATATACATCTTATTTGATTTCCTAAAAAAAAATGTAAAGATTGAGCTTGTAAGACTGCTTCATGCTGATAAAACACCTGAAGTATTACAGTTTGCTTGATAGAGCTTTGAGATCTCTGTCTTCAAAGTTTTTTAGTTGGATTGAGAAGATACGAGGGCAGGTGCTTGGATCAAGGAAATATTTTTAATGTGTTGGAAATTGTGTTAGGTGACCCATATTTCCAAGTCATGTTTTAAAAAATGACTGCATTTTGGCTAGCGTAAAGGCTTTGGTTTAAGAAATTTGACTAAGTTTACCTATATGTTAGCTGGATGACACATGTTAAGTGTTTCAAATTGCAAGCTGAGTTTTGTTGTTTGTTAGGGAGCTCTTGCCTTTTAAGGTTATTTTTTCTTGGGTAATGTAACCAGTATCTGTTTGTTCTGTTTGTGAAATGTTTGTAACTTTCCTTCTAGTATGAAACCTTCAGAACAGAAGAAGAAGAGAGAATAAAAGCTAAAGGTCAAGATGTCAAATCATCGGTGTATTTCATGAAGCAGACCATTAACAATGCTTGTGGAACAATTGGCCTAATTCATGCTATTGCAAACAACAGAGATAAAATGAACTTTGGTAAGGTTTTTTTAGTTGATTGAGATTTTTTTTTGTTGGCTTTTCCCTTTATTTTCCTTAACTGTGGGGAGGCGTGGAGGGAAGGGTAGGTTTTGTACTTTTTTCTCTGAATAGAACCATTCATAAAGGATAGTCTTTATTCAAAGACCATTTCTATTTATAATTATAAAAAACAGTGTTTCATACTAATCCAAGAACTAAAGCATTTAAAATATCACAAACAGCAGCAGGTCGCAATTCCTCTTGCATTAGCCTTCAGTGTCTTAAAGATATGATGCAGTTATATCTTTAAATCTTCTATTGGCTATAACTATTCTGTAAGCTTTGAATGATGTTTGTGTTTAACGAATTTTGAGTCATGCTTTATGTTATGTCCTTTTTTCTATTTTTAAAGAAACTAATTCTTCACTGAAAAAGTTCCTAGAAGATTCATTATCTATGACTCCTGAAGAGAGGGCCAAATATCTAGAAACTTATGAAGTTAGTATCGTATTTTTTAATTTTATTTGAAATGGTTTAAGAATTGTTTGCATGAGAAGGTACTTAGGATTTGTTGATCCAGTGAAACACTTAAACCAATTCAGTTTTACATATGAGTTTGTGATCAGCCAGTTGCTACAAAGAAACTACTGTGTTAGTTTAGAAGTATTCCTGCCTGTCCCTAGTCAACAGAATGGATTTTGTCAGTGTTCCTCATCCATATTAATTCACTGGCTTAGTTTAAAAAGACTTTGAAATGGATGAGGAATGTGTGCATAATGTTTATGGTGGATTCAGGATTGGTGTTATGGTCCATTTAAGCTCCTCTGGGACTACTGCTGAAGGGAAGGTTCTTCTGTTGCCTCCTTTAATTTGTGCCTTCTGGTCACCTCTCTTTGGTTCTAGCACTTTGGGGCACACAAAGAGCTAATTTTGCTGAAATATAATCTCCTCCCCCCCCACCCCAAACAGATGAACTAACTTGACAGTGTGGTTAGCCAGATCATTAGTGTTGTTTGGAAGGATGTGGCAGAAATATCTGGTCAGTGGTGCAAGGGGAGAATGGTGCTGCTGCTTCTGATAGTAATGATGGTCCTCTCAAAATAAGAACCTAGATGATTTCCAAGTCTGAGTTCAATTTAAGCTTATTGTGAAACCCCCAGTAATAAGGATGTTATCATGTGGCTGAGGGAAGTAGTAGCAAGCAAACAGTTGAGGTTCATTTTCTGTATAAAGGCTGGACATAAGATGCCTGATCAGAGCTTCTATCTAAAATATTTTGTCTGCTCAGGACCTGATATATATTAAAAAAATACTTGACAGTATTGTTTTCTGTATGTGAAAGTGTTGTTACAAACTGTTAGGTATTTGAATTGTCCGTGATGGAGCTTAAATATTAATCTCCAAAGATCCTTAGAAGTGGAGATTATTTCTTTATTTTTTATTTATTACAAGTATGGAACAAAACAATGAGAGCTGCAGCATTTGCTAAAATGAAGAGCATACAATGATTCTTAAAACACTAAAAGTCTCTCATTTAAAGTCTAATCGAAATATGTTTTAATTTTAGGCTATTCGTGTCACTCATGAATCCAGTGCCCATGAAGGTCAGACTGAGGTATTCATTTTTTAAAGAAAATCTTTGTTAAAAGTACTTTGTTTTCATTTAAATTACATTCAACTCAATCGTATACTAAGGGCTTACAGTGAAATGGAGATCATTGCTTTGTTTGCGGTATCATATCATTGATCAAAAATTGGGGCACAAAATAAAGTGGCGTTGGTGGTTGAAGGTTTTTAGGTTGCTTAGGTGGGATTTTTTTTGTTTGGCTTTGGTTTTAAGTATTTGTGTAATGGGTGATCTTTTCAACCTTCACCTCAGAGTAAATCAGCCGGTAGTAGGATTTATAATGAAAATTGAGATTTTGATGCTGCAGATTCATAACTGAGACTGGAAGATCCATAGTAATCGTTGAAGTGGAACAAACATTCTGTGACAGTCTGAAAAGTTTCACTTCAGGAAAAGGAATAGTACAATACTTGGTCTGCCATTGCGTGTATGCTGTTTGTATACAAATAATAATTCACGTAGATTCTCACTAATGCATGTACTGATAAGCCTCTATCCCCTCAAGATGTAAAAAAAACCCAACAAACAACAACTGCAGAAGTGGAACCAATAAAAAGACTTAAAATAAACTTAACACTCAACATTTTCTGCTTCAATTGTACTAAGGCAGTTTTCCATCTTTCCAGTTTGGATTTCTTTGTGAGTTTCATAAAAACAAAATTGGTTGGATTGTTGCTAGCACTGCTTTGTTTGACAAAGAGAGGAATCCTCCCTTGTTTAGCCTGGAGTTCAGTGACTCATTCACTTCTTTTTAATTACAGTAGGTGAGGTTTTCTTTCTTCTTACTGCTTGTACAGTGTCTTCTTCATGCTGCAGGA
Organism: Cuculus canorus; assembly: GCF_017976375.1. Classification (NCBI taxonomy): domain Eukaryota; kingdom Metazoa; phylum Chordata; class Aves; order Cuculiformes; family Cuculidae; genus Cuculus; species Cuculus canorus. Next base: position 43,370,736 of record NC_071401.1, read on the forward strand.
GAAAGCAAAGCAATCCTTTCTGCTTCCCACTCACCTCACCATCTGAGAACCTCTACTACTTTGGTCAGCTGAAGGGTGGATGAAATTTAAGAGAACTGTTTTAACCATTTCTATTATAGATATTCAACTTCTTTTATGATACTTTTCTTTCCCCCCCCCAGTACTCTTTCTTCTTATCTCATTCCCTAAATTAAGGGAAGTTCTATGATTCAAGAAGAGGCATAGAAGAACTTCAGATTTCTCTTCCTTTTTGAAGTAACAGACTCAAAAAATTCTCCTCTCTTATTCTACAAATGACAGTGTCCTTTTTAGGTATCCTTGGCAAGTTCAGTAAAGAGGTGGCTGTGGGGTTTATTTCCACAAATTCCCAAAGACTGAATCTTTTCCTAAGATCCTGTTGAAAGAGAAAAACTTCTTAACTTTAGTTGTTTTGATGTACTGTGACATTAATCCAGGGAATGGTTTGTCTATGCGTTCTTCTGGCAGAAGCTATGGAATGGCTGAGAAAGAAAATACAAGGGCTACATAGTTCTTGAGAGTCTTTGTAAAGATTCAGGAAGCGTCTAAGTTATGATGAAATCTCCAAATAAGGGACAGTTCACTTCTTGAACTTCCACAGATTAATTGGTTTCCTGATCAAAATAACTCCAGTACAAAAGATTAAAAATTGTGTGGAAAGATGAAGAGGTTTTTTTCATAATAAAAATTTATAAGATTGTCTTAGCAAACATCTCTAAATACAGATATTGAATAGGTAGTTTCCTTGCCAAATATTTGTTGTTCTTTTTTGCATAACTGACTCTGGAAGTAATTCAATATGGATATTCCTTAGACTGCTAAAATAACCTTCTCCTGTCCTGTTTCTGAAGTTGAAATAGTACAATGGCTGAACACATGTCCTAGGACCATTTTTCCAGAGTAGCGCTGATCTATCAGCCGAAGAGGGAAGAAGTAAGCAAGTTATTGTACTGGAAAATCTAATTACCTGAAGATCCTGCCCTACCATAATGTATCTAAGTTAGGGGCAAGGCTTTCCCTCTCATCTTTCGGTACAGGACGAAGTGCTTTACTGGAAAGAGAAATCCTTTTTAAGCAAAAATTTGAGTATCTTAAGGAGCGTTATTGAGAGTTGGAGTGAGTTAACCTCTTGGTCTTTTTTCTTCCAATGGTACATTTCAAATATTGCTGTGTACTTCTTCATCTCAAGGTGAAGGGACTGACGAACAGCTTGCCCTTGAAGATGCTGAAGTTAGCACACGCTGGTCGTGCAAGAATATTGATTTGTCCTGCAGGTTAAATCGATCTTTTGTAACCTCTTTGGAGCAAAAGAGAAGAGAATCCCATTTCCCTGCAAATCTGGTATTGTTATGATTACTATCCTAAGAATTTAAACTTCCTTTTAGAGCTCTGGAAAGGAACATGTTTGCTTCCCCATGTCTCTCTTGGGTTTCTGTTCGTCCTCCCCATAGAAAAGCAAGGGCATTTTGCACAGAAATGTTTCCTTTGAATAAAATGACTTAGGTAGTTGCTTAATGATAGTAAGCACTGTAGTTTTGTGAGCAAAAAGTCCTTTCAAGGTCTCCTACAGAATTAAAGATTAGGAAAAGATGCAGGCTTACTATTTTAGGATGATTAACTTGGCTTGTGTGCTTCCTAGGTACAACCTGCTCTGTGTGTAGCTCTGTCCCTTAGATAGGTATTACAGATTCTACTGTCCACTCAGTTTTTTTCTGAAAATGTTGCTTCAGTGCAACTGTGTTTTAGAGAGAATTACTTTCAGTTATTGCACGTGGGATGTTCGGCTGTTGGCCTTGCTGATTTGATTGAGAAAGTATGTAACTGCTTTCAAGATGCCATTCTTTCCTTCTCCCATACAAAACATACCACCACACCATAGATCAGCATGAGGAGATAAAAGTAAAATTTTCTGGAATCTTGAGATTTAGAAGGCTTAAAAATAGCAAAGAATACAGACAGGTTCTCTTCTGATAATTTTTTTTTTCCCATGGGCTCTAGTTTCTCAGATCTTTAAGGATTCAGCCTTTAGTGCTTTTAAGTAAAGCCTTTGTTGATCACTCTGACAGTCTTGTTAAGCCATCTCAGTGGCTACTGGATTTTTGCAGTATGCAAGTGGATTTGCAGCTTTTGTTCCTGTTCTCTGTATGTGGGTGTTTCAAACCTTGTGAAATAAAGCAAGTCTCCCTAGAAATAAAAGATTAGCAGTAACAGAGTCAAGCAATGCTATCTTTCTAGTATCTGTTAATCTAATCTATTTGTCTTTTCCAGTGGGTAGGAATTCTTTCTGATTTTAGAATAGTCTGTCATCAGATTAGTTCTGTTTTAATTTATGTTTTTAAGAAGAGTCATATTTGGCAAAAAAGAGTATTTGACAAGCTATTACTTGTACAACTTTAATATTAGTGGACTATTAGATTCTATGTTCCAGTTAGTGAATCCTGGAAGAGAATTATGATGATCAGTCTGCCTCTGGCATTTATCACTAATAATGTGATCAACTTAGATTAAGCTTTAAGATGAATTCCTAAGCAAATGGATTGAAGCTGAGAGCTACAGTGCTGTGCCTTGATAGGCACTTCCAAGTTTGATAGCTGTGATTAGTTTGCCTAGTTAAAAAAATAAAAGGCTGTGCATTTTATGTTACTTTTGGTAACACATTTAAAACTCTCAGAGGCCATCTATAGACTGGGTTAGAACTGACTGTTTGGGGGAGTTATTTTTCATAAATATAGATAGATTTTGCATAAATATAGATAAAGCAGTCCTATGGGTATCTCTAGGTGTAAGAAATACAGGTCTGTTTAAAGTTACTTTAGTAGAAAGCAGTAAGGTTGGGAATATTTTGCAGGAGAAGTGTGGTGTTGGTTTTGGGAGTTTCTAAGGTGATTTGATTCTGCTCCCCTATTCCAGTACCGTAATGAGGGCAATTAATGGAAGACTCTTGTAGCAGTCTTTCTGCTAAACTTTACGCTGCTGAAGCTTATACTTTCTTAAGTGACAGATATTTCATATCCAAAGCTGCCAAAACTAGGTCTTCACAACACAGCTTTCATGAATCCGGTTTGCTTGCCTTTCTCTGTGGCTCCTGAAAGGCAACTATTGCTGATACGAGAGTAGCTGCCAGCTCTTCAAGAGCCTCTTTATTCTTTCGTGAGGCTTCTGCTGAGCATGGACTTTTGTTAATAATATCCAGGACATCTGAAGATGTGGAAATTATAACCTGCTTCTTCACAGAAGTGTGCACACTTTTTTTTAGTCCTTACGTTTTTGCTTCATACTGGGCAGTGTTTGTGTTTTGTTTGTTTGTTTTGCATTTGTTTTTTCTCTTTTTGTTCTTCCTTTGCCTCTTGCAGCCATTCGTGAACTGCTGAGACCCTGTACCACCATGCATCTTAACATTTCTGATACCCCCTTATAAAAAAATCAACAAAACCAAAAAGAAACTCCAAAAAACCCACAACCTTTAAAACATATTCATAGAATACAGTTTGCGGCTGCTAGAGCATCCACGTTAACTGTTTAATCTACAATGATCATTAACAAATAAGTTGTGGCAAAATCTGAGGGAAGAAAAGTAGCAATAAATAGCAATAAATAAACCTAATTCTGATCAGAATTAGGTTCATATCTAACTTTCTTTGGACTGCTTTACTTCAAAACAATCACAGTAACTCTCTTTTCAAGTAAGACATCAGAAAAATTGAGAAGAGAGTTTTTTGGAAATGGGAAAGCACGTCATTGAATGAGAGAGACGTCCCGGTCTAGAGTTGTTTGCAGAGCAAGTAGCCTTCTTGAATTTGGAGTTGGGAAGGAAACTTATTTTGTCTTACGTATTTATTTTCATTAATAATAAAAAGTTACTGTATAGTTTTCTGAGAGAGTAGGAAAGGAGTAAAATGTGAAGGCGCATTGTTACAGAAATAATCCAGCAGAAACCGTTTAACTCAATTAAACAGTAGCATGCTACAATAGCTTCAGGGAAGTTATTCCAGGTAAAAAATATTATCTGTACTGATACTTGATATAGATGACCTTTTTAATATGTGAATATAATAATGTGAGTAGCAAGATATTTTTGTTCTGCTCTCATATTACTGACATCCGTATCCACTGTTTTGCAGCTATGCTTCATTACAGCTGAGTTCTACAGTAGGAAAATGGCAAGTTATGCCATATTAAGTACTTCTTAAAAGATTAGTTGGCCTATAGTCAAGGAATTATATCTAGAGAATAATCTCTATTCAGTTTCTGCGTTTCTCAAGGTTTCAATGTGCTTAACTCTTGTTCAAATACTATTCTGGTAATAGTATATGAAGTTTTAGCCAGCTGCGTGTGTCTGTAGCTGTTGAAAGAATTCTGAATTATGAGATGACCTGCAATATCTTCAGTCTCCCATCAGCTTCCTAAAAAGCTTCCTGAAACAGCTCATCCTATAGCCTTGTAGGAGCTAATGCTGGCACAAAGGTGTTGGAAGCACACTCCTGAGGAGAGGAGAAGGCTTAACACACTAGGCTGAGATCAGCTTTTGCTGTCGTGGACAGCAAATACTCAAAATAGTTGTGGTGTTAAGTAATTCGCTGTTTGTGCAACATCAAGGTATCATTACCTGCTAATACAAGGCCTTCCATATCACTTTTTGTTATAAAGTTCAAATGTTAGAGTGAACTTTTTGTTTTGTCTTGAGGTACTTGCAGAACATGGAACAGCTTCTGTGTTTGAGGTGGATATTTTTTCAGATGGGAGTTTTAGCGTAGTTTGTGTTAGTGCTTAGTAGAATGTGATTTGTAGTCTTTGGGAAATGTACTTCTTTAAATGTTATTACAGCATAGCTCAAAATAATATTTCAATTAAGCAAATAAGTACAGGTGAAATGGACACTTGAAAAACCTGTGTTAGATATTGGTTAAAGTAGTAAGAGCCTTTGATTTTGTTCATGGCCGAAATTCTTAAGAGAAAACAGAGCTCTCCAGTTCCTGTTTTTAGTTTCCTCTTCCTTAGATGCTATTGACAATGTCCAACTAAATGAAGTTTAACCTACAGTATTTCAGTTACTAGTTATTGTGGAAGAGAGAAGAAAATAGAACTGGAATATAAAATATATCAGCTATTTCAAGGAGTGCAGAAAATACTGTCTTTGGTTTTGAAACTCCTGCTGGTTTTGTGTTTGGTTTTTTTTTTAATTAGTACACTTGATACATCTATTTCTCAACTTACAGCTCTGGCCGCTAGAACTGTATGTTGGGCTAAATGAGCCTCAGAACTGAGCAGACTGAGGTGCCGCATCTGAGCTGCTATTTCAAATAGAAACAATGTTCTTGCACTTCATTAGACCTCTACTAAGAATATGGACGATTGGAAAATCAAAATTAGTGTTTTACTTTGTCAGTATAAAAGCTACAAGTAAGAAATGGTCTCAGATGTTCACAAAAGCCTTGAGCACATCAGTATATTTACTTGGATATACTTCTTGTTCACCAGTATGATCAAGAATATTTTTAACATGGCTTGAACTTGGCAGCCACTGAAAAAGCTACCGCAGCTTGATTGGTTCCTTAACTCAAATTGTGACTGCAAACTGTAGTCTATAAACTTGTTTACTGTGCCTTGAGAACTATAATCATGCTTGGAATGCACTAAGTTAGACTTTGATCGCAGAAACAGTCATTAACATTGGCAAGAACTAAGTAGAGTCAATGCACTCTGTTCTCAACTGCTGTAAAACTTGAACTCCCAAAGATCTATGATTCTGTGGGGCGTTGTGATTTATTGTTGGAGAAGAAACATAAAGGAACTTCCCTTTTGCTCTTGCCAAGAACACATTGGGGGATTTTTTTCTTAGGTAGCTTGTATTCCTCAGGGTTTCTTCTGAGTAATCGATAGTCTTGTAAAGAAAACTTTGCATCTCTAGGAGAATATAAGATCAATTATGTAACTGTTTCTAGGATGAATTTTGTTTAGCTTAACATTGCATAACAAGCATCTATTATCTCCTGGAAAGGCGATGAAGTTGCCTGAAAATGTTAGCTATAGCTTTTTCTCTTTTACAGCCTACGTAGTAAAAGTGTAAAAATGAGCTTACTAGAATCATGTAAACTGTTTTGGGAATTATAACTGATTAGTCTTTCAGTCATTGCATTGCCCTGTTATTTAATGTGTCAGTGTTTCAGACATGCATCAATCTGATTTCTATACTCTACTGAGCAAATAACTAGTAAGGTACTAATACAGTATTGTTCTGAATTGTTATTCTGAGTTTTATGCTAAACTGTAAAACCTGTACAAAGGAACTCTGGTTCCTAGGATGAAACATAAATATAGAGGATATTCGCACCCATAAAAGCAGCCCGTGTTTTTGAATAATGAGTATATAATAAATAACAAATTTTTTTGCAGTTTTGCATCCAACATCTCTACCAATCCACTGCCATAAGTGGTTTGGGTTTCGTTGGGGATTTTTTTTTTTGCATCTCTCCACTCCATAATGCTTTCAGTGCTGCTGTTGTGCTGTCAGTGTAGGAGAGAGTAGTGGCAGGCTCTAGCTGTATGTTTGCTCACTGAAATTTTAGCAGGCTGATTGTGACAGGTAATGGTTGAGTTCACACTCAACTGCTTTCCCTCAAGCAGAAGAAAAACTAATTTGTCTCTCTTTTTCTTTAACCAGACACTAATTTCAAGGGGGAAAAAAATATAAGAACTTATAATCATTAAAACTGCTAACTACTAGCTACACAGTAGGCTAAATCTATTTAGAGTTTTGATGTTCTGTCAACTGACTTTGCTCAAGGAAAGACTCTAAAAATTCAGTCATTAGGTGTGCAACAATGCTGTTCAATCTATTTTTAAGAAAAAAAATATTGCAGAGGAAAAACTACTTGAAAAGTAGCTTAGGTTTTGCAGAGCTTCCTAAGTTTTTGAATTTTCAGTTTTTTGTAATTCCACTAATTTTTTTGATCACAGAAGTCACCATTGTGATAATCTAACTTGACTTTTGCCTAACATAGGCCATAGAACTTAAATTTAGGTCTTCAGAGAGAGGTAAATTATCACTAATTTTGGAAAGATTTTCTTGAGTTCCCTGATCTTACTGTTTTTTCTGGTCTTTAAGCTCTGGTTTTACCCATACGTTTAGCAAAGTAATGCTCTTGGGATACTGTCCTTTCTTAATGCTGGATTTAACTGACGTGGAAAATACTGTGATGGTGTTCTTTTTAGCAGCTGCAGAAACAATAATTAAACTTACTGATGCAGAAGTTGATCAGCTAGTAGATGTAGCCCAATTCAGTTAAAAAAGAAAATGGCAGTCTCTGTTTCAATACATATTTATGCTGATAATGGTAATGTTGACAAAACAAGTAGGTCTGTGAGAAGTGGAGTTCATGAACCTTAACTTTCTAAGGATTTGCATGTTACGCAGGCTGTTGTTGCATGTAAGGAAGTTTTAAGTAGGAAAAAGGCTTTTCTTGCAGTTGAAATATTCGTAATGTTTCTCCTTTGTGTGAATTTCATGTTGTGCTATTGGAGATGAGCCCATGAAGCAGCTTCTGCCTCTGTGGAATACTTCCTTTGTCAGGCTCCTCTTCCCTGTCTAGCTGCTTATCTTCTTATAAAAACTTGAAGGAACTTAATCTCTCTCTCAGGATTTCACAACCACCACCAAAACAGGCTTGAAATGCTGTTAAAAGATTAAAAACACTTGTGCAGGAAGGAGGAGAAGAGGATCTTGTCAGACAGTGTGATTTATAGATTTAATTTGCATGTAAAAAACCCACTAACTATAATGACTTTTAAAGAAGAAAAATGTGTTACACTTTGAACTTCTATACAGACCCTTTAAAATATTGTGTTTAGTACAGAAGTGAGCAATTACTTAAGCAGAAGAAAAAAGCCTCAAAAGGTAGTGGGGAGAAATGATATTAAGTACATCGTCTTTGAATATCGTCTTAAGGCTACAATAACTCTTATATTGCCCCTTTGACTGGAAAAGTTGCACTTTTTATTGTCACTTCAACATTCCCCCATCTCTACTACAGGGCTGACTGTACAGAAACTGTATAATGAGGCTACAAACATGTAGTCTGTTGGGAAGAGTTACCGCACACATGGATCTACTCAGTTGATCAGATGCAGAATATGTGGTAGGGCCTTTGATCCCAGTGCTGTGCCTCTGAAATAAAGACCAGGACTAAAAGTATTGCATCTTCGTCTGTTACCAAAGTTTCTAGAGATGTTGGTATGCAGTTAAAGCGTGTTTAGTCTCATCTCAGTGCAGCTAGCACTTCTTTCTACGCAGCGACAGAATCTCAAAATGGAGGAAAGAAAGCCCCAGTTCCAGCATGGTTTGTCAGCTCATAGGCAGGGAAGCCTCCTTAGAGGAAGGTGACATGGGCTTGAACTTTCCGCTAAGAGGATGCCCTGAACTTGAGCACTGAACAGGTTGCCAAGAGAGTCATCGAATCACTAGAGTGGAAAAGACCTTTGAGATCATCAAGTCTAACTGTACCTATCCACTACTAAATCATATCCCTAATCAATTCATCTACTTGTCTTTTAAATACCTCCAGGGATGGTGACTCAACCACCTCCCTGGGCAGCCTGTTCCAGTACCTGATAACCCTTTCAAGGAAGAATTTTTTTCTTAATGTCCAATCTGAACCTCCCCTGGTGCAATTTGAGGCCATTCCCTCTTATTCTATCACCTATCACTTGGGAGAAGAGACCAACACCTGCATTGCTACATCCTCCTTTCACATGGTTGTAGACAGTGATAAGGTACTTCCTCAGCCTCCTTTTCTCCAGGCTAAACAACCCCAGTTCCTTCAGCCACCTCTCATAAGGCTTGTTCTCCAGCCCCTTCACCAGCTTTGTTGCTCTTCTCTGGACATGCTCCAAGACCTCAATGTCTTTCTTGTAGTGTGGGGCCCAAAACTCAACACAGTATTTGAGGCGCAGCCTCACCAGTGCTGAGTAGAGGGCCACGGTCACTTCCCTCGCCCTGCTGCCCACACCTGTTTCTGATACAGGCTAAGGTGCTATTTGCCTTCTTGGCCACCTGGACACACTGCTGACTCATATTCTCTGGCTTTCAACCAACACCCCAAATTCCTTCTCTTCCAGGTAAGAAGGTCCTTCTGTGCCAGAAGTTGTGGATGCTGCAGCTCCCTAGAGGTGTTCAAGGCCAGGTTGGGTGAGGCTTTGAGCAACCTGATCCAGTGGTATCCCTGATTATGACAAGAGTTTGAAACTTAGATGTTCTATAAGGACCCTTCCAACAGAAACCATTACGATTCTATGATTCTAGTGGTTGCAAAAATTCATAACAAGTACATCAGTAATAAATATTTATTCTTGGAAAGAAATGGTCATGCAATACCAGATGCCGCTTTGTCCTGTCAGGTCTTCAACGCTTGAGATGTAAACTGAGATACTTTGCTGGATTGGAGTCCTCAAACCAGATGAGCAGACAGATCCCTGATGGGGATTTCTAGGGTTGGGCGTGAGCCAAGTCTTGAGCTACTCAGCACTATCAAAATTCTGCACTTCTTGGAATAGGCAGCTCTCGGTGCCTGATGAATTTCATAGGTATTTCCTTTAGATCTTAAATCTAATTGTCTCTAAGCTTTAATAACAGCTATATAAGGAATGAGTTTTGGATTGGGGCAGATGATAATTGCCTGAACGTTTTTCTGGACTTATTTCATGAAGCTTTTAACTTGTTTATGATGCATTTTTTTTATTACAAACTATAAAAATAATTTCCTTACTGGTTTATATGACAATAACATTGAATTCTGTTTCAAGGGTTTTGTTCTACCACTTCAGATTATTTGACCTGCTACAATTTTCAGCACAGAAATATGCTCTTGTGATCTTTTAATCTTTTGAAGTTAGTCTAATTCTCTCTTCTCTGCAGTTTCTAGCTGTCACTGAGTCTTGTTTGAATAGAGCATCTCAAGTTAAGGATTTGTTTTCCACCTTTTAAATTAAATGTAAAGCATATAACTTTGTATCCTTTATTTGGGGATGTGTATTTAATATTAATTTAATTTCATATTAATATTGACATGTAATTCTATTTTTTTAATAATCAGTTGAAAACAACTTCAGTAGATGCAGCTTAATCTGTGCTTATTATTAAAGCGTGGAATTTTAAGGCTATTTAGAAGTAGTCTAGTATTAAGTTTGCTTTTACAGAATGCCTGTGTACTATGTGTCAAAATTTCACTCTTACAAATGTGAAAGTATATTTTCAGTGGGGTGGAAGTTTCTCTTTTCTTTTTCTCACAAAGGGACACATTAGTACCAGGAAACAAAAGATAAAATGATTCAGTGAATGGAATTTCAAATGAAGGCCAATACTAACCTAGCAATATTAAAATATTATTTGCCTTAAATGGCATTCTAGGTTGTAAATCCAGTTTTGAGAGCTTAAAGTCTTTTCTGATCTCATTACATTCAGGCAAGGGATGTTTTTAACACATTCTTATTATTTTAGCTGTATTAGCCAGAAACCAAAGAAATAAGTGCAATCACTAAGAGCCGTAAAAGTGAAGAAACATGGTAAATATGGTAACAAAAGTAAAAAAGGCTTCCTATAAAACATCTTTCAATAGTCTGGTCAGCCCTGTACTGTTAAACAAATATTAAATTTCCTGTTGTTGAGGTCTTACTATTGGTTTCATACTAATTGCATCAGGAGTGTTAAAAGATGGGAGTTTTTTAAGAGCAGAAGTATGCAGTTTAACAGCTTCCAGTCCATGGAATGCATCAAAGCTGAGTAATTTCCTACTCAACAGGTTTTTCAGTTTCATTTTTTAAACTGTTTCAAAGTAAACAGCTACTATATGGCAGATTCCAGGAAGACTAACAGTCTTGTCTGTTTTGATAGCAGCAGCTTGCAAAATTGTAAAACATCATGTAGCATGTCGTGCCTTTTATAGTGAACTCTCTAGTCAGCAAAGCTCTTAAATTTCTGCCCCACAGCAGGTTCTAATCTTACAGGTTCCTCCCTTCACGGAAACTGTGGACTGTGAGGCCTTCTAGGAGCAGTGTTTTATCAGTTGTCTTTTGGAATTTTCTTAGGCAAGCTGAGAATTAATTATTTTTAAAGCCATCTGATACTTAGTTAAATGTAAAAATTCTCATTTGAAATCAGGTCTTCAAGTGAAGGATTTGAAAAATAACAACAAGTGTTACAGCTGTTAAACTCTTGTAAGCTTCTCTGACTTGTAGAAGTATTGTCAGCACTAAATTCCTCTGTCTTCAGATAATTGCATTCTTGGTCTGGAAGTTTTCTCATTTTGTTGTCTTTTATGTTGAGCTGTGGAGATTTAGGGGAGGATCAGAATGCTTGAAAATCAGAAGCTAACTGGAAAAAAAAACACCTCCAACCCGTGGAAAACTCTATTCTCTGGACGGGTTATGAGACTTGATAACACTCCACCCTTGTCTCTGTGCTCTGCAGTTTCTGCAGTACTTGATGCTTGCTCTTCATGAAGAATTTCCATCCCTGCTTTTGTTCTTTAAGGTCAGCAATATGGGAGCAGAAAGAACCAATTCATTGTCCCAGTCTTGATAGGATAAGGAAAAAAAATATGAAATGGGAAAGAAGATTAATTGCTTCAAAATTAATACAAAGTAAATGCTTTTGATTGGCGCTTATGCATTGATTAAAAAGAGTGGAAATAATTTTTTCAGAGAAGCTCGGTTTTTGAAGCCTACCAGAACCGTTGAACACATACTATGGGACATAACAGTTCTGCTTGCATAGGTTTAATGCGTTCACAAGCCACTGGCAAATCTAAGTGCAGATAAGTGGGATATCATTGATGAAGAAGCATTTGCTAGTGAGTCTTTGCAAAGATTGGTTCCAAGACCTTCGTTGTTAAACAGCTCCTATCCATGGCGTGGGAGACAACGCACCTCAAAATCTACAAGCAGTGTGAAAATACTGAGATATTAAAGCACAAGACATCATCACGGGACAATCGGATTGCCCTTTAGGTTAGCTTCAAACAGTGGAGTATTTTTGTGAGGCCAAATAAAAGCTATGTAATTAGCACAAAATATAGTTTCTTTCTTGACAGAAGGTGAGGGGTTATCTGAAAGACTGAGGGTTACACTGGGGACTTTTTTAAGTGCTAAGAGGAGAAAGCAGTGGTGGATGATGAGCTGAAGATGAGCCTCCCGTTTGACATCATGGCCAGCTGAAGTAATGTAATCCCTTGTTACAGGTTCAAGTCATCGTGAAGCAGGACTAGAAATGTTGCCTTTTCATTTAGCACTAATGTATTTAGTAAACTGAATGACTATGTTACTGTCTCTGTAGCTACAGACAGGATTGACTACAATTTTAATTTGTTCTGATTTATTTTAGTAGTAAAAAATATTATTACTCTTGGATGTTTATTTTTGTTTTGTGAGTATGTACTGATCCAAAAAAACCTTGAACTTGATTGGTCCTATGGCCTGTATGGGGCAGAAGATCAAAACTAAATCATCACAATGGTCCTTTCTGGTCTGAAATATATTTACTGTAACTTTGTTAGTTGCAGCTGAGAGTCATTTTTAATACTTCTGTGGTCTTTCTTCTAATAGTAACAATTTGAATGGTTTAACATAGTCCTACTGCTTCCACGGATACTAAAGGGATCCTGAGTGTAAATGGCAGTACTGCCACTGGCCTGCTATTTTAGAAGAATAGGTGAAAAACTTAGGAAGTTGCATACTTCACCACGGTAAGCTTCCCTTTTCCTTTGCTTTCCTTTTATGTTAGACATGGAACAGTAAAGAAACACTGGCTTCTATTACAGTAGTTACTTGATTAATTTCAAATCCCAGAGTAGCAAAACCTAGCTTTCCCAAACTACCAAAGAACTGTTGCTTACAATTTTTGTAGAATAAAACACTATCACTCTGTTCTCAGTTATTCCTTCCATGAAATGATGCTTAAATCCTCTCCCTCCTCACTTTTCAACGGCCTGTCTCTTGAATGAGTTGGTTAACTTTTGTTCATATTATGAAGTTCACTGGGTGTGAATAACCTCTAGCTTATCTGGTGATAAACTTCAGATTTGGACCATGTCTTTGCTTATTTTCATTGTTCTTTAGTCTTCTCATTCAAATTCAATGTGTTCTTGATTATTATCTATGTGATTTGATCAGTTAAAGGACAGTATAATGAATAGCAGACATCTTTGCAGTTGCCTTTTTAGGTATGTTACTTCAAGTGTAAGCGGGCTAAGTGTGTTCTTTTTTAATGTTTATGTAGTCGTCATCGTCCTCGCTGTCTTCACCACCATCCTCATCGCAGCCTCAGGTTAGCTACAGCAGAACGAAGGCTTCACCATTGTGTCACTCTGCATCCCTCTCCTGGGCCAAACGTAATCATATAGGTCCTGCAAAGGCTACCAGTCCGTCAATCCGTCTTCGTCGTTGGCGGCCCTTGATACGCCTTCCATCTGTTGGGCTTCATTCTGTTGTAAGTGTAGTCCATCTTCAGTCTTTTCTTACTCTGACACAACTGGCCTTCTGCCATGTAACTTCGGTCTTCAAGGCATCATTTTTTTGTTGGGGTCTTTTCTCAACCATTCTTAGGATTTCTTTCTTCCTTTTCTTTATTTTACTTTCCCCCCATGTCAGACAGCAAAAGTACATCACTTCATTCTTTGCTGTCCAGGTATTTTTGATTCAATACACGTGCCAAATCATTTTCAAAGTATAGATGAAGCTTGCCCTTCATGAAGTGGCTTTTATTTTCCACCATAGGCTCCACATCCAACTTCTTCTTTTCACCTCATCTTCATGATCTTTCATTTGGATGTGCTAAACCAAGGAGCTTCTGATTCTTTGCCACATGATATTATTTCTTCTGTGTTTGAGACCTGGTTTATGTTCTCATATCCTAAACCTCGTCTTCTTTTCTTTCATTGAAGTCTTGCTTAACGATCCCTGGGTATTTCAGGAGCGATGAAATGTTTCCTTTAATCCCAATCACTCGACATCTGTTTCTTATCCAGTTTGTATGCACATATTTTGTTGAAGATGAAGACATTCTAATCAGAAAAGCTTGTCATCAAATGGCATAGTCTACTTTTTTTTTTCCTTCTTCATTCACAAGGCACGTGAAAACATAGAAGAAAACCCTGCATGCACAGAATAGCCAGTATTCCTAACCAGTCCTATGACTACCGTCAGAAACACTGAGCTGAAAAAATAGTTTAGTGGTATTTCATCCTGCCTTTAAGGAGCGATCACACGTTCAGTACACATAGACAGAAAAAAAATAATCTTGATATATAGAAGTACCTGATCTTAAATTAAAAATTGGGACAATTATTTTGTTTTTATGATTCTTTGGTAATGACCACATTTCACCTGTGTTACTAGAAATTCTAATTTGATATATGTGGATTTTTTTACTGAGGTGAAATAACTGTTCTGACTGTGGTCCAAATAATTTTCTTTTTCATACAGATCTTTCTTTCCACATGTGGAAATCCTTCTTAATGTTTTATTGCTATGAAAATTAGTGTCCAAATGCTTCCATTTCTTTATAGCTTTTATATTTTTATCCTAACAAGTATCTGAAGATGAGACCTTTTCCTGACACCTTTCTCTTTCTGTGAATAATTGCTACTATTAAGTATCTAGCTCTCTTGTAGTCTTCAGAACTACGGAACATTCTTGATGTTATCGTTTGGAGCTAGTTAAATACCCTGGGATTTGAGGAGGTATGGTGTTTAGCACAGTTAAGTTCTCCCCAACTCATGTTTCTCCCCATTTAATATTTATGCCATTATCATTGCCAACCCCCTGATGTTTTACCTGGGGACTTTTTTTGTTTATTTAACAAAACTTTGTAAACATTACATCCTATTTCTGTAATTTGAAACTAGACTCTTCTATGAATTTGACCTATATAAGCTTATTATTGACAAGAGACTTACTGAGGAATATTTCAGCTTGAGTGTGCCTGAATGTTTTGAAACATTGTTTCAAAATTAATAGCAGAAGTTTTAATGATGGGAGACTGCATTTATGCTCCTTTTCCTAGTTGAAAACTTCCCTTGACTTTTTGCAGTGGATCTCCAGATGAGTTAAGAATATATAATAGAAAAAATAACTGAAAATACTGTCCTGAAATATTCTAGTCAAATCTGATAAATGGCAGTAGATGTGGCAATTTTTTAAGCTATAGGTAACAGTATGCTTCATTAGTAATGTTGACTTTTCCTCAATCCTTCTACTGATCACTCATTCTTCTAGCTCATCTGTTCTTTTAGTTTAGTGTCTCTGCTTGCCTTAGGGTCATTTTGCTGTTTTTTATACGTCAAGCTCATCTCCTAATTCTTTTTTCTTTACTGCGCTTCTTGGGTTGGAAAGCATGCTCTTTTTTTTTTTCTCCCGTTTACTTTATGTCAGACTAAAGTTCCTGTTCTTTAATAAGTATTTCTTGAGGTTTTTTTAGAGCAGCGTACTGCGAAATAATCCCTCTTGCTTATGGATCTAAAGGGAGAGTTGTGTTTTTATAAACATTCTGTATCCAAATACTCTGGTCACTGATAGAGCGTGTCTCTGAATTTCATCTTACTTGAGATCCTCCCATTCAAAATCAGATGCTGTTGTCCTGCAGCTTGGTACTTCGCCCTGATACTTGAGTATTCTAGCTATAATTGAGGGCATAGTGCTAATAAGCTTGAGACACAGCATGTCTATCATGACAGCATGGTAGAAAAATACGTAAGGTGACGCTTAGCAAGGGAACTTCCTGTGCTTTCTTGAGTCTGTGCTCAAGATGGTCCCTCAGCACCATCCTTATAGACATTCTTTTTCATTATTCTGGACAAGGGATACCTTGATCTAAATTAAACTATGTGTGTTCGGCTATGAATCTTCAGAGCATTTCACCATAAACTCACTCCAGTATTGAATGCAAATAGAGATGTCAGTGTTTTGTGAGTATAAGCCAGAAGTAATCTTGCTGAAACTTGTGATTGTCATTCCAGTGGTCTTTGTTTTAATTGCAATATTTTAACCAGAATTTAAATGCCCTTCACGGGCCTGCACAGTACATTTGCCCAAGCATGTTCCCTGCTGCAAAATGGAAATTGCAGATGCCTCATCCACCCAATAGCAATTGCATCACTTTTTCCCCTTAACTTCAAAAGTTATTGAATCCAAACCGTACCTAGTGTTCTGCTCTGTAAATGTAGGTTTTTAATGGTTTTCTTTGGCTTCTTGTAACTCCATGTGAGTGAAATTGTATAGTTAAACCCCTAAGTTTTTTTCTTCTCTTAGACCTCCGTTACTTTTGTCATGATCTTTCAGTTTGATGCATCTGAAACTTTTTGTTCCTCAAGGTTCTGCAACATTGTCTTTTCCAGAACTGGGCAGAGTCTAGATGCCAATTTCTTGATTTAACACAAGTGGTGTTTTTCTCTTTTCCTGTCACCATCTGTAATGCAAAGCATTCTGCTAGACTGGTTTGAGACTTCTTGCTTCACTGCTCTCTCTCAAGAGCAAGTATAAGGAAATAATAAAATTACAAGGTTTAGTTTGAAGAAGTTACCTGAATCATCATGTAACATCGAACCTGTTTTTATAATGTGTTTTTACATAAATTTTGAGAAGGATGTGGTGAAGACTAGTTCAATATTCCCACGAGAGCAAGACAATTCTTTTTAGTTGTGTGTTTGTTCCAGAAATGCAGTTTTGGGTCAAAAAAACCACTTGCACTTGATAGAACAAAACTGTTCAAGGTGGCAAAATTTTAAGATGAAAAGATTTCAAATGCATAAAAATTGAATGCTGACTTTTAGAATGGGATAATGATATAAATGCATTAGCAATAAGCTATGTAGGTGATGAAATATGAAATATACTTTATTAGAGCAGCTGGTACGATTGGGCAAATAGTGATATAAGGGTATCTACTGAGTTTCTGAAGGTTAGTGCGACAGCAAGAATGAAGACTTGCGGTTTATGAGGAGAGGGCAGAATGCGGTGGTGAAAAGTAAAATGAAGGAATTTCTCAGTGCAATAAGGGAGTAGGAAGGGTTATCTTTTGTAAAGTTAAAAACTTGAGGAAGTGTCATTTTAGAAGTTAATGATTGGAAATCTGCTAGTGAAGGACAAAGGAAGAAACGTAGAGATGCTGCATTGATAACATGAACTAATGGGTATTGAGCTGAGACAAGCAAATTAAAATTAATTTATCACAGCAGTCAGCAATTGTTTATTATTTAATTTGAATGCCCAGGTTAGCGGAGAAGGCAGCCAAATAGTCTGAAAAATCAGCACTCTCATTTAGGCACTTTTAATGCAGTGTCCAAAATTAGAGGGCATGACAACCTTGGTTATCATTTTTGTATATGAGACCGAGTATTCACAAAGATGCACTGTATTATTAATATTGAGCATTGTCTCAGTACCTTGAGAACAAATTACAGCTGAGAAGGCGTTCTGAGAACCATTACTTTGAGTGCTAAACTTGTATTTTTTCTCTTCAAGTCGGTTTCAAGTCTACTGGTCATTGTTTTTCAGTCCTGGGTTTGTTTTTCTTTTAAAGAGATAAATTGGAAAAGTGATGTCTGCTAATCCATGCTACAAAAACTTGTTTCTTATACTAAGGTTGAAACTATTACATAAGCTTCTTTAGGCTATCCCAGATGATGGCATTTGTCCTCTTTCTGTCCTTTCTGGATGGGAAAACAGTATAAATTTTCTTCACTGAGTGTTACAGCTCTTCAGAAGGTTTGAAAAAATGAGTCCTGAGTCCCACAGGTTAGTTCCAGATTCTGATTAGATAGTTATCTAGAATCTTTTGTCTTTCTCCTTCCTTTACATTCATACATGTAATGATTCAAATCTGCTGTCCTCTTTTGCACAGTGAGTGGGCTTCTGAATGAAGAAATCTAACGGAGCAGGTCACCCCAACACTTGACTGACATTTGTGTTACTGTGGTCTTTGACAAGAGGAGTAATCATGAGAAAATCCTCTGTAATTGTTCTGAAATTGCTACCTAGCAGTGAACATGCAGGCAGGCTTTTTAAAGCAATATTCTTTTGTTCTGCATTCACGCGGACTCTTTATTAGAAGCTGAAAACTTGGCCAAAGGTGTAGCTTTTCAAGGAAACCAGAAAAGACAAGTCCCTGAAGCTGACATTCCCTCCTCTTTCCATTCCTTTGAAATTTAAAATCTTCTGGTTCAAGTGTTAGAATTTCTAGAACTTCCCAGTGGAGTAGAAATTGGCCTGACAAGTCTTTTTTTTATGTATATGTGTCTCTGTGTGTATGTGCATGCATGCATATGCAAATGAGTGTCTTTTTTTTTTTTTTTCCCCTAAGGATGGGTGTGGGGATTTTGAATTGGTTTTTCACATGTGGAAAGTTTAGTCCAGTTACTCGTTTGCCTAAATCATAAGCAACAGATTTTTACGATATAAAGTTTCAGGTCATCTTGACTATTTACACCTTGTTGTTTCTTTGTGCTTATGGTTATGCAAATAATTGTCTGTCAAAAATGACTGAAATCCTGATTTTTCAAGAAGTGTAATAGATCTACTTTGTAGTAAATTTACTGCTCTCTACGTTAGATGAAAAGAAATCACAAGGGAGGGAGATGGTCTACACTAGAACATGGGGTAGAAACTTTCATAATGGCATGGCACTTTTCATTCTCTGCCTGAGGTTGGGGAATTAAATATGTAAAACCACATTTCTCATGGGCCGTCACAATAGTACTTAATAAAACCATGTTATTTAGATTAGGCCTGTACAAAAACTCAGCAGGATTCTTTAGGAGTCTGTCTCCAAGTAAACTCTATGAAAAGATAATTATGCTTTTTTTATGACTTCTCTATCCATCTTCTAGCTGTGTATAAGCTCAGCATTCTAAGCATGCCAAGTGTGTCTCTATAGAAAAGGTGTTGATTAGAATCTGGTAAAGAACATGACCTTCAAAATGGTCAAAGGGGCAACTGTATGTTGCTTTAAATGGAGTTGAAACCAAATCCTGAACATCTCTAAGTCCTCTGAAATAGCAGTACTTTGAGCTCATCTCATCAATGTCAGTTTGAGCCCAGGTAGCCTATCTTCAGATCCAAGCTTTTAAACGCTAAGCCATTTCCTTCCGCATGTGATTCTAACTGGCCGTAGTCTTTCCCCTAGCCCTGAAATTCCTTAAGACTAATTTTCCCATTTGGTAACTTTAACTGATAAGTAAACAGCTGTGAAGTCATATCTCTACCCAGGCATTAGGTTGCAGTGTGGGATTTGGCAAGGACTCTCAGCTTTGCCTATGTGCATACTTGTAGCACCATGGTTTAGATGCCTCTAAACTATTAGTTGAGCAATGGCACCTTGTTGTTATACCTATTGGTTGTCAGCTACTGTCTTGTGTGGTTTTCAGAAAGTTAAACATCCAAGAACCACAGGTTTCCTTAAAGTTGGTGTAGCCAAACTCTAGAAGCTGCTTGTTTTTTTCTAAGCCTTGGCTCTGTTTGGCCTTCTGTAAAGCTAAATTCTCAAAGCCAATTACTTATGTCATAAGGGAAAAAGACTCCTTGGAGTTCTGGTGCAAAGGTTCTTGCTATCTTGTCTTTAGTGGCAGGAACAATCTCCATTCTAGGCCTTCTGAAACATAGGTGAAATGGGGTATTGGGTTTTTCAGACTTTAATTGATCACGGGAATGAATCTCAAATGAAGATGGGGGAGATTGTGTGGTTTGTTTCTCTCTTGCATTTTTGAGCTTGCTATGTATAATTTCTGTAAGCTGCTGGCAGTTCCTGTGTAATGGGAGATAGAAGTAGTGCAGGGATAAGATGAGGGGGAACGGTTTTAAGCTGAAAGGGGAGATTTAGATGAGATTTTAGGAAGAATTTTTTTACTGCGAAGGTGGTGAGGCGCTGGCACAGGTTGCCCAGTGAAGTCATGGATGCCCCATCCCTGGAGGTGTTCAAAGCCAAGTTGGCTGAGGCTTTGAGCCACCTAATCCATTGGAAGATGTCCCTGCCCATGGCTGAGGGAGTTGGAACTGCCTGACATTTAAGGTCCCTTCCAACCCAAACCATTATATGATTCTACGTAGTGCAGTGTTCTTTGGTGTTCTTGGTGTATTGAAGGACTTAGAGTGGCTTCTTGTCTTTTGCTTTATTATTCTGATTACTTGCTACGTTTTTCAATTTAGAATATTTTCTAAAGTGTGTTTTCATGACCATCTGTAAGAAGGAAACTTTTAACTCCATCTTGAAAACATGATATGACTGTAAGGTTCTAGAACTCATTTTACACAAGGCTAATGGTGATTGCAAGATGAAAGAAAACTGCATGAAGTACATTTTCATGGAAGCCAGATTATTTGTAGTTTAAGAAAACTGAGGTGCTTTTTCCCATTCCTTCACACAATATCATCTTAAATTGTGGATGAGGGCTCAGCTGTTGACTGAGCAGGTCAATGAGGAAATAGATCATGAATTGTTACTGAACAACACAGCAGTGATGCACTGTTTGGCTCAGAAGTTTGAAACCCACCACTTAGCAAATACTGGGAACATGTGCTGGCAGAGTTCCATTCTCTGCATGCATTGTTTTCTTCTGAAAATGCTTTTGCTTGCTGTAGTTGCCAACAAAGGATCAGGCTAGATAGATCCTTACTAACTGCAACCTTCATGTTGTATTGCTTGAAGCTGTCACTGCACTCCAGTCCTTTCTTGGTATGCAGGGAGGACACCTATGATGCTGCTTTTAAATTTCAGAGGTCTCTGAGACAAAAAAAAGCTCTAGGCATGTCTGATTATTTTCCTTCCCCCTCAGCTAAGGTGCCTGAATTGTAGCTTGGGAGTATCTGTTTCTTTTGGCTGCCTCTGAGGAGGGAACAGGTTAACTGTGCTGTATGTGTCTTAGGAGGAAAAATTATTTTGACCAGGAGAATATTAGTATTTTTAAAATGCTACAGTTTCAGCATTCAGACCTGCATTGCTTTGTTATGGGAGATGGGTTATTGGAGGTGTTTCCATTTATATGAATATCTATTTTTAACTTTCATGTTTGAGCCAATACTACTTCTAACTCAGTAATGAAAAGTAAAGCTTTTATGTAGAGCTATACTTGGAAATACTTCCAGATACTTTATTGAGAGTTTTCTTACTGGTCTGTGCAATTGCCGCAAGCTTCTTCGAATTCCAAAATGTTCTGCACTGTGCCTTCTGCCATTCTGTATAGATCCAGAATGTACTTCTCACTTGTGATTTCTCTTGACCAGGTGTTTTGCATATTCTGATTATTTATTCTCATTAATCATATTGTGATAAGAGTTTTAGTGAACACAATTTCTTTTTGTTTTGTTTTGCAGGCACCAAGTATAGATGAAAAAGTAGATCTTCACTTTATTGCATTAGTTAACGTAGGTGGTCATCTCTATGAATTGGGTAAGAATGGTTTTTATCTGCTCTCTCCACTTGCTTGAAACAAATACTAGTTTTAACAGTAACTATCGACGTTTGAAAGAGATCACTTGATTTAATGGCGGGCGTAGGTTCTCAGCTGCATCATAGGGCCTGGGTGGTGGGGGATTCCATCAAACAACTGCAGCCTTCTTCCCATTATTTTTGGCGATTGTCCTTCCCTCAACTCCCTCCTGTTAAGATAAAATGGTACAGAATACTGGACTGCCTCTGGGTTTCCCTTATGATTTAAAATGAGAGGAAGCAAGAAAGAAGTATGAACACAGAAGGTTTCAGAGTGGAAGGCACTATTACACTTACGTTCCTGAATTGCTTGTGGAGTTCATAAGTGAACTGTATGCCACTTCAGGAGTGTTAGCTACATTATTATAGCATGATAGACTTTAATCTGAAATTATGTGGTTAGAATAGAGGCAGATACTAATATTCTGCAACTCATTTGTTACAGGCTGGTTGTTTTTTCTTCTACTTTTTTTGTGGTCACTAGATAGTTAACTGTAAACCAGTAATTTCTGTTTTCTGTATTACAGCTATTTTGTCCCTCTTTAGATTGTGTAGCATCAAGTTCTGCTCAGATACTCTCTAATGACTTCAGTTTTAGATGTGTTGCTGGGCAACTAGGTTTTGCTGGAGGCATTTGGGAATGCTAGCAAATCAGTATATTAAAATTACAAGTCACGGGTCATTCCTAACATCATTTTTTTTCAGTATTTTATGGTGAGAAAATTTCAGTCTTTTGAAAATCAACATGGAATTAAGCCATGCCATCAACATAAACAGTATATAAGAAGTGCATATGTTAATATTAAGGCAATCTAAGGGGTATTGTCAGTAGTAAGTCAAGAACATTAGTCACACCTTTCTGTGTTTTTATGATGCTGTATGTCTGTCAGTGAAGTAGATCAAACAATGAGGCAAGT
Organism: Cuculus canorus; assembly: GCF_017976375.1. NCBI lineage: Eukaryota > Metazoa > Chordata > Aves > Cuculiformes > Cuculidae > Cuculus > Cuculus canorus. The sequence continues at coordinate 43,393,137 of NC_071401.1, forward strand.
GCTGCAGGATGTAGTGTAAATTTTTTATGTCTGTACAGTTTCCAGATGTGATGGATGGATTGTTCTTCTATTGTGTGCTACTATTTCCATCTTACCTTTTCGTTGTGTATGAGTTTGGTCTGCTTAACTAGCACGCTACAGACTGATTACCATGTTTAGTTATCTTCCATAAGAATGATGCAAAATAAAACACTTGAATTTTTTGCTTAAATTAAAAAAACCAAAAAGTCATTTAGCTCAACTGTATAGTGGAGTGCCAATACTGCTATTTCCTTTGTTCTTAAAATACCTTCTCTCTGTACCAGCAGAAGAAAGCAAAAAAACCACCAAAGTGCTTAGAAGTAGGAAAATGGGAGAAGGTTTTTCAATTAATTCCCTGACTTCAGTTACTGTGGCCAGCAATTGGGCTTTGGCAGGCTGAACGTGCTAAGGAAGCACATTAGTGTTAAATGCTTATGATGTTTTTGCCATAGAAAACACATTATTTATAGGCACATAGAATTAAAATGCTGTTCTGCCAAGATGTATGTTGGAAAAAAAAGATAAAAATCAAACTTGGCTTGCAACGGTACAGTTTCAAGTACAGAAAAACAATCAGTTCCATATCCCTGGCACATTCCGAGGGTTTTGCCTTGTTGTTTCTTCAGTCATGGTGGTTACAATAATGAACACCCTCTTGTTTGTGTAAATCTCAAGGTTTTCTAATGTCGAATCTATTTTTAGTTATGGAAAATGTAGTTTGGAAATATTGTCAGATTTGATGGAATCCTTGGGAAGGGCAAAGCCTTTGAAAGAAAGGACAGAGACAAAAGGGAATTTGGTCTAGCAAATACTTAGGATATCACGCCATATGTTCTCATGCTGTTAGTTCTTAACAAGTAACCTGAAATCTATTTCTAGGAATAAAATTATTTAAGAAATGCTGAGATTAATAGCACTATTGCATTGCAAATGGAGAAAAAAATAACTAACAACTATTTTTAAATGCTGTGTAAGTACTTAGTAGGTTTATTTGCTTATTTATTTTAAATGAGAGTAACATTTCAGTTATGCCAAACTCTTGAAACTGGTAGGTTTGGGTTTCTCTTCTCTTGTGGAGTCCCTGCTCACAGCTGTCTTAAGACCACAGATGTAAATCCATAATGTCTAGTCGAAATTGTTCTCTCTACTTGAAAAACTGAAGTACTATACCAGTACTAGAATAATTGCAACTTGGAGCCCTAAAGTTTTCAATTAAGGTATTAAAAACAGTATTTCATCGGTTGAATTTGATTTTGTCGTCAGGAGTGGAGGAGAGACCAGGGAATAGCTAGCTGCATGTGTGATGCTTTTATGAAAAATGAGCTAGTGTTTTGTAAGTGAAACGCAAAAACTCTGTTCACATAGTTCTAACTGATAAAATGAAGCTTTTCTAATTTTGTAAATGTGTTGTTCAATTCTGTTTTGTTTCAACAGATGGACGCAAGCCATTTCCAATAAACCATGGGGAAACTAGTGATGATTCGTTTTTAGAGGTAGGAATAGAAAACTTCCTGAAATGATGTTATGCAAAGTTATTGCTATATTTCCACAAAAATTATTAAAAAATATTTACACAGAAGTTTTGCTATGTTTATGGTTGGACAAGCAGTAGCACTAGTGGGATGGTGAGACAGAATTAAGTTTACTCAGTTTTAAATCAGGGATTTTAAAGTGCTCGTGTTGTGGTTCTGAACAACAGACTTAACGTCGTAACAGGAGATGTCAGAAGTATGGGCTGTAACAGAAGATAAGATTGACTTTTCTTCTGTGCTAAGATTTTCATATACCCTTGCTACTTCAAAATTGCACGAGACAAAGTCATTGGATTGATAACTTAGGGTAATTTTTCATTCTCTTTCCTTTGACTTATTTGTAATTTGGAAGGTGCCATGCTAGACAAAAGTCAATTTCCTTTCTGACAGTTGCTAATCATCATTATTCTCTAGTTTCATGGCTTCTTTTGGGTGCCACTTTGTGTTAGAAGCTGTTTAGTTGAGAAATTAATTGGAAAGGAATACTCTGAATTGGAAGGGTAAACTGGCATCCCCACAGACTGATGCAAAGTTGAAGCTGAGAGAAGACAATGCAGAGACCTGACTCTTATGGTATCAAGACTGGATTAGCTTTACAAAAGGAAGAAATCAAAGAAACTGAAACACAACCATACAAAACCTTCTATAGTTTAGTAGCATCGACTAATGTTAGTGAAGTTTGTGTATGGTTTGTGCTTGTTTGGGCAGGGGGAGAAGTTGGGTAAAGCTTTTCTTTTTTCATATGTGGCTTTTTTCCATATTACTGATACCATGTGTTCTCCAGATTGCACCCTAAAGCTAGATGAAGGAAGTACTCGTAATCTCTCACTTACCCCACACAGCTTAGATTCATCTTGAGACAAAGGAAATAATTCTGAATACAGCAGCACCAATAAAAGCAAACTTCAGAGATGCTTTTAGAAAGTCAGACAAAACACATCTGTTGCACAAAGGAATATTCAGTCACAAAAATAAATTTTGCTCAAGTTCTCCACACAAATTTTCCTCTCTTATGCTGCCCATATGAGTGCTGTAAATAATAATGCATAGTGGTAACTCAGATCAGAAATACAGTTTATGTAGATTTGGCACACTAGTTAGTAATCCTTTATGAAAAAATCCATTTTGAGCATAGTTTGTGAATAGCATATCTTAATATTTCAGTTATGTTTGGGGCTTTTTTAAAAATAAGTATTATTTATGGTGTTTTTTTGTTTGGTTGTGTTTTTCACTTTTTTCCCTAGGATGCAATAGAAGTTTGCAAGAAATTCATGGAACGTGACCCAGAAGAATTAAGATTTAATGCAATTGCACTGTCTGCAGCTTAAAAGCCTTTTTCCAGTGGGGATAATCTCTTGCAATGTATTGTGACAATAAAACTGTTGCCATATGTTAATAGTACAAATTTTGATACTTACCTAACATGTTGATTAATTGTAGCATATGTGGAATAAACTTTGCATTTGTCTTTGCTTTATCTTGCTGCTTGTTCCTAAAGCAACTTCAAGAATTTATATACACGCATGCATTTTGTGCAAGACTTGTATATGGTGGAGTTTTCCCCTTCCACCCCCTTAAAAATTTTGGGAATTTCTGTCTGTCATATTTCAACATAACAATGATGAGTTAGTTCAGAGCAGGATTATCATTTGTATCATTCACAGATAACATTTTGAGTGGAGTATGTGGTATGTTGACGGGTAAAAACTTGAAATATGAGGCTATCTGCATCTTTTAATTAAAATGATACAAGAGTATTATAAAAACTTTGCCAGGTGACTCAAAAGGCAAAGGCATTTTTTTTTGCAGTGCGTTATTTATAAATAAATATATGGAAGAAAAAAAAAGGCAGAAAAAGGATTGTTTCTTCTTACTGTTGGTGAGCACTAACGTTTTAAAATATTGATCCTTACATTTTGAATAAAAGTTTTGTTTCTCAAGCCTAATAATGTTAATAAATTGTTAAAAATCTTTAGTTAAACTGATGTTTGCTATTTGTGTGTATGGAAAAGCAACATGGATTTTTTGCCCCAAAAAAGGCACGCAAGTAATTAAAGCTAGTTCAGACGGTGGGACTGTAGAGGGAACATGCAGGTGAACACAGCAATGTTCTCGCCTAACTGAAATAAATGATAGAGAAGTAATGATTGTTGTGAAGAAGTTTTGTTAACAAGAACAAACTAAAGATTTTCAGATAGCCATGATGGTCATTTACTTTTTTTTCCCCTTTAGGAATATCTATTTTAAGTTTGTCAGGTGGCATTAGTGAATGCTATGTGATACCTTTTCCCTGTGCCATCCTTCCCACCTCACCCAGTGGATCTTAAGGTACTGTTGACAAATTTCTGCCCTTCAATTAGTAAAACTTGGTTGATTTGGGGATTTGTGAGACTTGGAGGGGCTTTTAGGCTAAGCAATCTTACACATTAGGATTCTTATGAAGGTTGATTTTGGTTTATGCACATGCTTTTGGCATTCCAGAAAAATATTCCTTATTTGTTGCTTTGAAATGAAATAATTCAGGTTTGCTTCCAATCAAGATTTCTGCCAATGGAAACTGAACCCTCTGTGTTGCAGAGGGTGCTTTCATTCTCTGTCAATTGTCATTGCATGAAAAAGGAATAGGAGTATGCCAGAAGCAATCTGGCAGGGTTTCCTTCTTTATAGGAAAGAAAGAGGCCTGGGAGTTTATCACTTAAGAACATCTTTTGAACTCCAAAGTAAAAGTTGGAGTGTCTATCTAAAACATCTCACCTGGAGAGTCTACTAACAACAAGGGTCTATTTCCTGTAAGTGAGCTGATTGGAAAAGTGAGGGGAACAACACTAATGAGCTTCTCTTCTTGAGCACTTTTTCACCCCAATAAAAGGAAGCATTGTGAAGACTTGCCTTATGTTACCATGCTCATTAGTAAAGCCCTGAAACTTGCTTTTAAATAAAAATTCAGTGCTTTAGTAACCAAAGCAGCTGCATTGTCTTCCTGCTAATGTCAGAAAAATCAGACTTGTCACAATTTAATTGGGATGTTGCATATTTTATGCTAAAGGTGACTCAGAAGAATACATATGGAGTAAGCCATAGTTTAAGTAGGTAAGGGTTGGGGGAAGAGTGAGGAAAGAAAGGAAGAGGAAGTGCAGTTCAAAGCTGTTAAACTCGCTACATCAGTTGTTGCTGTAGGGAAATATTCACACCATGTATGCTCTTCAATGTTCAGATGATTTCACTGGGTTTAGGTAATAAAAGGGAGGGGCTCTGTTTTTGTGCAATTATTTATTGCAAAATGACTTCAGAACTGGATCTTTAATTATTACAATCAATTAAGTGACTTCATGACAAAGGAGATCAAGGTTAGAATAGTGAACTTGGAGTGGGATTTTTTTGTTTTTACACTGGAGAAATACATCTTGAATCTTAAGAAAAACTTATAAATAAGAATTCTTAGTATTTTGGCAATGTGGTAGTTTTGCTTAGCATTTTTTATGTAAATCCGTTGTCCTGCAGGGTAAGGCCTCCTTCTATTTTGTTTTACTTTCAGTGTTAATTTCCAGTTTATCAATACTTAAGACGATACCTTTTAGTAAACATTGCTTTTCAAAAGATTATTAAGTATTTGAGGTGGCAGAGGAAGAGTGGTGCACCAGCCTTTATGCTGAATTGTATTTGCTCACTGCATGGTCCCTTGAAGACTGAAATTTTGAAAGACCACACTGCAGAAATACTGTTTCACCTAACGTGTGCAATGTAACAGTCTTCCTCTTCTAGTGCTGGGAAGACCATGCCTTGAGGCCTGCAGGAAAGCTGAGAGGGCGGCCTCTTTGTGAAGGAGTGTAGTGGTAGGACAAGGAAAAAATGGTTTTAAGCTGAAATAGGGCATATTTATATCAGATGTTTGGAAGAAATACTTTGAGGGTGCAGGAACACTGGAACAGGTTGTCCAGAGAAGTTGGGGATGTGCCCTGCCCTGGAAGTGTTGAAGGCCAGGTTGGATGGGGCTTTGAGAAACCTGATGCAGTGGAAGGTGTCATGCCCATGGCAGTGGGGCATTGGAACTGAATAGACTTTAAGGTCCCTTCCAACCCAAACCATTCTGATTCTGTGATTCTGTGCTTTGGGATAGGTGACCATCTTGAGCAGCGCAAGAAGTAAAGGGATCTACAAGATGCTGGAATATCTTTGACATTGACAGAACCTGTGTAAATTGGATACAAGGAGTGGGGCACAAACACTTGGATGACCTATGCAGTCCAGCAAAGTCCTGACCAGGGACTGGTGAGCTGGACAGAGCTGCACGGTGCTTCTGGCTCGGTGATGCATGCGCAGACATAGCCTTACCCGTACAATCTCTGCTTACTAGCTCAAGCTCTGTGGGAAAATAACACCACTTCCAAATACTTGCAGCCCTGCCAGAGCCTCACTACCTTTGTGTGGAGCAGGGCTTGACCAGAGGCATGCAGTGCTAGTGACTGCCAGGAAATCTCTTTTCAGCTCCTGCAGCCTGGACTGGCCTTGCACATCGCTTTATGGAGATGGTGCACCGAGGAGTGAAGTGATGATGATGAAGTGATGCTCAGAACCTGCATTACTTCTATCTGAGTGGAGCTGTTGTGCTATTAATCACTCGGCATCACTCCAAGCTCTTCTAAGTTTTCCCATTTTATTGAGAAACTGTAAGAATTTAATTAATAGTACAATACCCTTTCCTTTCAATCATGGTTGCATGATTCAGTTAAGGAAAGAAGGAAGATGAGGTGTTGAAATGTATGTTTTAGAAAACAAATGCGCTCAGCAGCCAGCACTTAAAAAATAAATATGGTCTTTACTAAAGGGAAGAGGGCTGCCTTGTTAGAAAATATTATTGTATCAAATATTTGTAGAACTCTATGAAAAAAACATGACTTAAACTGTTGCTTGACTTATCCTTGGGAGCACCCAGTTGCTGAGTTAGAACCATACTATGGTTGCTACTTTTGACACCACCAATTAGCAGTTCTGTGTAGTATATGTAGTCTTTTTATGATCTAGGAGTCTGGTGACTTACCTACTTAGCGCAAAGGAATATTAAACCCTTTTAGTTGTTTGGGCCTTCATAGATAAATTATCTGTGACAGTTGATTTAAAATTCACTTTGGGGAAGAAATTTGTTTGTTGGAACTTTCTTCATGAATAACCAGCTTGGAAGCTGCTCTGATCCATGCAGCTTAGTCGAAGGAGAATTTAATAAAATTTCTTGATTTCTTGAATTACTTGTATTACTTGATCTGAAACATTAAACACTTGATTCGTAGAATCATTGATTCATAAAATGGTTTGGTCTCAAAGGGATGTTAAAGATCATGCAGTTCCAACTCCCCTGGATCTGGTTTCTTAAAGCATCATGCAACCTGGCCTTGAACATTTCCAGAGATGGGGCATGCACAGTTTCTCTGGGCAACCTGTGCCAGAGCCTCACCACCCTCACAGGAAAAATTGATTTGATTTGCTATTAAGTAAAATAAAACAGCCATAAATAAGCTGGAACTTGGAAACTGTTTTTTAAACATGACCTCTTCTGAAATTTGGTTCATAGAATTTTATTCTCAAATGCTTTTCAGCTTTTATATCATTCATTGTTACTTCCTCCTACTTGAGTATAAGCATTGTATTTTCATATGAAGTGAAAAGGCAGACCTTAAAAATCTGGGAAAGGCTGCAGTAGTTCTCCAGAAAAATGTGTAGCTATGACAGCCTACGCAAAGTGCTGTCAGCCAACAGTAGCAGCACGCACATGCTTTATTTAGACTTCTTTTTAGCCTTTGTACTCATAGATGTTAAATAGGGAGATGAGAGGTTTTTTTTCCGGTGCTCAGGCTTCCCACTCAAGAAAAAGGCAAATTCTTCATTTGTATAGGGTCTTGTGGCTGATCCAGCTTGGAGCAGGGAAAAGGAGTAGGATAAAAATAGAATTTATAGCTTGGATTATCATTTCATTCATAACTGACTCTAGCGTAGATGTCTCAGATCATACCACTGTGAGGAGCTAACTACATATCTTCTATGTATAACTAATAAATGGTAAACATCTCCTGTAGAACTTATTTCAGCCAGAGTCACTGAGTTTTCCTTCTTAAATGTGCCACCAGTAACACAAATGTCCATGTACTGCAGAAATTGATTGCAAATAGCTTCTTGAACTGATCTCCTGAAGTCTTTCCTGTTCTGAGAGGGTTGTTTACAGAGAAGCTAATTTGTATGCAGTATGAATATTAAGTTATCTTTTCTCAGTAGTCCTTCAAAAGTTACAGGATATGTTTTGCCATGGTCATACATGCAGAAGATGTTTGCAGCAACTCCATTTTGTTTACAGAAGAGGTACAAAAAGTAAAATATTAATAGTTTAAGTAGAAAAAAGATCATCTTAAACACAATGCTAAAAGGAAATAATAGAAACATGGAATCATTAGGGTTGGAAAAAACCTCTAAGGTCATCAAGTCCAACCATCAGCCCAACACCACCATGCCTACTAAACTATGTTGCAAAGTGACAGATCTACATGTTTTTTGAACCCCTCCAGGAACGGTGACTCCACTTCCTTGGGCAGCCTCTTCCAATCAAGTGGGTTTTTTTAAAAAAAAGTCTGAAGTTGTGCATGAATATTCTGGAAAATAGATCTTTTTCCTAGTATTTCATAAACTTTCCTGCTCTGTGTGTGTCTGCTGTGCACTCCTGTACTGGAAGAAAGGGTTTTGCTGTTTGGCCAGTGCACCTGCCCTCTCTCCGCTCCAACTTGAGCTGCTCTGTCAGGGTGGAAGAAACTTCACTGGGGCATAGCCCAGTCCCAAGGCACCCAATGTTTGGGGTTATTATAGGGTCCAGATCCCAGCACCCATCCCCCTCAGACTTGGAGGAGTTAGGCTGAGGGTGGCCTCACTAGGATGGGGCTTTACAGAATGATTGAGGTTGGAAAAGATCACTAGAATCGTCAAGCCGAACTGTCAGACCAACAACACCATGCCTAGCTCTGAGCCTGAGCCCAGGAGAGTGGGTGGTGTCGCAAAGAAACTTGTTTCAGAGTGGAAGTACTTCACAGACGTAAAATAAAGCAGTGGGTACTCGTGGGTGAACCTTATAGTGACCTTCCAGTACCTGAAGGGGGCCTACAAGAAAGTTGGGGAGGGACTGTTCACAAAGGCTTGTAGTGATAGGACTAGAGGCAATGGGTATGAACTGGGGAGGGGCAAATTTAGACTGGACATAAGGAAGAATTTCTTTGCCATGAGAGTGGTGAGGCACTGGCACAGGTTGCCCAGGGAAGCTGTGGATGCCCCATCCCTGGAGATGTTCAAGGCCAGGTTGGATGGGGCCCTGGGCAGCCTGATCTAGCAGGAGGTGTCCTTGCCCATGGCAGGGGGGTTGGAATTAGACGATCTTTAAGGTCCTTTCCAACCGAAACCATTCTATAATTCTATGAACTGTGGACAAAGCCCAAACTGCAGATGGTCTCCAGGGCAGGAGGGAAGCAGAGGGGCTGTGCTGCGCGGCCCCAGCTCTGCCTCACGGGTGCGTGAAAAGCATTCAAAAAGGAAAGCGTGTCTTCCAAAGCAGCGGGAAAGGCTCCTAACTTCGTTCCCGAACGGGACGACGCCGCACAAAGCAAAGCGCGGGGTCGTTTCTCCCCGCCCCGGCTGCCCAAGGGCGTGCGGGACCCTCGGGGACCAGCGGCTCCCGCTGCCCCGGCCGGGCGGGGGCGGCAGGTGGCCCTGAAAGGTGCGATTGTCCCCAGCTATTCCTGGTATGCGCCGGGAGCGGCTTCCCCGGGGCGGGAGGGCGAGGAACGGAGCGGCCGCAGGGGAGGCAGCCCGAGTCCTGCTGCCCCCGCGGGGGGAGCGCGGCGGCTCCTTCGAATTCCGAGCTCCCGGGAGGGGGAGCTCCGCGGGGAGGAGGCGGAGGGGGAGGAGACGGAGCGGGGAGCGTTAAAAGAAGGCGGCTGAATGACAGCGGCTGCTCCCCGTTGCCCCCACCCTGCGGGAGGACCAGCCGCCCCCCCTTCTTCTCCTCCTCCTCCTCTTCGCTCATTTACTGCCGGCCATGGAGGGGAGAGAGGACGCGGAGTGCGACTGCCAGGCAGCGTTCGACGAAGCTCAGCGATGGGTAGAGGTGAGGCGTCACCCTCTTCTCTGTGACAACCCCCCCTTCGCCCCTTGCCGTCCCCCATCGCCCCTTGCCGCCCCGTCCCCATCCCGCGGGGAGTCGGGGGGGGGGGGGGGGGTGCCCCCCGTCCTGGGACGAGAGTAAGGATGCAGCTCCCAAACTTTGGGTCTTTGTCAGCGGCTGCTGGTTTTAGGGGGCATCGCCAAAGCTTGTAGAGATCTCCCCTTTGCAGCATCGCCAACACCCCCTCCCCAAAATCCAAATCAAAGGTTGGGAGGGCCACCTTCCTGTAATTAAGGCTTATAATTCCTTGCCATCTCGTAAATTACTTCTCTAGTGCTTGCTTGGAGACAGTCTGAATTAAAGGCACTCCTTCCCGACTGCAAAGAGTCCGGGACAGAGAGTAACCCGAAATCACAGTCATTTTCTTCCTCTCCTATTTTTAAACATAAGCGTCTGACTGCACAGAGTGCTTGGAGTAAATATCCGTGTTTCTGTAGCCTCCCTCGAAACCACCCTGTTGCGGTGGATGTTGGCACGTAGGGAAGGTCACACACAGGGGTACCCAAATGTGTACGTGTGAGCGCCGTGGAAGGTGTTCCCAGAAACTTTAGACATGTCCAACAGCCTCGCTTAGAGTTGGTGCGCGCTTTTAAAGATGAGCTTTAGCAGCTGGTTTATGTGTATTTTAACAGCTCGATAACCTAAGCTTATTTCTTTGCACCCATTCACTCCAGGTGAAACTCGTCAAAAGTCTATCCTAGCAACTCTGAAAGAGCAAATATGCAATTTGCTACTCTTTTTTTTACTCCCCATCTTACTGCAACAGTGTCAAGACCCGAGTCAGAGCTTCTTTGTTTCTTCTGTAAAACGGTGACATCTAGTGCTTAAAATCTATTGAAAATTTTGAGCTGAGAGTACCCTAGGCGAGGTATCGCAACTGACTTCTACAGGTGTCAATTTTGTAAGTGCTAACTGTGAATGTAGGTAATTAAAGCAGTCCTGGCTTTCCCAAGTGTCAGTTTGGTAAGAGCTATCCATGAGTTGGCATAATTAAAGCATTCCTCTTTCACGTACACATATCTTGCATTGCTTTTTCGAAATGGGCAAAGCTTATTTTAAATAGTTTCCTTAACGTGGTGCAATATCATTGCTGAAAAGCCTATTTGAAGGCTTTGGGGATTCTTATTGTTATTGTTAGTTTGATGCTGCTGGTTATGCTGTTCCTACAAAGGGCTCCCTCTTTGCCTGCCGGTAGCACATGGGAGCACTAGCAAAGCAGTGTCAGTGTAAAGCGTGTTCTGTTTGTATAGTGGAAAATCTTATGTTCAGTTTCCCGCCCTTCCCCATCGAATCTGTGTGGCTCTGCTTTGTTTCTGATACATGAAAGCTGTTCTCCTTTTAAAGTATCTTTTACCACTTCAAGTAACCTTTTATTTTAAGTAATGTGACTTAAAATCTTGAAGATATCGATAAACAGGATGTTATGAATTCTCTAATGTTGAAGGAAATGTAAATATTTATTTCCCTGTGAAATAAAGTTTGCATTTTGGATAGTCTGCCTGTCTCTACTCTTTAAATCCCTATGGATTAAAAAGCCAAATCCAACCATTGCCGTTACTGTATGAGAAGAGTAAAGGTATTTTTAGAATAGTGAGACATGTCTCAAAGTTTTGTGGGTCTGATGAAATGCAGTGGTGTGTACATGCCTGAGAGTGAAGCTCTGTGAGTCCTAATGATTAAGCAATTGGTTTTAAAGATGAGGCAGACTTCCAAATATTTATGAACTTGAAGTTCTTATGTTTTGGTAAGGTTTTGTGTGCCAGCTTCCCCTGACATTAGAGGACGATGAAAGCATACAAACACTAGCTACTATATATTTAAAAGAACAAGCAAAAAACTCTTTGTAAACTGTTAAAATTTCCCTTCACTAATGAAATCTGCATAAACATATTTCTGCATTTCAATACAGAGCTTTTTGGAGTCAGAATTAATAAAAAAAAGAAAGAAAAACTGAGCTGAAACTCTGAAGCTGAGGGCTTTCTGTAGAGGTAGTTGTGCAGCTGTATTTGTCAGATCTTGGAGCAGGGGGAATACCCCGAAACATCAAAAGTTTTCACTGCATCTGTTCTTCAGGCTTTCGGTGAGAGAAAATTGTCTGGTCAGATCCCTCTTCTGCCTGTTCCCAGCTGGAATGTCCATGTTGTGGAGTCTCCCAGCTGGAGTCTCCACTGGGTGGTGGGAGCAAAATCATTTGATCCCAGCTCTTATGCTATTAATAAACCAACCAACAACTTGATTAAGAGTAATAGCAACAAAAAATTGCATTTGATATCTGATGTTGGTTAATGAAAGACTTTGTTCTTTAATTCAGATTCGTGTCGAGGCATATTTTATGATAATGCAGGCAAGGCAGGTCTGTAATCTTCACAGTGCATAGGCTTCTTCAAGCGTAGTCCCCAACCTCTTGCAAAATGTGCTTTGTGTGCTGTGGCGAACTGGGGAAGGGGATATCATTGCTTGTCTCTGTATCGGTTACTCCAGCTGGAGGTGGTTAGTCACTCTGGGAGAGCAGGCTGTTGAGGACATCTAATTCTTTTGGGGAAAGAGGAGTCCCTTTTTGTGTAAAACTGGCTCTTCCAGATGTCCCTTATCCAGCACTGGTTAGTGGCATTATTTTTTTTTGCATCTGGGACTTCTGAAGTTTTCTTAGCTCTGCCTGTAACAACTGGTGCTGGTCAAGCTCATGTGTGGCTTGGCCTTTACTTAGCACCTCAGCTGGGCAGATGGTGTATGCTTAGATCAGAATAAAACACTGAAACACCGCAATGTAGAAATAGTTTCTCTAAGGTAGAGCTGTGTTTGCCAAAGCTAGAAATAGATGGGTTAAAATTATTTTACTGTGTTCTGTTCCATATTATAACTTAAGCAAGCCAAAAGCTGTTCCTCAAAACCAAAGCATTCTTGCCCCAGCTATTAAATATCCCAGACTGCCGAGTCTGTTTTCCTGCCTCAAGATGGGGGAGGGAAGTCTGCCTCTTCCTCTCTGCAGTCCAAGGTGGTGTTGATCCTTCTGAATGAAGGGGAGAGGTGGTCATTCTCCCCCAAAAACACCCTTCACCACTTGAGGGGTAATGCCTCTCTAAGAGCTGAAGAAAGTAAAAAAAAAAAAAAAGTGTGTGCTCTTTTTGTGTAAAACCTCTTAGCTTTTGATTCCTGCTCTGTGTCTTAAATGAACCCTAATCCTCAGGTAAATGTCTGGGGTTTGAAATTGTTTGCTAAAGCGACTTGAAACCTGACCCACCAAGTCTGTAAATCTTTAGTTAGAGTGCCCTGAGGCAAATAAGACTTGAATATTTATTTTTTTTCCCCCTGCAGTAGTTGAATGCACAGATCCTGTCCGAGGGAGGGTGAGCAGCGAGCATGTGCCTGAAAAATTATTAGAGGGAAGCAGCAAAGCTGTAGGAAAGCACATGGAACAACCTTGATAAATCCACTGAAGCGAAAAATAGGCGTTGGGCCAGGTAACTCTGAATATCACCAGCTGCTATGAGGCCTCTATGGGAGCTGGATTTCTTCTAGTAGTAACTTGTCTAGAGTAGTTGACGTCAGGTGTTCTGAGAGCTACTAATTTCATCTGATTCCATCATTGAGAGTGTCAGTCTTGGTCACAAGCAGGTATCCAAGACCTTTCTTCACGCAGGGACACTGCATGTCATTTCCAGTGCTAGCACTACTCAGTGTTGATGGAGAGAGGTGTTTCACTGTTAGGATTTGTGCAGCAAGATAAGATTTTTGTTATTTTCAATAGACAGCAATAGAGAAAGCGGGCTCAGCGTGTGTGGATGGTAACTAAAGGTACTTCTGCTGTTCACGTCTGCCAAGGCCATTAAACAGGCAGTGAAACAGCCTCATCTATCTGAACACTGTTGTGTGTGCTAACAGTTTCAGTTATCATTGCATTACAGTGTGCTTTTCAGAGTGCAAAACTATGTTCCTTTGTGATTCAAGAGTATCTATTACATTTTGAATGTTGGAAAATCATTTGGGGGCTGTTGTTCTTGTCTTTTTCCAGGACAAATGTGTGTGTACACCCTCCCGCCTCCTCGCCTGCTCAGAAGATTAAAAACGCAGATTTGCAGAGTAGCTTGGTAGAAGAAGTCAGCTTGAGGATAAAAGTTGAGAGCCAGGAGTGCTTACTGAAATCTTTTGGTTTGGACCAACAGTACAGCAATCAAATTCAGTGATGGTCTCTGACATGTGGTCACCAAATGTGTCTATTTGTTTGAAATCTGCATTTCTACTGTATATTTTTATGGCTTCCGCAAATGCAGCGAGAAGTCTGGCAGCAATGTTTTCCCTGTATTTGCATAGAGATCTTACCTCAGTGATTATTTTGTTGTTTTTTTTTTTCTCTCCCAAGCATGAATCTAATACATACAGTCTGGAATGGCAGATGGGAGTAATAACTGTAGAGATAGAAGACTAGTCTTACATCTCAAATCTTTTCTTGTAGGTACCTTTATTTCAGCCAGACTAATCATTATGTGAAAGTTTTTCTCGGTGCTGGGTAAAGTACTCTGGGATTGAGTGTAGAGAGCCAGTTGATGTCCTGGATGGTGTCAGCATGAAGAATGTGTGACTGAAAAAACAGAATCTATATATAGTGTTTCTTAAACCATGTCTGATACTGGGTAATTCTGTCAAGTCATAAAACCTGGGTGGGCTGGTTTCTGGAGAACTTCTTGCAGCACTGCTGCCAAAGTCCTGGCTCATGGCTACATAAGGGATGTATTTAACCCGCCTTTAGGTGGATGCATCAATATTTTATTATTGTGTATAGATTCTTGGCAGTGAGTCCTTGCATGGAGTAAATTGAAGTTTATCCAATTAATATATAAATATGAGTTGATTCATAAATATACATACTGCAAAATAAATACTGTGGGAATGTAATCCTAGAAGTAATGTTTTCCACGGGCTGCAGACCCTGAAAGCACTGTGGCAAAACACCATATAAGAGGACTGGCAATACTATTTTAGAAGGAGAGGGTGGCAGTAGTACCTGTTCCATCTGGCTGAACATTGTTCTCTCTGTTATCTTGTCCCCTTCTTGCCAGACCTCAGGAAAGGTGTCTGTGCATTTAGTGATGTGTTTTTAAGAGAAAAAAGGGACTGAGTTTTACTTGAGAGTAAAATTGATTTCCTGGTTTCTGCAAGGTGGTTTCATGTATTTTCAGGTTAAGTCCATATTCAGATTTCTTGGAGATGCTCAAAGTCTTCACACAGTCCTGTGCAATGGGCGTGCATGACTTTGAGCTGAGTTTGCAGTGTAGTTTCCTTTGTGGATAGTTTTTCTTGTAGTTTCAAATGCTGTTTTAAAATTTCGCATGAAAGCAGTGTCTGCAGGCACTTTAAGAGGAAGAATTGACTTATTGACTATAGAAGTGGGTACATCTTCTGCATTGGGGAAATGCATTGCAGCTTGAGGATCTACAGGCAGTTCTGACCTATCTTTTTTCGGTTCTGTTCTGTATTTTGTGGTTACCAAATACAGTTAGTCATGGCTTACTTCTGTTCTTTTCCTCATGTCTTTTTGTTTGTTTCCTTTTTGAACTCTGACCCGATCCTTTCCTCACTTTTGTGAGGTCATGTATTTTTATTTTTTTTTCTCCTATAATTTGGGGCGGAGGTGTGATCATGATTTCCATGTTCAGCATTTTCCCCACCTCCCGTTTCTATGGACTCCCTTTTAGCATCTTTTCTTTGTCAAACATCTTTTTTTTTTGGTCTAAATTTTTAAGTTTTTAGTGAGCACTTGGGTCTACTACATGGGATGATGACCTTGCTGAGCTTTTGGAAAACACATTAGTTTTACTGCGTTGTAAGAACCAGATACATTCCAGCTGTTTTTTGTACCTACCACTCCTTGTATTTGAAGTTCCTTTATCCAGTCCTGGAGGAGATATTCTGCTTTGTTAAAAAAAAAACCCAAACAACCACAAACAACTTTTTTACCACTCAGCATTTTCTGCTTAATGAGACTAACATAACTTTTAACTATAATTTTTAAAATGGACTTTCTGACTTCAACAAACTAATGAAAAGCGCATGCCCTCAGACCCACTGTACTAGAAATGCTTCTACTTGTCTAAGGTGTGCTTGACACACCTAATGTATTAGTCAAATTCCCTTAGGAGGAGTGTTTTGGTTTTGCTGTTTTTCACATATCTGAATACTGTCAGTCCAAGTTAAAAACTAACTTTAAAGGAAGGTAGTGAAAAAGCTACTTTAAAATAGATTCTTTAGTTCCTCATGCTGTGAGCTTCTGCAAACAGTTGTAAACATAGCATTTATGAATAGTGCTAAATTTCTGATTTTCCAATGAAAAGAGGTGTATGGATCTGACAGTGCTTGCTTCCAGTTGGATATTTAGCTGTAAAACTTTCATTTGTCTTACATCGAATAAAGAAACTTAATTTCAACAGTGTTTTGTATTTGTGGTACAAAGCTTCTGGGACTATTTTAGAAGGGCATAAGGATATAAGACCTGCTTTATTTTTTTTTGCCAGTGCTGAGCGTGTTGGCACATTTTTTTGCATAAGCTCATGTGAAAGTCCTAACTCTTGTTTCTGGATGGGATTCAGCTTTGAGTCGTTGCCGTTAGAAAAGAAACTGTGTAGTAATTTTGAGAAATAGTTATTACTACATTGGCCAAAAAAGTAAAATACATTGTAATCTAACACAGCTTTAAAGCAATATCTGTGTTGGGATGAATTCAGCTATCACAGACAATGAAAGTGTTAGGTATTGGGCCAAGCTGTCCTCGTGTTGGGCCAAGCTGTCCTCGTGTTGGGCCAAACTGTCCTTGTGTTGGGCCAAGCTCTCCTCGTAGTACGCAAGTCCCACAACAATGTGGTTTGGTGTTAATGCCAGGCCATTATCACAACAAGGTGCCACTGAAGCTCCTGTGCTTGGCATGACCTTCTCTTGCGTTTTTGGTGGTAGTAGCAGTGTCTGACTGACCCTCCAGTGATGAGACTCAGGGAGTTCATCTGATGGTGGAAACTCAACCTATTCTGTGGTATTTGGTACTCCCTCAGTTCCTGGAAGGCAAGATGGGCACTGGTGCTTATGTCAGGGAAGAGATGGTGATGGTGGAGTTTGCCTTTTGGTGGCAGCTACCTGTTGGGATGCAGCCAAGATAGTGAGATGAAAAGGCAGACACCTGAATTTAGACAAGCAGTCTCTTTCCCTGAAGGCCCCTCAAGTCAATTGCTTCTGCCCATTGCTGGGCTCTTCCTAGTATGACTTCGGAGCTGTTTGCTATGTGCCTAGGGTTTAGGTATAAGCTAGACACCTGAATTAGGGAGGCTGACTTCCAGCCATTAGTAACTTCTTCAGGACAGGTTTTGTAGGGCTTACAAATACAGTTGGAGCTGTTTTAAATAGAAGGTCTATCAGGTGTTTCTTGGCCAAAGTGTTGGAAAGCATTTGATATGCTTATATGCTGACTTCTGCTGTGACAGAAGCAGCCCTTGAATCTTGCTGGTGTATAATAGTCACAGAACGGTTTGGGTTGGAAGGGACCCTAAGGATCACCCAGTTCCAAACCTCTTGCCATGGGCAGGGACACCTTCCACTGGATCAGGCTGCTCAAAGCCTTGTTCAGCCTGCCCTTGAACACCTCCAGGGATGGGGCGTCCACGGCTTCTCTGGAGAACCTGTGGCAGTGCCTCACCACCCTCAGAGGAAAAAAATTTCTTCCTAATGTTTAATCTAAATCTCACCTCTTTCAGTTTAAAAACATTCCCCCTTGTCCTGTCCCTGCACTCCCTGATAAAGAGCCTCTCCCAACTTTCCTGTAGTCCCCTGTAAGTACTGGAAAGTTGCTCTAAGGTCTCCCTGGTGCCTTCTCTTCTCCAGGCTAAACAACTCCCTCAACCTGAGTTTGGTTGGTTGGGAGGTGGTCCTTCAGAGTCATTGGACCATCTGGGCCAGCAGTTCTGCAGTGATCATCGTGAGCCCTCAGGAGTGCAATCTAATCCCAGATCTAATCTCCAGTGTTATTTGCAAATTCTTTTCCTGGAAGTACTTTATTGTCCCCACTATTTGTTATTTATTATTCTTTCCTTCAGAAAAGAATTTGAAAAATCTAGCTTGTGGAACTTGATCTGAGACTTTCTATGCGGTTAAATGACTGTGTCACTAGTAAATCATAAAGTGATAAAAACAATAAAACAAAACCAGGTGTCAAAGTGTGTGTGGAAAAGAGGAAGAAAAATTAAAATCCATATTTGATACTAAAGAGGTGTGGGGTGTAAAGCAACAGCCTTTACACTGTCTTAAAATGCTTGCTTGGATACTATTTCAGGTTAGGTGAAGCTGGGGACCAAGTCAGGTATTGCCACATTTCAACTCTACGAAAACCCTTTTCTTCCTTGTGTTACCATGCTCTGTTTGCCTAAACAGTGTCACTGGCAAAATGGATGTTTTTGATGCACCTGAAAACGTAATCCTGAGCAAAAATTGGCCAGACATTTGGTTACAGGTTCTTTTGCAAACAGAAGGGGTTGTAGCAAAGTGACATTGACTCTATTACTAACTACAAAGTTCTTGCCTTTGTATAATATTTGTTTTAAACATCAGATGGGCATTCTTATTGCAAGTTCTCAGCATTCAATACAGAGGTTGCATGGAGTTGCTTTTGTTTGGACTGAATGAAAACAACAGACTCATAGAATGCTTTGGGTTTGAAGGAACATCTACAGGTGATCTAGTCTGACCCCACTGCAGGAGCAGAGACGTCTTGAGCTTGATCCTGTTACTCAGAGCCCTATCCAACCTGACCTTGAATATTTCCAGAGATGGGGCCTCCACTACCTCCGTGGACAACCTGTTCCAGTGTTTCACCATCCTCGCTGTAAAAAATGCCTTCTTTATATCCAATCTAAAACTATGTCCCTTAGTTTTAAACCATTACTCCTTGTCTTGTCACAACAGACCTTACTAAAAAGTCTGTCCTCATCTTTCCTGTGGCCCCCCTTTATGTACTGGAAGGCGAGTATGAGGTGATGGGGGTGAGGATGAAGGCATGAGCTCCAGGTACAGCTGGAGATCTTTCACAGACATTTGTCTGATGCTGTGGAGGGAAAAAAAACCCAACATCCTGATACGATAAACATCAACTCGATGATTATTCAGGAGGGTATTTCTTCACAGCTATGAGTCTTTTTCTTTTTTGAGCAGAAATCTCCTTTGAAATGCACAGACTGAGTTGCTCACTAATGACATGGCTTTCGCGCATCCAACAGTCCTCTGTGACACTGGGGTAGGTCTTACAGACATGGGCTGTAACCTTATTTGAGAGCATCGTTAAAGACTCCAGGAAGTTCTGCATTTCATGTGCAAGTGGCTGGGGTTGGGAGCTGTGTGCTGTGGGGAAATGATAGAGGAGAGAGGCTGAAAGAAAGAGAGAGGAGAAATGTGCACCTAAGTTTATTTGTAAATAACTGCTTTTCCTTCTTACTGGAGTAAATTTCTTACCTCATAAGTATTTAAATTATGACATTTTGTAGAGCTTACTGACTTTTAAATCTGGGGTTTTTGCATTTGTTTTGCATTTTGGTCATTTAAAAGGTTGGGTTAATACAGTCTCACACTGTTCTGAATTTCTGAGTCTCTTATTTAACTTATTTTAATTTCTTTCACTAATGTATTTATAAAATCAGTATCTCATCTTCTTTGCCTGCCATGGGGCATGGAAGCCTATTGTTAGACCTGGCTGAAAAATCTGGTAATGTGTTTACCCTTGCTTCCTTTTCTATTTTTTTTTCTTTATTACCGCCCCAGCTAAGAATTTCTAATATATATATTTTAAGTGGCAACTAAAATCTTGTGGCCTTCCATTTCCCAGTGGAATCTTTGATCTTTCTTCATGACAGCTGCCTTCCCTTGAAAATTACAGTAAAAAGGTGAATATTCTTTTTCTAAACTTCTGTTGATACACCATAGTTAGGAAGAATGCCATTAAATTGTGTCTGGTTCTCGGTGTAATGGTGTTAATTCTGACGTAACACAAAACACTTAATATACCCATTTCAGCAACAAGACTTAGTCTTTGCCTGTGATCAAGTCTCTTGTCACAACCATATCTAGTGGTCGTGGCAACAGTGTAAGGTTGGAGCAGCGTTTCCCAATGTACCAGCAGACGTGGTCAGGAGGATGGCATTAATTTGGTTTCCTGTGCCTGATGAGTAGATGGGTTAGATGCAATTCAGCAGTGCAGATTTCCAACAGTGACTCACAAGATTGTTTTCTCTTTCCCTTGTGATCAGCTGAGGAGTTTGGATAGTGGAAGGTATCCCTCAGGCAGTAGAAGACACCTCGAGTGTCTCTCTACCTTTCAGATGCAGAGGAATGAAAGAAAGGATATTGGTGTGTCTTGGCTGGTTTTAAAGGTATACCAGCCTTCCTCAGCTCGGTCTTCTTTTTTTTTTATAATTCCTTTTGAGTGTTATCCTTAATCCAGCTGTGCAGCAGCTGTGGTTCGGTCACATCTTATGTTTATTCTTGCGCTACTGCACAGGATGGGAACGGGTGAATCCATTGCTCTGTTAAACAGACATTACTCCGGGGGGGGAGGGTACAGAGAAGAGATCTGGATGTCTAGATTCTTTTCATCCCATCTGCAGCATGTGCTTCTCCACACAAGTAAAGAAGCATATGTCTCTGTTTCCTCTTGAGGCAAGAGATATATATTCTGCTTTAGGAAGGGGCAGTCTTTGCCAGCTGCTGATGGAGGCAGATATGACATCCATCAATCTTTAGCCAATTTAACCATTTTTTTCACCTGCTGGTGCCTATAGTCATAGAATGTTTTGGGCCGGAAGGGACGTTTACAGATCATATAGTCCAACCCCCATGCAGGAAATGAGACATCTTTAACTAGATCAGTTTACTCAGAGCCCCATCCAACCTGACCTTGAATGTTTCCAGGGTATGGGGCCTCCACTATGTCCCTGCACAACCTTTTCCAGTGTTTCACTACCCTCATTGTAAAAAAAATTCCTCCTTATATCCAGCCTAAATCTACCCTCCCTTAGTTTAAAACCATTACTCCTTGTCCCGTCACAACTGGCCTTGCTAAAAAGCCTGTCCCCATCTTTCCAATGGGCCCCCCTTTAAGTACTGCAAGGCTGCTCTCAGGTCTCCCCACAACCTTCTCTTCTTGCTGAACAACCCCAACTCTCTCAGCCTGTCCTCACATGGGAGGTGCTCCAGCCTTTGGACATTTTTGTGGCCCTCCTCTGAACCTGCACCAACAGCTCCATGTCCTTCCTGTGTTGAGGTCTCCGGAGCTGGGCTGATTACTCTAGGTTGCTTAGGTTGCACACAGTGGCTTTAATTTTTGTCATAGATGCAGATTAAGACCTTTAACAGCTTTGATTGTGCCTGCCTGCTTGATGTAGGCTGGGAATTGGAAGTAGTGTGGCAGCTGTCATAAAGAAATCCATGTGAACCAGTTTAGGTCTGGCAGGAATGCCCACGTATTCTATGGCATTATGCAACATAAATGTCCTTTGAGATGAGGATGCTATGAGTTGATTGCAGCCAGACACAGCTCATCATTTTCATTATCTAAAGAGCCTGGATACTGCTCATCTTTTTGTTTTGTGGGAGAAGATTTAATGTATGAAACTTGCTTCTATGTAACCTCTTTTGTCTGTCAGGAAGGCTGTTTCCTAGTGTAGTAGTAATAAATAGGCTCCTCAACTATTGTAGAAGTATAATGGCTGATCATCTTAGTCATAGAATGCAACATCCTCACCAGGAGATGTCTGTTGGAGAAGCTTCTCTTGAGAAAGCTGCTTTAAATCCTCTCATGTTTAGAGGTAGGTATGAGGATTTCATGTGCCCCTTTCTTTCCTGTATTAGATGTGATAAAAGGATTCAAGTGATACAAGAATTAATAGCGTGATAGAAGAATTAAAGTCACTGTGCCAATGTTAGCGTTATACGCCCCCTCCATATTTTTAAACTAGTTTTAAACCTGTGATTTGGAAGGGAAATAGGTAACATAAGGAAGGCGCAGATAAAACTCCATCCTGTGTTTGGGACCAGACTGATGGGCAGCATGGTGTATTAACAATCTTAGCATACAAAAAGGAAGCCTCTGGGGACTGAATATTACCATAACACCAGCAATCAGGTACTGAATATTGTTACGCATGAAACATGTGGTGGTGTCACATTTCTCAGCCTAGCCAGAGAAGTTTTGCCTACCTTCACAACTTCAACAAGAAGCACCTGTTTACTGGTTCAGTTTAAATGATCATCTTTTTTTCTTAGCGTAGGTCTTATGGCTGTGATGTTCTCTGGTTTTCTGCCAAGAAAAGTCTGGTTTTAATCTTGAATTCTAAGCAGCAGTTTCGGAAGGTGCTCAGAAGTATGTATGAGTCTTCAGTATGAACTATAAGTTTGATAGTTTCCTGGTTATAAGTGCCAGGACACTTTCTACTTTACACTGAGTTTGACCAGGGTCTGTTACAGCAACTCCTAGCAGTCATTAAAGCAGCACCTCTGCTGCTGATATTTCTACATGGAATCAAACTGACATACTTTGGAACAGTTACATAGTACATTTCTCTCTTTAACTGTTGGCATAATTAGGCTACAGCACTGTCATGAAGACATGGTTTTGGTTAAACACTACAATGAAGTGATGTATTTAATGACCTCTGGAACATCAGAGAATCATGGAATCTTAGAATGGTTTGGATTGGAAGAGACCTTAAATATCATAAGGTTCCAACCCCACTGCTGTGGCCAGGGACACTTTCCACAGAGGTTGCTCAAAGCCCCATCCAACCTGGCCTTGAACACCTCCAGGGATGGGGCATCCATGACTTCTCTGGGCAACTTGTGCCCGTGCCTCCCAATCCTCCCAATAAAACATTTCTTCCTAACATCTAATCTCCCCTATTTCAGCTTAAAACCATTACCTCTTGTCCTATCCCTGCACTCTCTGTTAAAGAGCCCCTCCCCAGCCTTCCTGTAGGGCCCCTTTAAGTACTTGAAGGAGGCATCGTGTAAGCTGGAGTTGTCCCAGGTGTCCCTGAGCACTGGAGCACTGTGTAAGCACTGTTAAATCATAGCTGTCAGGCTGGAGTTGTGAAGAAACCTCTGAAACACTGGCTGGTTTCAGAGACAGAGTTCTCCAGCAGTAATAAAATTAGTATAATCCTTTTTAGATCTTGAAGACCCTTTCTTTTATTTATATGTACTGTCAGTACTTGTTGATTCTGCTGCTTGCAGTTCCCACTCGCTCTAAACTCAGATGATGGGGAAACTGCTGCACAGAGCAAATGAGCAGCTCATGTTCTTCCTCTGCATAGATTCATTACTCTAACCAAGTCACTCACATATATGCAGTCTGGAAATACTAGAGGTCTTTGATCTTTAAAACTTAATGTTTGAAAATGTAAATGATGCATTTCTTTGATCTGCTTCTTAAATTAAATGGTAATTGTGAAAATTACATTAGACAGCTTTCCACTTAAAGGCCTGTGCTTTTCATTTCACACTACGTTAATTTTAAGCAGTACATCCTTGCTGGTTTTTCATCGGTGATTTCTGGTAAGGGGGAGATCTTTATGTTTTGACATGGCGTAATTATCAACAGTGTATTTAGTCATTAGGCATTAATATGCAATTACTCTAACACTGATAGCAGGGACTGTCAGTTTTGCCTGTATATTCATGACCAGGTAAATAGGAATTGTTAAGGCTGAGCAGCAGAAAATGAAGAGAGTTGGAGTTGTGTGTGCCCAGGATGGGAGACTGACTTGTTTGCTTCAGGTATCATAAAGCACTTGGGCACATGCTCCACTGCAGTGTGGTGATGTCTGCTCTCAAGCATCCACCCATAGCAAAATAGCAGAAACTCTGTCTGGGTCCTTCTGTGCTACTGAACTCCAAATTCTGTGCTCTTGCCACTCCAAATTACTGTCATCTTCTAATCATAAAGATACTGGGTAATTTAGGGCCTCCTGAAACGCTGATGAAGCTCATGCAAAGTTCCATCTTTTCCTTACATCAGCTTTCTAGTATGTAGTAGATTTGTCTATCTTATTTACCATAAATGATGATAGAGACCTCACTGCTTTTGTCCTGTTTTCTTATGAAAGGGGCCTTTGAAGTCTGACGGTCACATCAAGCTGCCAACTAGTAACTCACAAGGTTATTCAGAATCTTATCCCTGTGGTAGGTTCTTTCAAGCTCCTGTTGGTTTAGTGCCAACTGAAAATCAGCTGCTAAACTGAGGTGAAGTTGTTAATTATACCTTGATTAGAATCACTTTGTGTACTTTTCAATTATTAATATTTGTTTAACTACACAGTGACTAAGTTTGTGGGGGAGAAGGTTCAAGGTAGATTGTACTGACTGTCTGCCACAACAAATTTAAAATGTACTTATGGCTTGAGGAGTTTTTCTGTGGGTTTTCTGTTTTGTTTTTCTTTATAGTCAGGTAAAGATTTTTTGTTCCAGAGCAAAAAGTCTACAGAGTGGGATTTTTCTGTTTTGAATATCATCATGTGGACCTTCTGCTGCAACTCATGCTACAGTCCCTAGATTTGTCATGCTTCCTGTGTTCTGTTGACTTCCTTTAGTGATGTTTGTATAAAGTTCAGCATTGTGCTGAATTACCATTTTGCTGCTTTTTGCTAATTTCCATCTCTATGTGTGCTGGTGGATTTGAGCTTTCATCCCAGTAATTTCCATAGGATGTTAAACAATCTGATTGGTTTAGTGGGACCCATTAGAGTTAGGAGATTTCCCAGCTGAGGTGAACAGGAAGCCTCTCAACTCAGAGCTGCTACAGCAGCCTGCCTGTGGATTGGAACTTTTTTCTTTAAACACAAAACCAGAGAGAAGTTATTTCCAACTAGGGATAAAAAGAGTTGCCAGGGAAAAGAAACCTGAAATACCTTTTCTGAGGTTGTAGAAACAGAGGAGGAGGCAATAAAAATGATCAGGTGGCTGGAATACCTATGGTATGAAGACAGGCTGAGAGAGTTGGGGTTGTTCAGCCTGGAAAAGAAAAGGGTCCAGGGAAGCTTTGTTGTGGCCTTCCAGTACTTAAAGGGAGCTTAGAAGAGTGATGGAAATAAACATTTTAGCTGGGTCTGTTGTGATAGGACAAGAGGTAACGGCTTTAAACTAAGGGAGGGTAGATTTAGACTGGATACAAGGAAGAAATTTTTAGAGTGAGGGTGGTGAAGCACTGGAACAGATTTCCCAGAGATGTGGTAGATGCCCCATCCCTGGAAACATTCAAGGTCAGGTTGAATGAGTCTCTGAGCAACCTGATCTGGTGGAAGATGTCCCTGCTTACTGTGAGGCAGTTGGACTAGATGGCTTTTAAAGGCCCCTTCCAAACCAAACTGTTCTATGATTTTATGAAGTCATTTAGCTTTGGTTTCAGTGCTTTTTTGTGATACCTTCTTCATTAAAACTCCTTTTAGGTAGATAAGGACTTCTAAAACTTCCAGTTAACTGTTTAAAATGAAAGTGAGCCCTGTTAGATTTATTTTTTTTTTTAAGTTAGGAATTGGATGCTTTCATTTTACTTCTCTTTGTCTAAGTGTGGAGGATTCTAGATGATCCTTGCTCAAAAGTTCTCTTCCCTGATATGTTCCTTTAACTTCCATGTCCTTTTGAATAAGTACAACCTGTAGAATTATTAAAAAGCGAATTCTTGTGTACATGTGAATTAGAATTATTTGATCAAAATGTTTGGATTGGGTCAGAAGGGGATGCAGGAGCCTTCTGTCCTCTCCTGCTGTCAGGACAGAGACCCCCCAGCAGAGAGGATGGCCGGGAGTGGGATTATGCAGCAGGGCTGTCCACTGCCTCTTGCGGCTGTTCAGCCTTTCTTGTTACCTAAGTCTCAAGAGTTTGATGTGTCAGTGTGGTCAGTGCTTTTATTTTCCCTTATTCTTGAAGACTATTATGAAGGTGCTGTGGCTCAAAGTTGGCCTTGGTTAACCAATGAAGTAGCATTTTGAAGCTGTTACTGTAAAATATCAGGTGATGCTGAGCATTTTTTTTTTGTTACTGCTCCTTCATAGTGATTAAACTAATTTAAAGTCAAGTGAGAGCAAGTCATTAATTAAAGTGAGGAATTTTTGAAGTCCAGATTTTTTTCTCAGACTTGTAGAGCTTGAAACAAATGTACTTCATAGGTGCCTAAGAGCATGTAACTTGTATTTCCTGGTGAATGATGTTGACAGTTTTAAACTTCTCTCTCTGCTCCTTTAAGGCTTGCCTAGAACTAAATGAAATAAAATAAGACTTCAAGCTTCAGACCAAAGCTTTGACTTCGAATGAGTTGCTGAAGATGAAGAGAGAAGTGGTAGATGCTTTCTGTTTCGTGAATGTGAAAAGCACATACTAAATAGTGTCTGCTGCCCCATGCCCAGCAGTTTGCTGTCAGGAAAGCTTCTGTAGCCGAACTTTCATAGAATCATTAAGGTTGAAAAAGACCTCTAAAATCAAGTCCAGCTGTCAGCCCAGCACCGCTGCGTCTAATAACCATGTCCTGAAGTGCCACGTCTGAAGTCCCCAGGCATGGAGACTTCACCACTTCCCTGGGCAGCCCCTTCCAGTGCTTCACCACTCTTTTGGCAAATACATTCTTATTAATATTCAAGCTAAACCTTCCCTGGTGCAACTTGAGGCCATTTCATTTCTCCCTCTCCTTTGTTACTTGGGAGAGGAGACCAGTACCCACCTTGCTACAAACTTCTTTCTGGAGTGCCTCATTTAATTTCATAATTTGGGTTTTAGCCTCTTTTGAGGAATCTGTGGCCCCTTGCGAGTTTAAGGCTTCTCCAGAGATCAGAACTGCCTCAACCGTGTAACCATTCATGCAGTCCCTGATGATGGAGCACAATGGCCAAGGAGTTGCTATTTTCCCATAAAACTCATCAGGAACAGGAATTTAAGAGTACAACTGTCTTCTGTCTTTAAGGTGTAAGGCTGCTGTTGAATACAGGAATCTCCTGTAACTAGAAAAATAGATATTTAAATAGCACTGTGCTTCACTGTATTCTTTCTCCCCTCCTCCCATTGACACCATAGAAAAAACGTTTGTGGTGAGATCTCAAGCTAAACTTGCTCCTCAGGGGCTTCATTACCAGCTGAAATGCCCTGGAAAGCGATGGAGTCTCCTACCGTGGAGGTGTTCAGAAGCTGTGTAGAAGTGGCACTTGGTGATGTGCTTTAGTAAGCATGGTGGTGTTGGGCTGACAGTTGGAATGGATGATCTTAGAGGTATTTTCCAACCTTAATGATTCTGTGATCCTATGATTGCTTTAAATCTCAGGAAACTGAGAGGGCCAAGCTTTAGGCTTAAAAAAACAAAAACAAAAACAAAAAAACCCAAAAAAACTAAAAAACAGTGGTTCTTGTCTTTTTGTAGATCTATATATCCATCAGGCTTCTTTTTTAATTTTAGGATAAATAGCATATGCTGGGTTTTGGCATCAGAACTTGAAACTGTGTTTAAGTTAAATGCTAGTAGTTGGATGAAATGGGCTTAGACAGGCTTTACTTTGTTTTGGTGCTCTGCAGCTAATCATTTACAAATTGCTGAGCTAAGGGGCACAAATTAATGACATTCCAGCGTCCTAAAATAGCCCTTCCTATGTCATACTGAAAAAATGTGTTTGCTGTTCAGATACTATGAATTTCACAAAGTTTCATTTATGGGGAAAAAAAAAAAAAAAAAGGACGCTCAAGACCCAGAAAGGAGTTAAGTTGATGTTTCGTGTCAGTTTTTCTTCTGTTAATCAGAACACTGCAATGCATTTTTGAGTAGCCCAACATTCTTTACTATAAAAAGCTACAAAGTATTTTCTGCAATAGCATTTTTTTCTTTCTAGCACAAACGTTGCTATCACAAGTTTGTTCAAGATCTTACATTAGCCAGAAAAATGTTCGTTGCTTAGTCCAGTTTTACTTTTTGCAAAATTTTCAGATATGATTAAAATAATTTCTTTGACTCTAGTGTTTATGAGGGCAATTCCATCATCAGAAGTTTTCAAAAAAATAGAATCATAGAATGGTTTGGCTTGAAAAGGACCTTAAAGATTATGCAGTTCCAACCCCCCTGCCATAGGAAGGGACACCTTTCACTGGATAGGGCTGCTCAAAGCCTCATCCAACCTGGCCTCCAGGAATGGGGCATGTGACTTCTCTGGACAACCTGCTGTAGAGCCTCACCACCCTTACAGGAAAATTTCTTCCTAATATCCAATCTAAATCTCCTTTCTTCCAGCTTAAAAATGTTCCCCCTCGTTTTATCTCTGCATTCCCTGATAAGGAGTCCCTCCCCATCTTTCCCATAGTCCCCCTTTAAGTACTTGGATAGTTGTACACTGAATAAAAGCTTCAGAATTGTTTTATTGTACTTGTTTTTGTAGTAAAAGGTGTTTTGTGAAGTTCTATTGTAGATTTATTCTTGTCTATATGGAGGAAAAAATATTCATAAGCTTTTTGTTCTTGCTTTTTGGACATTAATTATAATTTGCTTCTTTATAGCTGTTGAAAGATGAACTATTCCTATGGGTTTGCTTTATTGACCTCAAATCTGTCCTTTGATCTCTATTGATAAATCTAATACAAGAACTAACATTCACTTTACATAGACATATTTTCTGACAGAAACTCTTTATCGGTATGAGTTTGGCACATGTTCAAGCGTAGCCTTGACAAAGCTTTGTTCAAACAAAACCTGGGAGGGTTACTTCTGATCTGACAGCTTTTGACGGTTTTATTTGGAATCTTTTGTAGTTCTTTTGCCAGACACCATTGCTATGAAATTCTTGGTCATGAAGCTTTTGGGTTTCCTCAGTTGAACAGGTTTCTGTGACATCTCCTTAATTCAGTGATCATGTTGTGCTGGGCTCCTGGAAGCAGCAGTGGAGCTGCTGTTGTCTGGATTTGCACCTTGTTCAGTGCTAGGCACAGACAAAATCAGGAGGCAAAGGTGAAGCGAAAGTCATTTCCCACTGCCAGCGTTAGGTCTATGGGGGTCCTGCTGGACTTGCTGGTAGGGGGTGAGGCAAACAACAAAAATGGCTGATCTTGTCTTTTCACCTCCATTCTTCCAATGAATATGAGAACAGCAGATCTTTCAAGGCTCTCCTTTTTTGTCCTGTGTTGCTCCTGTTCCTTCCTCTGTCAGCAAGATTCTGTGGTGTTTGGCATCTTCTTCCTTGAGGTGGCAAAAACTCGTTTGTTTTTTTTTTATTTTATTTTTGTTAATGTCTACAATGACGCCTTGAGCAGCTGGATTCATGTAGCACTTGTGGCTGAAAGGTATGTTACGAAGTCCAGACCTGTTTTTATTTTTCCTTCTTAAAAATACGTTTCTGTTATTTTTCTTAAATGGTTTCTGGAGGTTCTTCAAAGAAAACCCGGCAGTAGCTGTAGCTATTCTCTACACTGTACCTGCTCTATTCCCAAATAACTCTGTCATCGGAGGTGCCCTGGAGGAGTCCTTTGTCCTTCAAAACTTGTAGACCAGTCATTTTATGGAATCATAGAATTGTTAAGGTTGGAAAAGACCTCAAAGATCATCAAGTTGAAATGTCAGCCCAACACCACCATGCCTACTGAACTGTATTCCGAAATGCCACATCTGTGTCTTTTTTGAACACCTCCAGGGACGGAGACTCCATCACTTCTCTGGGCAGCCTCTTCCAGTGCTTGACTAACCTTTCAGCAAAGAAGTTTTTCCTAATATCCAGTCTATGCCTCTCCTCGTGCAACTTGAGGCTATTTCTTCTTGTCATATGGCTAGTTACTTGGGAAAAGAGACCAACTTCCATCTTGCTACAACCTCCTTTCAGGTAGTTGTAGAAGGTGAAAAGGTATCTTTTTTTTTATTTTTTGGATCAAGACAGGCACCAAGGAAAAGGAAATGAGATTTTTTTTTTTTTTAAATTTTTATTTTTTGCCTGACACTATTGCATAATCTCTGTGGAAATGTAGAAAGTGCCAACAGTGCACGGGCAATGTCAGCACCACAACCTTGTGCTCTCCCATCTCTCTGTAGGCATCACCAGTGGTTCCAGGGCAGCAGGCCACTAGAGGAGCAGAGCTGGATGACCAAGAGCTTCTCAAAGCAGTGTAAAACTAATAACCTTGCACATAAAGACAAGTCAATTCCCTCCTCCCTATCGTCAGCAAGTGATGAGAATTAACAGGCTATACAGAGGAATTTATTTTGCAAACAGGCTTTATTAGAGAGCATAAATTGGATACAACCAATACCTTAGCTTTGAAATTCTAATAAATCATAGTTCCCCATGCAACTTCTATTATAAAATTAGGGTTATTGTCTAGTGTTTGCGTTATATATGATAGTGTAAGTGCTATTTAAACTGTGTGTCTTCAGAGTTAATAATTATCCTGATCTGAGTAATTATAGTTACTCGAGGGGGAATACTTGTGTCTGTGTCTCTCCCCTCGCCTCCCCCTCCCGTGAGTATACAGGTTTTTTTCTTTTGTTGTTTTACAGTATCAGGTCATAGTAGGCATTACAGGTTTGAATTTCTGATTTGCAACTTAAAGTATATATCCTAAAATAATCTGGTTTATGCGTAGATATTTTTTGCGTCTATGCTATCATGTGTTTTGAGCAGTTACTTGTGAAATATCTCATTTCCAAAACATTAAAACTACCCCAGAAACTCAATTTATTCTGTCTTATGCCCTAAGAAGATGCATACATGCTTAACTAAGAATTTTCACTTAATTTGTTAGTCAGATGATGAGACTGAATGAGTAATAAGTGCTTTCATGTGGAAATTGTATATGTGTCTGGAAGGATCTCAGAGGTCACGTAGTTCATGACTACTCTCTTGTAAGACTGGATATTCTTATACCTAGACCATCCCTGGCGTGTGTGTGTATATATATATTTAACCTCTTAAAAACTGGCAAACTGGTCTGTAGAACGTATCTTTTATGGTTATTTTTTTCATCCCTAATATGTGACAATTGTATTAATTGGTTTAATTTGCAGCAAATACAACTTTTGCTTTGATAAACTTGGAAGAGAATTGTTCCATTTCAGTCTCATTTCTTCTTTATCATAACAAGTCTTCATACCATTAAGCCTTTTCTGTGTCTTGTCTACAAGTGCAATACATGCAATAGCAGGTACCAAACTTAAGAACAACTGCTGTGCCAATTCAAACTGGTAAATAACCACTTAAGGCAGTGGCACTGCATAAAAAGATGTGGGAGTGACTGACTACTGAGGTAAAGTCTGTTGTTTGAAAAAAAAAATCTTAACATTGTTTTGAGATGTACAGGGGCATCTGATTTTTCTGTTGGTCCGTGTTCTAAGAATAAGATTTTGTAACTAAAGTCTGATGAATTTTCACTTGCTGAACTTTAAATCAGTGCTCCAACTAGTAGTCTCATTCCTACTGTCACATAATGGCCTTTTGAACTTTAAAAAGATTTAGATTAGATAGTAGAAAGAAATTCTTTGCTATGAGAGTGGTGAGGCACTGACACAGGTTGCCCAGAGAAGTTGTGGCTGCCCCATCTCTGGAGGAGTTCTAGGGCAGGTTGCATGGGGCTTTGAGCAGCCTCATCCAGTGGAAGGTGTCCCTGCTGATGGCAGGGAGGTTGGAACTGGATGATCTTTAAGGTCTTTTCTGACCTAAACGATTCTATGATTTTATGACTTTCCAAACTGAAGTGTTATCTCCCTTCCGAACAGCTATGGCTTGGTGGTGGTGGTGGTGAATCAGCTGTATTTAATACCTCTCTAGAAAAGAAAGTTGTCGAGAGTAGTCTGAATGTTTTTCTGACTCCTACTCTGGTTTCTTCTTGTGTTGTCACGCCTCTAAAGGGCATCTTTATTTTTAATTTTTCAGTCAATGAGACCTTTCCAGCCCTTTGAGTAGAAGATAATTGCTAATGGCTTAGAGAATGCTTTAGAAGACAGAAGAACTTTAATTAAGCAGATTCTTCCAGGCGTTGCCATCTTCAACACTTTTCTTCTGCTCTCAGTGGTTGTTTACCCAGTCTCACGCTTCTCTTTAAGCAAACTTCATAGCCATCCTGTTATTAACTGTTCATTGACCTTCATCATGCCAAATCTGTCCTTTCTTTTTGTTCTAGCATGGAATTTTGTCTTTAGTTTTTCTCTTTAACTTGCCTGACTCTTTCTATTTTGCTAGTTATGTGAGTTTTGTTTACTTCTATTTTTGCTAATTGGTTTCTTGAAGAGTTCCTGTTTAATCATACTGTGGTTTGGTTTAGACTATTCAGTTCTCATCACATTTTTGCCAGATTTGATTGAACATCCAGCAGATCCTGCAATTGCCTTTAAAACAAGAAATAAAGCTTTAAGCCCACTTGCAAGCTAATGCCGGGTAGCATATTTAGACAGCAGAACTGAGGCTTCCTTCTTTTATCATGCAAAACTGTTGCCTTGAATACTAAATTCTATTAATAGAAAACTGAGCTGTCTTGATATGCCTTTTTTCAAGTAGTTCATGTTTTAAATTATCAATTGTACTGTTAAAACCTACAGGACACTAGTGGTATGTTGTATAACCTGTTGCCTGGCATCCCTGCTGGATGCCCTCATGAGACCTTCCCTGGAATCCTGCATTCAGTTCTGGAGTCCTTAGCACAGGAAGGACCTGGATCTGTTAAGAGTGAGTCCAGAGGAAGCCATGGAGATAAGAGGGCTGGAGCACCTCCCATGTTTGGAAATGGCTGAGAGTTGGGATTGTTCAGCCTGGAGAAGAGAAGGCTCGGGGAGACCTTATAGCAGCCATCCAGTACTTAAAGGGGACCTACAGGAAAGCTGGGGAGGGGCTCTTTATCGGAGAGTGCAGGGAATGGGACAAGGGATAATGATTTTAAGCTGAAAGAGGTGAGATTTGTATTAGATATTAGGAAGATTTTTTTTTTTTTTTTTTTTTTTCCTGTGAGGATGGTGAGGCACTGGCACAGATTGTCCAGAGAAGTTGTGGATGCCGCATCCCTGGAGGTGTTAAAGGCCAGGTTTGATGGGGCTTTGAGCAACCTGATCCAGTGGAAGGTTTCCGTGCCTGTGGCAGGGGGGTTGGAACTGCATGATCTTAAAGGTCCAAACCATTCCATGACTCTGAGGAATGTTCTTTGATCATTTGTGATAAGTATAGTGAGGGTCCATGCCTTAATCTTCAAAATCTGGGAGAATGCTTCTTATGCAGGAAGGAAAGAGAAGTTTAGAAGCATCATCTTGGACACTCCCTTGTTTCTTCTTTTTCCCCTCTGAGTGTACTTATCACTTAAAATGTGATGTTTTGCTGTCTTCAAAATCTTGCCAACCAACATAGTCATAATTCACTCAGATTTACACTTTCAGTGATGTTTATGTATTGGATATCTAGAATATGATTTTATTTACTAACAGTACTGTCAAAATTCAGCATAGTGTCCTGGACTTATACATAATTTAAGAGAACTTGCTAGTCTACTGTAGAATATTTTTGAAATGAAAATGTAACTTAAACTAAGAAAAAAAAAAAGGGCTGTCTAAAGCTATTTGTTTGCATAGTTTCAGATTGGCGATAGTCTGCATATTGGTGTGCTCAGTGGTTTTGCCAATACCCATCATAAAAAGCCTAACCCAATGTAATGTCAGAGAATGAAGATGTTGGAACAGTTTGGTAGTATATGTAGAGGCCAGATGCTGAAAGAGCAGGGTATTTGTATTTATGTAATAGTCAAACATGCAGCTTATAATAAATAACAGGATAATAGGAATGTGGGCCAGGGGCAAAGTTTGGACACTTTATTTTTGTGCTTCATGGTATGAAATAAGTGATTTTTCTCATCACTTCTTTACCCTAGATAACTGTAGATGTTGAAAATTCTTATTCAGCTGTAAGGCAGTGTTTTTAAAGGAAGAAGTTATTGTCAAAATAAATTCCACTTTGTAACAGCAGAGGTCAGAATATGTCAGGAGATACACGAGATCAGTTCTGCAGTGACACTCAGATTCTATGTGAGTTCACACCCGATGTGACTACACCCTTTGAAACTGAGGCACAAGTCTTGGAGAACATTGGCCAGCGTAAGATACCTGAGTTTTTAACAGCACATTAATGGTTATATGCCTTAGTTGAAAGGCATCATATAGATTTAACACTTTGGATTTAACGCAAGTTAGACATATGTCCAGCTTTTTCTGGATACGTGCTTCGTATCTTATTGCGTATTATAAACAAAGAAATCTTTAAGCAAGCAATTATTAAAAAAAATGGTATGTGGGGGCAGGAGGAAGTGATGGGTGTTATTTCTCCTTTCTGTAATGATTTCTGATGCAAGCAAATTGTTTATGAAAAGTGTTGTCCTCCCTATCTATGTTTTTTACTATTTAATTATAGATAAGGCTAGAATTCCTCTACAGAAAGTACTGGTATCCTCCCTCCCCACCCTGTGAACGTGCCGACATACCTAGTTCAGGTCACTGTCAGACCAAGTATGCTGGGTGAGGTGGACAAATAGTTTAACTAAATGGGATAATGCCTCTGTTAGTCTGTAAGCATTGTGCAAGTGGTGTTTGAATGCTTCAAGCTAAAGTTATATCCAGCTTTTTTCTAGCAGAAAATACTTAAGAGTACGTGTCCAATAAAATGCATAATTTTGTGATGCCCCCAAACAAAACTAAATCCTGCATCGGAAATAACATCAGTGATGGAAAGCACCATTCCTTTCTCTGTGGAATTTCAATCTGAAAAAAAACCCCAAACAAACCCGAAGATATAATTCTGCTTTGATAAAGTAATGACGTAACGTCAAAAACACTTCCCAGTTGTGTTTTTCTTATGGCAGGAAAAGCATCTTCAGCTGCTTTACTGAGCTGTAAATAAAATGGTACAAATTTTCATAAAGAAATGGTAATCACATACCAGATCAAGCAGCAGAAATTGGCTTAAATTCATGCAATATGTATGGAGGAAAATGTTTAAATTGGGAGCATTCTATTCTTTGTCTCAGTTGCTAGGCAAAACTTCAGACATTCTTCAAGTCTGCATGCCCTGGAAGGCAGCTGGTCATAGAAACGACTGTGGCTTGAACCTGAAATGCCTGAGGCATCTTGCCTACAGTAGAAGAAAATCTCAGTCTTCCAGGACATACATATTTTCTGTCCACAAAGAACTGTATGGGTTATGGATAATATTTCTCCATTTAACGCATTGTTATTTTTAAAGACAGAAGAAAGCTAGAGACAAAAATATCCCAAAGCACACGCGTCTGTTTATAGTCAAAAAGTGCATCTTTTCTGTGGTTATGAGGTATGAGCATAATCCTACTAAATGAATGTATCAGAGCAGTCTTCCAAGACTGGTTTTATAGCTCTCCATAGAAGATAGAACATATAACATTTTCTGGTACAATGTGCCTGCTTGCATCTTGGTGCTTTTCTTGTGTTTGTGTTTTTGGGAGTTTCTTTAATCACTGTCACTGTATGTTTAGGGGAGGTTATGTGAATGTATTTGAACCAGCCCCTTACAGGCTGGAACTGCTCTGTTTTTTCTACACAGGGCTTGAGGTCAGTGTCTCTCTTGGAGGAAGGGTGCATCAGCTATATGCAGATAGATTATATTTTTCAGTGACATGAAACCTTCTGCTGGTATAAAAAAAATCAGGTTCAATTTAATGGATTTTGAGGATTCTCGTTTTAAATGCTTAATGGGTTGAATGTGGAAACTAGGGGGTAAATTTCTGCCTCTTCCTTGCAGGACATGGAATTGTTTACAAAGAGTCATGAATATTTCTGCAAGGATGTCATAATAAATATATTTAAATTATAATTCTCTTCTGCAATAAGGGGGAGGTTGGCTGCTTTCAACTAGTAATTAAATCCTACCTTTGCATAGTGTATGCAACAACTCTGTATAGTTGCCATGACAGTCAATCTTATCTTGGGCTCCTTCTCGCACACCCAGGTGAGGAGTAGTCTGTCAAACCAGTTTGGCTTCTCAAATAATTAAATGAATAAAGCCACATTTGCAGAGGAGCAATAAAATGGCCGGAGGAAGTGTCATGCTGGAGGTGGTTGAGCAGTGATTGAGTTGTATTGATGCTCAACCTGGATCAGAATTAGAGTGGAGAGTGGTGATGTCAAAGAGGGAAGATAGGAAGGGAAAAGTGTTCAAAGAGTTTGGAAGAGCGACTGTTATTATTTGTGGCTTCCTTTATGGGCCACAATCTTTTGTCCTTGCTCTTGACCCTGATTCTTCAATTAAAATCCACAGTTATGCCTGTGACTTGGACAGCTGCAAACACTTCTCTATTTGTGGTTTCATGAACCAAGCAGAAGAGTTCCCTGGAGAGTAAGTGTTTGATAATGGTCTATTTGGCTTAAATGACTAGACCAGATTGTTCAGATGGGAAAGGCAGGTGATGGGTGGTGTGGTGCAGAAAGAGGGACCTTTTCTTGTCTTTAAGTAGGGTGAACTCCTTATTTTGAGGTTGATAGTAGACTGATCCCTGATTTCTACTAGCAACCTTTTGTCAGGGAGTGTAGCGATAAGATGGGACTTAATAGTTTTAGGCAGAAAGAGGGGAGATTTAGATTAGATATTGGGAAGACTTCTTTTTTTTTTTTCCTGTGAGGCTCTGCAACAGGTTGTTCAGAGAAGTCATGGGTGCCCCATCACTGGAGGTGTTGAAGGCCAGTCTGGATGAGGCTTTGAGCAGCCTGATCCAGTGGAAGGTGTCCCTGCCCATGGCAGTAGGGTTGTGATTGGATTATCTTTAAGGTCCCTTCCAACCCAACCCATTCTATGGTTCTATGAACAACATTTTATTTCATAAAGGCAAATGCATCTTAAACAGTGAAGGAGTTACACCTTAGAGGAAAAATATTTATAATTACTAATAATGGGTGAGTAGCATAGGCTGCTGTTCTGGGTGGAAGCGTGTCTACTGCAAGATGACTGAAGGGTCTTGAAGGAGGATCCCCTGAAAAGCTGAAAGCTCTGTGATTAAGCACAGAAGCATGTTTGTTTCAGAGCTCTCCAAGTATAAATACACTTCAGTAACTTGCTACTTGTTCATCAAGTATTCCTTTATATTTAAATCCTTTATATTTAAAAGGGCAGCGTTCATATTTTACAGCTCCTCAAAAACCTAATCACAGCCAGGAGTTAATCAGCAAAACTTACTGAGCCTAAACTTCCTTATTCCTTTTTCCAGACTGATATTCTGGCTCCTCTAGTTGTGCTCCTGTCATCTTTTCAAATGCATGGCATCCTCTTGTGGCTCCCTTGGACTTCAATTTCCTCCATACCCATCCTTCTTCCTCCGACTGCAATTATTTAATTTCTTTGCCAGAGGCAATTTCTTTCATCTCCTGCCAGGGAGAGGGACTACACGTAAGCAGGGAGCCTCTGGTCATATGTCGTGCCTGGCATCCCTCATTAGATGGTGCTGCATGGCAGTGGCAGTGTCCTCTGCCATTCAGCACTGTAATATAGGAGCTCATTACCTGTAGTGCAGTAAATTTCTATGAGCCTTGGGAAACAGCCTTCAGAGATCTCACTGTTGGTTTAGTAACTTGATTCATGCACATTGTATTTCAAATATTCCAATATAATTATTTGTATGCTGTTATATTCCTTTACATTTAAAATTTTAAAAATTCTTAAAAAAAGCTCTACCCCAAAATATTTTATCTCTTGATGTCTCATTTCTATATAGCTTCTTGTACTGCTTACTTGCTCTTATTTATTAAAACTGTTTTAAAAAAACCCCAACTGCTAAACATACTACTATTTGAGAGCTTTACAGTCTTGCTTTTTTTTTTGATATGAACAGATCACGTCAGTGGAGTCCTCAAGCTGATCCTTCCCTCTGAATTATTTTAACTTCAGAGAAGAGCGTAGTATTTTTACAGCTGAAATCAATGTTGATTTCAGTGACTTCCACCTGATAGCTTGTTTCTACACAACTGTTGCTAGACAATATTGAAATTGCTAAATGACGTAATTTAATCACTGTAATTGGTGACAAGTGCCACAGTGTGGTGGGAAGTGGTGTCATGACTGTTTTTTCCAGACTTTCTATGTGACACTAATTGCCTTTACCAAGTCTTTTGACCCTGTTAAATGTTTGTTTCCACCTGATTTCATTGCTTGCTGTCCATCTGTTGCCTTGTTAATGAGTTAAGTAAACCTGGTGAAATGGGTTGGAAATCTGTGGGTGTGGGAAACAGAAAAGTGGGGGATGTGGGGAGAGGAGGGAATATGTGGTGAAAAGGCTGTTGGTCTCCCAAACCCTATGTATGCACATGTGGGTGGATGCGTGAGAGAGAAAGGGTGTCTGTGCATGAACATTTTTGGCTGAAGCTGACTCAAACCACATCCTGGTGTGTATGCTACTCAAAGTACTGCTCCCAGTAAAGGCTAAACCATTAGAAAAAAATTGACTGATCTCCAATAATAACAATAAATTACTTCCATGCATGAATAAGCTTGCTATACATTGCTCAAGCAACTGGATCTAAAGCATTTTCCTCTTGTGTGCATGTTCTTTTATCTTATGTCTTTTCCTTCTCTTGCTGAACGTAGCTTCAAGACCTTGCGGTTAGATCCCTGGTTCACTTAAACACTGACAATGCCCTCTGGAAAACCATCAGTATATGAGATGTATGAAAAGTCAAAGTATTAAATAAGATCAAGGCAGTCAGTTGGTAAGAGCTGGGCTTGTTTAGCCTATAGAACAGAAGGCTCCAGGGAGATTCTATACCAGCCTTCCAGTATGTCAAGGGGGCCTACAGGGAAGCTGGGGAGGGGCTCTTTATCAGAGAGTGCAGGGATAGCATAAGAGCAAATGTTTTTAAGCTGAAAGAGGGGAGATTTAGTTTAAACACTAAGAAGAAATTTTTCCTGTGAGGGTGATGACGCGCTGGCCCAGGTTGCCCAGAGAACAAAGCAACAAAGCTGGTGAAGGGGCTGGAGAACAAGTCTTATGAGGAGCGGCTGAGAGAGCTGGGGTTGTTTAGCCTGGAGAAGAGGAGGCTGAGGGGAGACCTTATTACTCTCTACAACTACCTGAAAGGAGGTTGTGGAGAGGAGGGAGCTGGGCTCTTCTCCCAAGTGACAGAGAACAGGACAAGAGGGAATGGCCTGAAGCTCCGTCAGGGGAGGTTCAGGTTGGATATCAGAAAAAAATTCTTCACAGTAAGAGTCATTGGGTACTGGAACAGGCTGCCCAGGGAGGTGGTCGAGTCGCCTTCCCTGGGGGTGTTTAAGGAACAGGTGGATGAAGTGCTGAGGGACATGGTTTAGGGAGTGTTAGGAATGGTTGGACTCGATGATCCATTGGGTCCTTTCCAACCTTGTGATTCTGTGAGAAGTCGTGAATGCCCCAACGCTAAAGGTGTTCAAGGCCAGGCTGCTTTGAGCAGCCTGATCCAGTGAGTAGTGTCCCTGCCAATGGCACGGGGTTGAAATAGAATGATCGTTAAGATCCCTTCTGACCCAAACCATTTTATGATTCTATGAGAACTCTAACCTAGGGCAGAGCATGCTCTGGTTTTGGCCATTTCATTTGGTATCTCTGTAGTTCTCTGCCACTTGCACAAATAATCCCAACAGGGACTCGCTTGCAAATAGCAGTGGAGTTGTAGGATATTTTTCTTAATCAGCATAAGCAAAGATATTGTTTTCTTTAAGGCCCTCCCTGTAAAAATAAATGCTGGTTAACACAGCCTGTATTGAATCTTGCAACATCCTCTCTGACCTGGAATTACAGTAGTAGTAAAATAGAGCTGTAAGCTTAGAAAATACAAACGTCAGAAGTCTTTTTATAGCTCACATTTATCTTTTGTTCTAAATGAACAAAATATTTAAAGATTCAATTACAGTGAAGTAGAGATGTTGTTTAAAATACTGAACACAATAATAGATAATGTTAAACAAACATGATTTTAGTACCTCTATAGCAAATGTCCCAAAGTTTGTATTTACTTTTAATCCTTTCTTGACATTTGCCCTAGACAAATGTGATTTTAGTATCACTAACATTTTATCTGTCAATCTTTCAAATAATGTCTCTGTTTTAATTGAAGCTTGTAGAAACAATTTATCTTGTTCACTTGAAACTGGAGTGCTACAGTGGTCTTAAACTTCAGTTTCCTCCTTTAGCAAGAGCAATGTTACAGACAGATTTTGCATAGTGGTTTTTGGGGGTTTGGGTTTTTTTTTTATTGTTGTCTGAACTTGGAGTTCTTTGTGAGGTTGCATGGCTGGCCATCCTGTCGGCCACATACCGCCTGGCTGTCAGAGTGCTGAGTCACTGGATCTTTGGGTATGTTAATCCTCTCAAGAATCTGCAAAAATTTATCCCTCTCTCGTCTCCAGTGTGCTGTGGCTCCAACCCTGTGGTGCCCTTCTCCAATGCTTGGAATCCCTGGCTCAGTTGTCATGATCATTTTTGGGGCAGGGGAGAGGTGGTGGTAGGATGTGTGATGGAGTTAGGTGGGGATATTTTTTTTTATTTTTAGTACTAAATTCTATATATTAAATCAAATTTAGTACTATTTCCTATAAACTATGTTTTATATATTCAGTTCCATTTTTAGTACTGTACTTCGAGTCCTGTACTTGGGTCACAGCAACCCCATGCAATGCTCCAGGCTTGGAAGAGTGAGTGGAAAGGTGCCCAGTGGAAAAGGACCTGGGGGTGTTTGTTGACAGCTGGCTGAGCATGAGCCAGCAGTGTGCTCAGGTGGCTAAGAAGGTCAATGGCATCTCGGCTTGTATCAAAAATGGTGTGCCCAGCAGGGGTAGGGAAGTGATTGTGCCACTCTGCTTGATGCTGGTGAGGCTGCACCTCAGATCCTGTGTTCATTTTTGGGCCCCTCAGCACAGGAAAGACATTGAGTTCCTGAAGCCGGTCCAGAGAAGGGCAATGAAGCTGGTGAAGGGTCTGGAGCACAAGTCTTGTGAAGAGTAGCTGAGGGACCTGGGATTTTTAGTTGGGAGAAGTGGAGTCTCCTTCCCTGAAGGTGTTCAAAAACATATAGAGATGGCACTTCAGGACGTGGTTCAGTAAGCACCGTGGGGCTGGGATGACAGTTGGACTGGATGATCTTAGACGTCTTTTCCAACCTTAATGATTCTATGATACTAAAGCACAAAATAGTCTGGATGATTGCAGGACACTTTCTAAACGCGGACCCTTCATATGAGCATAGGGAAGAGAGTGGGGAAAGGAGGCTCTGGTGCCATTTTGGGAAGATCATGGTTTTCTTTTGTGACTGGACTCCTCAGCGATCCCTACAAACCCACCTTCTCTCTGTGGCATGTCCGAGTCTCACTGCAAGTCCTCTTTTCTAAGCTGTGTTGTTGCTGCTATTTTTCTGGTCTTTTCATTTCAACCTCCTAAAGGAAATGTTGAGAACACACCAATTTCTTGTTTGGGGCAACCTTTTTGTATTACCTGGGTGGACACTGTGTAGGAGTCCAGCTGAGACACAGGTACGCACAGATTCATTTATCTCTTGATCACTGATTCCCCAGCTTGAAAAGGTGTTAACAGCTTGAGGTCAGGTAACAACCAGTGCAGGGCTGAAGAGGTAAATGTTTTCAGGAAAAAGATTAAGAAATGGTGTACAGAGTGACAAAGGGCAAGTTCAAAATTTGCCTAGCATGAGAGCATGTGCATTACAAAACATGGGCATCCAAAGATATCTAAGCTGTAAAACTAGAACCTCTGCTCAGCACTTCTTAGAATCATAGAAGTGGAATCATAGAATGGTTTAGGTTGGAAGGGACCTTAAAGCCCATCCAGTTCCACCTCCACTGCCATGAGAAAGGGTACCTTCCCACCAGATCAGGTTGCTCAAAGCCCCATCCAGCCTGGCTTTGAAACCTTCAGGGATGGAGCATCCACAACTTCTCCGGGTTATCTCAGTTGATGGCTTTTATAGAAATTGTATTCTCATTCCCTGGATATATTTAAACTTTTCTTCTTGCTTTTTTTTCTTTTTTTTTCCCCTGTGGCAGAACCAAAACCCAGCTCTGGTACAGCACCATTATACTGTGAATTACTTGGGGGAAAACCAACTTGTGGTCAACCAGTTTTATTCATATTTAAGGAATTCAGTGGTTGGTATCTTCTTTCGGGGGTGAACTGAATATTTAGACTTTAGTTTTCTCATGATGATTTTGTCCTTTTCTTTGCTTAATTAGGAACATTTATGGTTAAGGCACCCTCTGCTACCCTTAGTTTACCACTGGACTAGTATGGAGCTCAGCTAGCAAATATAAAACTCACCAACTCTTCTGTTGTTTTGGGAAGGTGCATAAGTATTCACTTCTATTTTGCTTCTATTAGTTGCAAATACACATGAGAAAGTGAATTGGAATCATAGAGTGTTTTGGGTTGGAAGAGACCTTAAAGATCATCCAGTTCCAACACCCCTGCCATGGGCAGGGACATGTTTCACTAGATCAGGCTGCCCAAGGCCTCATCCAGCCTAGCCTTGAATGTTTCCAGTGATGGGGCATCTACAGCTTCCCTGGGGAACCTATTCTAGTGTCTCACCACCCTTATTGTGAAGAATTTCTTCCTAATGTCTAGTCTAAATCTTCCCCCCTCCAATTTTTAGCCATTCCCCTTTGTCCTGTCACTGCATGCCCTTGTAAGCAGCTCCTCCTCAACTTTCTTGTAGGCCCCCTTCAAGTACTGGAAGGTCACTATAAGGTCTCCCCTGAGCTTTCTCTTCTCCAAGGCGAACAACACTAGCTGTCTCAGCCTGTCCTCATAGCAGAAGTGCTCCAGCCCTCTGATCATCTTCATAGCTCTCCTCTGGACCTACTCTAACAGCACCATATCCTTCTTATGTTAAGGATTCCAGAACTGGACGCAATACTCCAGGTGAGGTCTCACAAGAGCAGAGTAGAGGGGCAGAATCCCTTGACCTGCTGGCCATGCTTCCTTTGATGCAGCCCAGGATATGGTTGGCCTTCTCATCTAAATTCCCCCTCTTTCAGCTTAAAAATGTTCTCCATCATCCTATCACTGCATACTCCCCGGTAAAGAGCCCCTCCCCATCATTCCTGCAGGCCCTCTTTAAGTAGTGAAAGGCCTCTATAACGTCTCCCCACAGCCTTTTCATCTCCAGGCTGAACAATCCCACCTCTCTCAGCCTATCCTTATATGGGAGGTATTCCAGCCCTCTGATCATCTCCATGGCCTCCTCTGAACTCGCTCTAACAGATCCCTGTCCTTCCTGTTGCTGGGGTTGCAGAACTGAACGTAGGACTCCAGGTGAGGTCTTATAAGAGCAGAGTAGATGGGCAGGATCAACTTTCGTGACCTGCTGGTCATGCTTCTTTTGACGCAGCCCAGGATACAGTTGGCTTTCTGGGCTGCAAGTGCACGTTGCTGGCTCATTTGGAGCTTCTCATCCACCAGCAAGGCAAGTTCTCTTCAGGGCTACTCTCAATCCATTTTCTGCTCAGCCTATAATTGTGTTTGGGATTGCCCCTATGCAGGTGCAGGACCAGGAATGCTTTGTTGAAGTAGAAATAAGCGTGAAGAATTAGGACGGCAGCTTTAGAACTGGTGCACATTTAAGCTGTTTATGGAATTGTTAGTTTCCAAATAGATCAGATGTAACTATATCACTACATTAAAATTTCAATAACTTGTTTTTTTCAGAGATTCCTGTCATTTCAAATTGCTATTCGCATACGCAAGTTTTACATTCTTCTAGAACACCTAATGCCATGCCATTTATGCTGCCCGTCTGTGCAAATACAGCAAGACCCTTTTTATCAGACAAAATGTATGTTGATTTTCTTAGCGTCACACCTGTCATCAGTATCAACAACAGGAGGCTGGTTTGGGGGATTATCTTGTTTGCAAGTGGGGGAGAAGCTTGACTGAATAGATTGATCCCAAATGTTTATCCTGGCTCTTTCTGCAGTATTATTCCCTTAAGTCAGGATTTTCCTTAAATATTGGAAGAACAACTTCATGCTTGTCCTTCAGATTGTGTTTGTATATGTAATTTGACAGAAGAGCTTGAAAAAGCATAAGCAGCTGATGAGCAGAGATCAATGGTTCTCGCACCTACCACACCAGGAATTGTGTGCCTCTTTCCTTACCCCTTTTGTTGGTTTTTTTGTTTGTTTTTTTTTTTTCCCTTCATCTTTTGTAAAAATGTAGTTGTATGTTATTTCAGGAGTCTTGGCATGTCTGTCCAGAACCCATACCACAATAAGACCCCATCATTATGTTGATGATAGAAAATAACAGTAAGAGTTTCTCAACAATCAGTCATTTCTTTTTATAAATGTCTGTTCTGGTTTGTAATCAAAGGCAGTTTTGGCTGAAGACTGAAAAATTTCCACATCCTCTGAAATGAAATGATGCCCAGGGATTTGAGGTGTATGGGGTTAAACAGAAGAGCACAACTTAGCATTGAACAGTAGAGCAGGAATTGTTCCAATTGAAGAAGTCATATGGATACGAAGAGGGACATTCACATGGACCAGCATTAGTAATCAATGGCATTAATCATGGAGTCGTAGAATGTTTTGGGATGGGAGGGACGTTTACAGGTCACATAGTCCATCCCCCTGTAGTGAGCAGAGACATCCTCAACTAGATGGGATTGTTCAGAGCCGCATCCAACCTGGCCTTGAATGTTTCCAGGGATGAGGCACCCCCCTGGGCAACCTGTTCACCAGTGTTGCACCACTCACACTGGAAAAAAACCCCTACTTCTTCCTTATATCCAGTCTAAATCTACCCTTCTTTAGTTTGAAACCATTACTCCTTATCCTGTCACTACAGGCCTTGTTAAAAAGTCTGTCCCCATCTTTACTGCAGACCCCCTTTAAGTACTAGAAGGCTTCTATAAGGTCTCCCCACAGCCTTCTCTTCTCCAGGCTGAAAAACCCAAACTTTCTCAGCCTGTCAGTGCTCCAGCCCTCAGTTCATTTTTGTGGCCTTCTTCTGGGCTTACTTAAACAGATCAATGTCCTTCCTGTGCTGATGACTTGAGCTCGACATGGTATTCAGGTGAGGTCTCACCCGAGACCCAAGCAAGTGGGGAAATCACCTCCCTCAACCTGCTAGCCATGCTTCTTTTGATGCAGCCTTGGATATATTTTGCCTTCTGGGATGCAAGTGCACATTGTTGGCTCATGTACAGCTTTTCATCCATCAGTACCCCCAAGTCCTTCTCTA
Organism: Cuculus canorus; assembly: GCF_017976375.1. Lineage (NCBI taxonomy): Eukaryota > Metazoa > Chordata > Aves > Cuculiformes > Cuculidae > Cuculus > Cuculus canorus. The sequence goes on from NC_071401.1 coordinate 43,438,119, forward strand.
CAGGGCTGCTCTCAATCACATCATCCCCAAACCGGTATTGAAACTGAAGCCTGCACCCATCGAGGTGTACCATCTTGTACCTGGCCTTTTTGGATCTCATGTAGTTCACACAGGCCCACTTCTCCAGCTTGTCCAAGTCCCTCTGGGTGACATGCCAGCCTTCTGGTGTGTCAATGCTATTCATCTTCTTCAGTCTCCTTACTTTTGCTGTGCAGTTAAATTACATAGCAGGTTTCTTGGTAGGTATTTTCCTTCTTATTTCCATGCTAGCTCTTCTCCTCAGTGGAGCCATGCCTGCAGTGGATTTCAACAATGAAGTTCAAGGACTTGAAACAAGAAGCTTCCTTTTGTGGAAATCCAGGCATTGCTCTTGAATCTTGTGAAGTTGTTAGACTGGGCAGTGTCATAGTTTCATTGCTGGACAGCTGACTTGGAAAGCCTCTGTGGATACCAGCTGCTTGAGCACTTGTTGACCTCTCAGGAGTTTGTTGGACCATGAATTAAATTGTGATTGGAAGGGCAGATAGCAGCAAGGTTCTTTCTGACCTTGGCTGCTTTAGACCTGGTGTCCCTCCTGCTGCCAAAGGTGAAATGCCAGCACCATTCTCCCATGACTGGAAGATAAGCATGCCCACTCTTTCTGTACATCTTCCCAGGGGCCAAGACTTGGGGAGGTAGATCCTGCTTGCCTCAGAAATGAGCCGCTCTTCTCCACCGCTTGACTTTGAGAAAGCTAGTAAACCCTGTGGTTATGCGGTTTGCTCCAGCAGTAAAAGCTTTCTTACCCCGGTGGTGGCCAGCCTGATTTTGTCACTTGGGTATGTGCAGCAACCCTCTGAATATAGTTCCTACCATCTGCCCATTGGGAGGAATTTGGACAAATCGATTGACTACTTGAGCAAATCGTGGCTGTGCTAGGGTGAGGGATTTTTTTTGTTTGTTTGTGTTTTTATTTTGTTTGTTCCTTTAAATAAATTCAAAGAGGAAGAACCAGTGGGGAAGAGAAATCTGGATGGTAAGTCTGCAAAGGCCAAACATCACCAGCTCCTTACTCCAAAGTGTAATAGCAGCATTTTTGTTGATAGCTGCCACATATGCCATTCAAGAACAAGCTCGCATCCTGCTTAGCATTTAAACAGGGCTACAAACAGCCATGAAAGAGGGAGGCAGAACTTTGAGAAGTGCATCAAAAGTGTTCCACAAAGCAGCCACTCATTGTCACAGTCCAGAAGAACCACCAATTCCTACAGGAACACAGAAGAGAGGGGGGAAAAAAAAACCTACTGCTTTTGTGTTACTTTTTTTGGTGTTGTTTTTCCTTCAGGGCAAACTCGAAGAGAGAAAATCTGTCAAGCTGAGGTAGAGCACGTTACTGACAGCTGTATATAAAATGCAGTGGACTCAAAATATTGTATAAAAATATGTAATTAATCTATTTCCAGGCCCTGCTAGACCTTACAGATGCCAGAGCGTTGGGAGTATCTTCAAAACTTCCTTGTTGGATGTGGGTGTAGCAGATATATCTCCTTGGGCATCTTACAGTAACAGTACTGTTCTGGAGTGATATATTGCATGGGGGCGGTTAGAGCCAAAAGTCTGCTGTAAATAGAGATATGTAATGCTGGGATTATGTAAGGAGGGAGCCATTTGCCATGTAGTCTGATCCAGATTTTTGGTAACTAGGGTAGAGGGATGAAAGGCCATTAGCAAGGTAGTAATTCAGACATTAATGTTTATGTGGGGTGATCCGCTGAGGCAGATACTGTGACAGAAACTGGCAGATGTAGCTGAAATTCTATAGTGGGAATGGTACGATAGTGTCAGTTAGGTGTTATTTGCCCCAGTTCCCTACAGTACACAAGCAGTCCTCTCTGCAGCATGAGAGAGAGAGCGAGCATGGGCTTTTCTTGCTGCAGGCTGAGCTGGGGACTTGAAGGTCATAAATCAAAGTAGTATCCTTGAGGTTGCTGTCTGATTAATTGCTTGCCCCATGAGAGCCCTGCATGAGCCTGCATTAAGGCTGTTGCTATCATGCATAGTTCGGTATCTTTCTTGAGCCTTCTATCCATCACCCATGCCCCTGCATCAGGAGCTGTGTGCTTTATTTGTGCAGTTAGCATTTCTCTCAAATCAGTGTGTGGTATCCTCACGTAGTTTGAGATAATATAGTCTCCTGGGGGTGGTGGAAGAAGAGTTCTGAATCATATAATGGTTTGGATTGGAAGAGACCTTATAGATCACATAGTTCAAGCCCCCTGTCATGGCCACAGAAACCTTCCACCGGGCCAGGTTGCTCAAAGCCCCATCCAATCTGGCCTTTAACACCTCCAGGGATTGGGCATCTATGACTTCTCTGGACAACCTGTTCCAGTGCCTCACCAGCCTCAGTAAAAAACTTCTTCCTAATATCTAATCTAAGTCTACCCTCTTTCAGCTGAATGCAGTGGAGAGAGCAGGGCTGGCCAGCGTGAGGTGCTGAGCTGGCTGAATGGCGAGTACCTGGCTTCTATGGCAAGGCATTGTTCAGGTCACAGGCTGGGCATAGTGCTGCCTCCTTGTTTCTGAGCAGCTGACATTTTTCTGATGAAGAGCCAGTTAGCCAGCATGCCTCTGGATGTGGTGCGAGTCTTGTATTGGATGAGGAGAGTCTAGCTGTGGTGTCTCCACCACTGCAAAGTCAAATTGAGAAACCTACCAGTCCATTGCACTTCGAGTTGTACGTGGTGGTATGTATGGGAAACCAACCCACTGGAAAATGTCTACCATCCTGTGGCAGAGCTGCCTTTCTGCTAGAAGGTGAACTGTGGAAGCAACTTGACATAAACTCCCTTAGGTATTTTTTTTTTATTAACACTGAAAAATCTTTTCATTTTTAACAACTTTTAAGGAAAAGAGTGCCTATTATGATCACCTGTGTTTGACCTTTAGTAGGACAAGCCAAAGAAGGGTAGTCGATGCTAATTTTGGTACTGAGGTGTATATTTAGCTTATTCTTCTGTGCCTTGTGCTATTTGTCCAGTCCATCATGATTTTGATGTCATGCCATCTTCAGGATGGTTTATCTTTGGGTATTGCTTCTTGATTTGCCTCCTTCTACAGAAGTCACAGCAAACATGAAATTAAAGTAGCCTTCTGCGTGTGAATGTGTGTATAAGCGTTTTTCAAAAACCTAAATTTAAGTAAAGGCTCAATTTGCATACTGTTTGAAGTAAAGTGCTTGGACCTGGCACTTTCAAGTTACAAAAGTATTAGGGGATGCTGTCTTACAAAAATAGAATCAAACTGGTTTATAACAGCAATTAATTGTGTTTTTATAATATAGTCATTAATTATTTCATTGCTTTTTCTACCAAAAAGCAGAGAAAGAAGCAGAATGCGTGCAACTGTATGAAGGAGAGGAAAGAGACATAATTTGAAAACAGATGTTGTTCAAAGATGGATCTTGCATGGTTTGCAAGATATTTCCTTTATTTGGTGGCTCACATGGTCTAGGTAGTTGAAAAATTGTCCAAAATCAATTATGCCCATTACATAACAGCACCACACCCAGTATAACCAGTTTTAATGAATAAGTAGTGACTCATGAATCGTAGACACTGTTTGAAGGTGTAATAGCTCAGGGTGGGATTCGCTTTGTCTTACTCAGGTTCTTAAAAGTCAGGGAACTCTGAGCCAGTTGTGGATATTCTTTTTTTTTTTTAAATGATACTTATTTCCTATAATAGTTACAGCTGAGCTTAATGCCTTGCAGTGGATATAAGCCAGATGAAAGTCTGTGGTGGGAAAAGTCCTCTTTCCCTGTCTGAAAGCTTGGTTTAAAATGCAGTACTTATTTTCATGACATCAACAAATTCAAGGTGTTGTGCAACTTGGAAGATGTTTTGGTTTCAATCCACTAGTGTTAAATTATTCCTTGAGAATACATCTTAATTACTTAATTATTAGTTATCCTTGAAAAGTCCATATTAATGAAATGTAGCTTGGCAGTACTCCTGCTTTTATTTTAATGGCAGCTAAGCATACAGTCATCGTTCTGTAGGCCACAAGATATGTCTGACAGCTCCATCCTGTGTATCAAATAGGTGTTGATTGCCACAGTGGCTGCAAAGCAACTTAATCAAAACGCTTCCAGTGTAATGTCCTCTAGTGTAATTTTAAGAGGTCTGCAAATCTTAATAGCATTAATAGCCGTGTACTTAACTTGGACTCTTGTTGTGCAAAGATACTTTATAATTACCTAAGACCATGTGCTTGAAGACTTTGTGGCAGTGAAAAATGTTCCACACACCATTTCAGAGACTGAGGTGGTATTTTGGGGGGTTGTGGGAAAGACCACAATGTGCACCATGAAAATGTGATTACGCGCTACACTGTGGCTCTTGTGTTCTGAAGGGGCTATGCTGAAGTTTAACGTGTCTTCATCGACACGCGCACCTTGACTTATTAAGAATAATTTTTGAGGAATGATCTCCTTAGCTGCAGTTCTAGGAATACTTTCTTAAAGAAACATCATTGTGAAGGTTGTCTGCAGATATGTAAGATGTTGCAGGTTTAGAATGGGTCCAACTCTAGGTGAACACCTCACCTTCTATTGCATGCATGACTAAACTGTCTATATTAAACCAAACATTTGTACTGTCTAGTCCTGTAGATGTCAGCGATGACTCCAGAATGAGGATAATATTTGGACTTAAAGAACAGATTGTAGTTTGAAACATAAATATAAAGCTAGACCTCTATCTTATAACCCTTGTCACAGTACAGTTCTGCTGTATGACACGCAGACTTCAAGTTTCTAGCTTGCAGAATGCAGGGCTTAATTTATAGTGCATATTCCATATTACCTAGGGAACACAAATATTTATATTCAAACTTTCACTGCTGTTATGTTATATTGGCTAGTTTCCTCAAAATTATTATCACTCAATATAAGAGGTTTCCATACAGTTTTGGAAGCAAAAGGCTGTATTTTGAGATAAGCATGATTTCCAGATGCTGTGTTTTGAAATTATTTTTGAAAATGATATTGCTAAGATGCAACCCCTGCTCTTCAGTAAGAACAGACTATTGAGGGGTATTTTATAAAATGAAATTCTCCTGGGGGAATGACTGTCATCCTTTGTTGTTAAAAGTTTTGAGGTTGATTCCCCTTCCTCCCCTTTGCCCCCAAATGTTGACATTTTTGTTATCTTGAGTTGGTTTGTCATAATTCTTTCTCTCACCTTATTTGTTAAATCCTAGAAAAAAAAAAAACTTAAAGAAGATATATGTATTTAACATAAAATCATAGAATGGTTTGTGTTGGAAAGGACCTTAGGGATAATCCAGATCCAACCCCCCTGCCACGGGCAAGGACACCTTCCATTAGATCAGGTTGCTCAAAGCCCCATCCAACCTGGCCTCAAACACCTCCAGGGATGGGGTAACAACAACTTCTCTGAGCAAATATGTTCTCAATATGGAGACTGAAGTTACAACTTTTTAATTAAAAAATAACTTCCATAAAAACTACTTACTTATATTCCAACATTTCTGGTGTCAGTATAAATTCCTTTTGCAGTTTAGGGAAAAAAATTATAGGATGGTAATGTAATAGCTCCTTAAAGAGCTACATCCTCTCCTCAGTCTTTTAACAAGTACAGCTCATTTGTTTCGCTACTGAATTCCGTAATTACTGTGGTAACCAGTAGCTTTGGTCTGGATGCATGCAGGTTCCACAACACCTGTAATTGTGTACCTGAAGTCCTGTGCAACGTTGGGGATAGTTGGGATCCCCAAAGAGAGGTTAGTAGTTAGCTATAGACTGTACCTAGTGACGTCCAAGGACAAATAAATAACCTTCATGGTGTTTGATTTCTATACCCAACTGGGATAAAACCCTTCAGGAATACTATCTCCTTTTCTGACATGCATGTGGGTTATTAATCTGGGGTTTTATAAGAAATCTGTGAAAATTTGGTCCCTCAAGGGATATAGATTAAGGAGGGTCCTAGTAGGAAGAATCCAAATAAGTTTAGACTTGAAGGTACTGCTTCGACGGTCTTGTTTGAGATGGAGGGAGTTAGTGCCAGAAACAAATGTGGAGTTTTTTTGTGGAAAACAACTGTGTAGGTGATGCTTTTGGCATTGGGTATCTTAAATCCTCAATAAGGTATTGTTCACTGCTTTTCACTCTGGATATAAAAAGTAACCCCATTAGAGGAGTTGGAGCACTTGCCAAGTAATGGGAATCAGCGTGCATGTGGTAATATAGGCTTGCTGGCATGGTTCTTTAGTCACACAGCCTTAGGTGCAAGTGTCAGGGAAAAAAACCCCGTCCAAGTAATTTATGTCAGATATCATGAGTATACATGCTGTAATATGAAGTAGAAGATAAAAGACTTTCTCTCTTTTGCACTTCTGTTTCAAATTTATGTTATGCTTTTTCAGTGTGGCTGGTATTGCTTTAGAAAGCGATAAGTATTCTCACAGAATTTAGCTGAAGATTGATTTACACTAGAGGAAACTATCTGAAGATGTTGGATTTTTGGATTTTGCTCCTTTTGAGGCATAAAGAACAGGTTTTTTAAATATTTGTTACTTTTGAAATTTCTTATTTGAAAAATAAAATAATAGATACTATGAACTTTGTTGAGTTGAAAAGTGTGGGGTTTTTTTGGTTTTTTTAGTACTTCTTAAATACTCTTGCTACTCCTGATTTTGCGTGTGTCCAATTAAATCCCAATTCTTATTTTTATAGACAGTTACTGGGAAAAGCTTTGGAACCAAAGACTTTCGAGCAGCTCTGGAAAATGGAGTCCTGTTGTGTGAGTAAGTATTGACTTATCAATATAAAAATCCTTCAGGTTAACGTCAGTTGGCCTCTTTCTTTGCTGACCTCGGATTTTTTTTTCAAGTATCAAAAAATATTTTCTAATAAATGAAAATATTTTTATCTACCTGCTGTTGGAAGGTAGAACAGCTTTCAAACATCATAGAATCATTAAGGTTGGAAAAGACCTCTAAGCCTATCCAGTCCAACTGTCAAACCAACACCACTGTGCCTAACAAACCATGCCCCTAAGCACCATGGCCATATGGTTTTTGAACACCCCTAGGGATGAAGACTCTACCACTACCCTGGGCACCCTCTTCCAATGCTGCACTACTCTTTCACTAAGGAAATTTTTTTTTACTATCCAATCTACACCTCCTCTGGTGAAACTTAAGGCCATTTGCTGTCGTCCTCTCTCTTGTTACTTGGGAGAAGACCAGCACCCACTTTGCTACAATCTCCTTTTAGGCTGTTATATATAATTCTCAGGATCTGTTTCATGTGTTGTCATATATGCTTCCTCATGCATTAGTGAGAGGGTCATGCTGATCCTCTGGCCAGTTGATTAGTTTTATTGATTGTAATGCTCATGATATCACTAGGCTTTCTCTTCAGCTTTTGTGAAGTGATGTGGCCATGGCTGAGAACAAAGCATTCAGTTACCAGTATATCCCCAGGTTTTTGTCCCCTGTCCCCACTCGCCCATGAGAAATTGTTGTAAACTGTGTGCTAGTTGTTTTCTAAATCCTGAAAGCTACCTGTTTGTAACAGAGAAATTTTCTTTATCATATTTTCATATCATATCACATATCTTCTGTCACGTGTGTGCACATGCAGTGCAGGTTTCATTGCTATCTGGATTGACTTAGTTATTGCTTTCAACAACAAACTGACATCAGGTTTTTCTGGAGTGCTTTCTCTGAAAAGCTTCCTTGTGCTTTTATATTATAGGTTTGGCAATAATAGCACTTGTCTGGTTTCGTTGCTGGACTGACTCAGAGGTGTAAAAAGTCCACTCGTCAGGTCTCTTCCACATATCTGTAATTGGTTTCGTACTTACTGGAACAGGTTTCCAGGACTGGAAGCTGTGCTAATACCATAAATGCTTTAAGGAAAGGCAGGTGTAAATGTCATTAGAACGTCAATAAGAGAGAAGTCTCATTGGTGGACTACCTGGGACAGAAAAAAAAAGATATCTCATCTTGGAGCTACTCTTTAATCAGTTCAGCCAAGCGAACTTTTAGAAAATATTTATAGAGGTTCTGATTTTTTTTTTTTTGTCTTGCTATATATCAAAAAGATCAAAGCAAGTGTGAAAAGGCAGCATTCCTGCGTTTTTTCCTCCCTTCTGTGAATATTACTGTTTTCTGTCCTTGCCTCTATTTTTCTCTTTGGGCCCTTTGCCCATCCAATCTGTCTTGCTAGTTGCTTCTGTAGTTATTTTTGCGGCATGAGGGAGTTGATTTTTAAAGGCTGAATAATGTAGAGACAGGCACTGTATTTCCATTACTTACATAATCAAACGGTAACCAGACTGCGGTGGTAAAGATAGTTTATACTTTTAATAATAATGTATTTCTTCAGGTATATATTTAGTGGGATGTGTGGATTGTATTCGGCTGTCACTTTTAAATAGTATCTTTAAGAATTGGCAGTGAGTTCATATATTCTAATCATCTGGTATCTTTGTTGTTGACACTTATTTGGCATAAAAATATGAGCTTCTATCTGCCAAATGCAAATCAGTTGCATTTATCTGTAATTAATAGCCATATGCAAGAAAAACAACCTGTAATTCCTTCAGCTGAGCAGCTTGCCTTAGGAGGCACACAAGTTTCTTTAAAGCAAAAGGTACCTCATCAGGTTGCACAAAACCATATATTGGCCCTCCTGTATCATAATTTTAAACTTCACATACTTCATGTACAAGAAATGATTTTCAGGGAAATTTGGTGGAAACAGAGAGGAGCAAGATGGGGAAAGATTTTCAGATGTCCAGTCTTCGCCAAAGTCAGCTTTACAGCAAGATTGTAAATGGTGGAGACAAACTGGATATGACATTGCTCATTTCTTTGGTTTACCTGTGGCGTGTTAGTTTAAAGTCCACATATATGTTGTTTCCAGAGATGGTATCTTTGAATTAAACCATTGCAGATAAGACCTGCACCTACACCCTGTATTCCTATATCAGTCTAGTTGCTTTGTCTGCTTAATGACCAAGTGTGCATCTTGACCAGCTGATCAGTAGTTGTCAAAATAAAGCCTTTTAAATTAAACCTTATCTCCTGTGTATACGTTGGAGGAAGGAAGTCACTAACGTTTTCCTTATCACATGTTACTTCATGTTCTGAAGTACAATAAGGCAAATAAAAATTTGGAAAATGAAATAAATAAGTAAATTAGGGCTCAACAAACCACTACTTCTGTTCTTTGTGAATTCATCCAATGCATTTTGTGTACTAGATAACTTAAAGCAGCTGAAAAATCTCAGGACCCGCTATTTCTTCTGCAGACACTTAGAAATCTCTTCTCTATTCTAGTGTGTATAGGTAAACTCAATTCTTTTTGTTCACTTTCCAAATAAATTTGCTGCTTGAGCAAAAAATGGCTTTTCCCACAGAGAGTTTTAAACTCTGGGTCCTGACTCTGCATGGGTGTGGGTAGATCACAAAATCTTACTGATGCTTTGTGGGGTAAAGGAACTGGCCAGACAAGCAGCAACAAGAAGAAGGAGCAAGTCCAAGATCCTCAAAGGTGTATATAAGCAGATGAAGTCTGCAGGCTGTCCTCAGGTCCCTTTTCTATGTTGATCCTGTGGTCTAGTGTGTAATTTGGTGAACCACAGTATTTCCCTATCTCTGTGACTGAAACCCCAGGTATGAAGGTGCAACGAATCTTGTGCCTTATCCTCACTGCAGGACAATGTGTGCATTTAGGCTTGTGTACTCAATAGCGATTCGTTAGTCTGTCCTATCTTCTCAGTTTAATTATGAATTTTATATTATGTCAGAGTGATAGGAGGTGCAATCTCTTCTGACTGACGCTAAAAATGACTTGCATGTGTAAATTGCATGTACCAAAAATGATTGTCACACATGATACTGGGCTTGATAGCATTATGAAAGCTGAGTTGATTTCTTACACTTAGAACAAATCAGTGCTTTCACACTGAATTCTGAAAATGAGTATTCAGATGTTTTTGACATCTTCTGCATCACAACTTTTCATGTGAAGAAAATCTTTAAATGGGAAATTTGAATCTGATTAACATCTACTCTTGTAGTAGAATCACATCTATTTCTGCCTATGCTTACCCAGGCATTTTCTTTTCTTCTTTCTGACTTTGCCTTTCTTGGAAATCTCTTTGTGTGGCATGTGTGTGACTTGTCCCATTTTTGCTCCTACAGTCTGTCATGACTTGTCACTTCTTGGAAAACTGATTAAAAAAAAATTAAGAAGCATTAATATGCTCAAATTTACTTGGTTCAAATCATATAAGTTATCAATATATGCAAAGTATTTCTTAATAAGTGCTGGTTCTCCTGCTTAAATAGTTGATTATGTAACAGAAAATAATATGATTTCTTTTCAGTTTGATTAACAAGATCAAACCTGGAGTCATTAAGAAGATCAATCGTCTGTCAACTCCAATAGCTGGCTTGGTAAGTCATGACATCAAATCAAATATGTGGGGTAGACAACTAATTATGTTTGGTTTTAATGAGTGTTCGCTAGCCTATTGTTTTTACAGCAACTTCATACAAACACATTGAGTTTTCAAAATTTTAGTTCCGTTTCTCTTTTTGTTTAAAATAGTACCACTTATATGTTGTCTTAGACCACAAAGGCTACATATTCTGTGATTTGGATCTGTAACATTAATCAGTTTGTCACTGCATGGAGCATCATCATCCTTAGCTATATCAAGCACTGACAGCTCCTCTACACAAACCTGTAATGTTACTTAACTTTATTTAAAGGCCACCATCCTGTTTTATATTCACAAGCCAATTCAGATGTTCCTCTATTAGGGAAGGGTCATACTTGGAAATCTGTGTAACCTGAGTATTTTTAGCATCTGCGTCTCCCTGCCCACTACAAAGGTTAGGTTCCATTAAAGTAACTCCTATGATGCAAAGATCTCTCTTAAGGTTTCACCTGAGGGATTTGCCAATGTTTTGACTGTAAATCACATTGTTGGGGGAGGGAAGGGAAGAGATACATGTAATCATTTTCACAGAAGTTTAAAAGATTTTCTGCATGCTGTCTGGCAAATGTGTTGGTCAGAGACCGTAGGATAAGTTTTGTAGTCATTTAACATCAGAAACCTTTTGTGGATAAACAAAATAATTTTTCATAGAATCATAGAATGGTTTAGATTGAAAGGAATGTGAAAGATCAGCCAGTTCCAACTCACTGCCATGGGCAGGGACATCTTCCACTGGATCAGGTTGCTCAAAGCCTTATCCAACCTTATCTTGAACACTTCCAGGGATAATTTTTTCTTCATATTTTTTTCCTACAAAAGCCTTGTAGGCTCTTTATGTCACTAGGATATCTAGGACACTTAGTCCTGTCACTAGGATATCTAGGTCACTTAGTCCTGTCACCAGAACTGTTGATCTTACCTTAAAAGACCCAACGTGAACAAGGACATATATGTGGTTCCTGTAATAAATGGAGGATCCGATTTTATGGTAAACATGCAATCTCAACATTAACAAAGTTGCCTCATTTCTTAGTAGAACATAACACATCTCTAGATATTTGTATTTATGTCTTTTAATTGGATGAGCCAACAAAACATCTGCTTTTGCTGGTCAGCTCTGTATGTTGTTAGAGAAGAAATATAGCTAACTTGCCATACATTACTGCACAAGCTGACAACATGCATTTCCACATCAAGTGAATGTAGAAAGCAGTAGTTGCCTTTGTCCCAGAAGAGCTCAGGGTATTAGGGTTGCAAAATAACAAGTGCTGCACATTCTTTTCCTGTGAGGAATCCAAAAAGAATTCAAATTAAACCAAAATAATTCTAGGGAGGACAGCACAGTTATTCTATCAGCAGTTTGATTGCCTAAACGGCCCATGAATTAACCATTTGATCCAAACCAGAAAACCATAGGCTAGATTTCATTTTTGTGGTGACTTAAGCATTGTCTTGAATCATAACTGTAAGAACTTTCTTTTACATATATTACTTTGTTTTTCTCCACATGTAAAAATTTGGAGTATTCATGAGGTGTGTAGCTTATATCTTAATTGCAGCGTATTGATGTTCCTTCAAGTTGTTTCTAGTTCCTACTACTCTTCAAAAATGGAGGAAAGGTGAATGATTCTTGTAAACTAAGATCACCTGGTGGTGGTGGTGTTAAAATACCATGTGAAGATAGTCATTGCGAGACCTGATGTTTTGTGATAACACTGGAAAAGGTTTTACATAAATACTTCAGTTTCAGATGATCATAATAATGAGGGCTGTAAGGAGAGGCTTTCAGAAGATGGTGCTTACAATGACAATAGTGGGAGGGGTGATGTATTTTCCCAGGCTGGAGAGGAACGTGCTCAGGTATTTCAGTTTTGAAGATCCCAGCTTTCATCCTGGCGTGTGATACTAAAACTAAAAATGATTATTTTGTGCATTTCTAGAAAAGCAAGCATCTGTACCTGACAGGCTCAGGGTACTGCGACTGGTGAACCACAGGATTTAGAGATGGAAAGGGTTTGCTAGAGGATTAGATGGTAGGCTTGCTTGCCATGTTCTGGAATTATTTTCATTGTTTTAAAGTTCCTTCTTCCACAAATCTGCTTGCAGATAGTGTTTTGCATGGGTTTGTCTTTATACTTCTGTGGCTCTCGGTTCTGCTGTTTTCAATGTCTCTCAGTCTTGCTTTATTGCTCTCCACCAAGCCTCTGTGATTTAGAAAGTACTGTTGGTATGGCGACTTTTTTATCTTGTTTTCTTGGTTTTTTTGGTTTTTTTTTTTTTTAAATAGTTGGAGAGTTTAAATTCAAGAGATGGCATTTTTTTTCCTAAAGGATAAACAGATGCCTCAATTTGAATTCCAGTCTTGCAAATCCTGTAATCTGAAGATCTTTTGATCATATTCTTTTCATGGCTCCTCTCCATAGTTCTCTAGACTCAAGTCCTCAAGTTCACTTCCAAAACATTTTATGCATTCCTCGTTGGACAACTAGCATCCATTTGTCTCTTGGCTTTTCTGATTAAAAGGAAACAAACCCCCTGTATTCTCGAAAGTTTTGTGGCAGTCTGATTACTGGAAGAAACCAAATACTTTAAGACATTTTGTTTCGGTTTTTTAATTTTTTATTTTATTTTTTATTTTATTTTTTTTTCCTAGAAACTTCTTCAAGTTTGGTTTTGTTCTATAGGGAGCTAATGCTTTACTTCCATATGAGTGTGCTTTTTAAGCTTTATTTTCACTTCAAATACTTAACGGGTCTTTTTTCAGCAGTACCGAAATACTGTGCTCAACAAGTGTCTTTGGTTGTGTCTCCAGAAGGGTTTCATTATATTGTTCCTTTGAGTTCATGGTTATTTTGAAAACAAATTTCTTGAGTAAAATTGGAAGTGAAAAGCGTATGTGAATAAAGAACAGTTCTGTTTCATATGGAATACTGTGCGCTATGTGTTTTTGTATTGAGTTACGGTGAAGTGCTTTTAGTTTTTTTAATGAGGTAAATGCATTATTAATTTGTTATGTCATGTTTACTTTTATGACACCTTAATTACCATAAAATCCAATAGGGAATTTATATTAGCAGGATCACCTAAATTCCAAGCACATTTTAGATAACTGAAAACAAGGCTTAGCTTTCACCTTTAGTTTGATTACATTGCTACCTAGCAACTTTGGGTGTGGATCACAATGGTTCAGGTGTAATCAGAGTGAATGGATAAATAACTATGTGTTGTTATGATTAAATATTGAAATTAAACCTCACATTCAGTTAACAGAAATGCTGCATTGGTACCAGGCAAGTTGGGCATGGCACAGGGAGACAGGGCTGCGGCTTGCGTGGGAGAGTTTGTTAAAACTCTTTGGGAAGGAGGGTCGGACCCAGCCGTATCTTATTTTATCTCCACCAAGCAGCTTTCTGCTGCAGCCTCGCTGCTCTGTTTCTCTTCTGCAGCACATACTGCCAACGGTTTGTGTGAGAACTAGCCATTCTCTTAGACAGGTTTATTTACTTATTTATATTCCAGTTTGGAAAATTAAACTGCTTCACTGGGGGTAAGGCAAATACCTCAGCTGTTGCAAGGACGTGGTGGCCAAAGACCGGTAACCAAAGAAACAGCCATACAGCTCTTTAGGTGGTTTCCTGAGCTATGAGACATGCTGGCTGCAGGGTGAAAAGGACCAGCTTAGAATCACAGAATCAGTAACACTGGAAAACATCTCTAAGATCATAAAGTCCCACTGTCAGCCCAACACCACTGTGCCTATAAACCATGTCCTGAAACAAAACCATGTACCAGACTTGAGCGATGATTGCAGAAAGGTGCCACTTGCTGCATCTTTTTGATTTTTTAACAGGATGTGGCAGGTTTCAGAGACTGAGACATCCCCACAAGTTTCCCAGAGGGGAGTTATCTGGGATGTGGCTGTTGGTTTGTTTGCTTTAATTTTGGCCATTTTTTCTAAAATACTGTAAACGTTTGCACTAAACAGTTTCTGGAAAATGAAAATTTAATTTCTACTTATCTTGCAAACTCTCCAAATTACTCAGTTTGCGTAGAGAGCAATGCTCTTATTTTCCCTAGTAAAACAATGCATGTGAGCAAATTGGCACATAGAAGCAGTTCCCAAAGCCCTCTGGCATTTCTGGAGGACATGGTAAGGGTAATCAGAAGGTCAGACGATTGTGGAAGCTGAAGTTTCATTATGCACAGTAGTGAAATTGCAGTCTGCCTTAAAAATCCACTTTTTCTGGCCCATAATTACATGAAAAAGAGATGAAAATTACTCAAATCGATAAATCTTGCTGGGTTCAGATCCTGCAAAATTCTTTTGCTTAGAGTTCTCGGGGTAGGGTGGTAATGGAAATAAAATAAATACTTAGCAAAAGCAAACCCAGAGAAATGCTAGTTCTTAATCAATATGGGGTTTTCAGCTTGAATCCCAGCATGTGAGACGGTTTGGATATAATCACATAGAGAGGAAGGACTTTGTGGTCTGACAACATATTTTTCTAACAAGGCTCTGTAGAACACTTTGAGGTGCATCTCCAGCTGCAGCGCTGTTCTTCTCCAGAAACCCCACGTTTCCAACACGGTTGGCTGAACACAGAGAATCGTGAGCAGGGATGGAAGTCATAAGACATGAGACAGTGGGAAGAAGAATGAGTTTTGTATAGTATAGTTTTTTTGTATAGTATAGTTTTGTATAGTATAGTTTTTTGTATAGTGTGTGTAAGCTTGGCACATCTGTTGCTTATTACTCAGGATAAATAACTGCATGCTCTGTAGCAAGGCAAAATTTTAGTTAAACTAAGTTTCTGGCTGAGACCAGGTGTTGAAGCAAAATCAGAGTCAGTCTATTTCCTTTGGAGAGAGCTGGCTAATGGGAACCTTGCTGTGTAATGTACTAATATGGTTTTTCAAGTCCATTTATCTTTCTTTGTGGCTCCTGTGAGTAAGATGAAAGCGCAGTGTTTTGCTCTGTGGTTGGGAAGCATTTCATCACATCAGAGACGTGAGGGCTGTGGTCAAACCACAGGGCAGAGTAGAAAGCTATTGGGTTTTTAGAATTGTAAATGAAATGCCATTAGTATTTGGGTTTGTTTTTTTTTTTTTAAGTTAGTCGTTCATTTCAAAGGAGTAGAGCTGTTGCTAACTGACTTTCAATGTGGGTGCTGGATGAATATTAGTACCAAATGCCATCATAAAGCTCTTCAGCTTTGGAAGAAGGCTTTTTGGTGAATGTTTGTTCCCTTTTCACACATGAGAATAAAGCTGCACATAGCTAGGCTGTCACTAGTTTGAACATGTGCATCTGAAACTCTGGGTGGGATTTTTTTGGTCTAGTAGGGAATTGAGTTTCTTTTAGGGTAAAGACAAATCTTAAAGATTTCCAAGCAGGATTTTTCCTGATTCAGAAAGACACAACGTGCTCTTCTGACAAGTGCTACTCAAACATCTTTCTCTCGGTTTAATGCAATCTGATATAACATTGTTACGTTATAAAATTTAACTTAATGTATCAGAAGATATGAATTCCGCTTGCACCACAGCAACCAACTCTCAAATAGTGGGAGAAAGCCACTTTGATACAGAGGTCATCAGCATGTACCTCCTACACCAGGAAAGAAGGAAATAATAAAGCCAAGAAGGGAGAAATGTGAAAACTGTCCCAAAATGAGAGGAGAGATAAAGACAGGGTGGAGAAGATAAAAATGCTGCCATTTGAAAACGACTTTTCTAAGTCTTTGTGCCTAACACTTTGCAAACTATGGAACCGCCCTAGTACTTCCTTATCTCTTGTCATCAAGTAGAGCTAGCCAAAACTTCCTTTTCTGTGGGAAAGTTTGCTTGACAGGTTGGCTTTTTTTGCTTTGTAGAGGAATGGCATTTTTAAAACAATTTCTGAGATAAAATCCGCACTTGCAATGTGAAGATTATTTCAGTTGTATGTTTTATTTAGGACTTGGTTACAAAGTTCCTTTTCTAGATTACTTAGAATCAAATTAGGTATGTTTTCCTATTAAATTTAAAAATCTGATGGTACTATTAATATAAGCTGGTTTATTTTAACTTGGCATTAATTTGGCAAAGGAATCACTTTTGGTTTTAAAGTAGCTCTACTACCAAAGTTAATTCCTTCATGCTGAAAACCCTGACTATTTATTTTCTGCTATTCACCTTGTGTTTAGTATAGCTTTCATATTAGTCCATGCTTTCTTTCTTTCTTGCATTTTGTATTTTTTAAAAAGAATTTGAATTTTTAAATATTTGACTGGTATGGGCTACGTTAGTAGTGTTAATAGTAGCTTGTCTGGTATGAGAAAATGAATATAAGAGAACTTATTTCTGTCACTCATGTTGTATGAGGAAGGGCAAATACACAAACTAAGTTACATAAAATCTACTGTTACTTGCTTTACTTTGCTACGTAACACCAAAAATATATGCTCCAACTCAGATGGGCTATGCTGGCTGGGCAGCAGCTAACAGTGTCCAAAAATGTTCATAAGGAATAGCCTCCTAAATTTTGTTGAGTTCTGACTGAAGAACTGATATCCATTTGACATGCTCCGTTTTCTTGTCTAGTATTTCTTTTTTGCAGCAATGAGGGTGTAATACTGAGTGATGTGGAGCATTGGTCTTTTCTTTGAAAAAGGTCACCTTTTGACAAGGATCAAAATGTGTCACGGCTAACACAGTGGCTCATGCTCTGCCTCGAGCCCTGTCTCCATTGCCTTCCCTCATGCCTGACAGAAATCTCTGAATTTTGATTTCACTTTGGACTATAGATTCAGAGATACAGGGTGAGTGTGCATGCTGCACTGCTGTGAAGATTGGAGTTATTATAGAACCATTGAATGGCTTGGGTTTGCCATGAGCCGTGACACTTCCCACTGGATCAGGTTACTCAAAGCCTCATCCAACCTGGCCTTGAACACTGCCAGGGATGGGGCACCCATGACTTCTCTGGGCAACCTGTGCCAGTGACTCATCACCCTCACAGGAAAACATTTCTTCCCAATATCTCATCTAAATCTCCCCCTTTTCAGCTTAAAACTGTTACCCCTCATTCTGTCCCTACATTCACTGATAAGGAGCCCCTCCCCATCTTTCCTGTAAGTCCCCTTTAAGTACTGGAAGGTTGCTATAAGGTCTTCCTGGAGCCTTCTCTTCTCCAGGCTTAACAACACCAACTCTCTCAGCCTGTCCTCATGTGGGAGGTGCTCCAGCCATCTGATCATCTTAGTGGCCTTCCACTGGACTCTTTCTAACAGATCCATGTCCTTCCTGTGCTGAGGCATCCAGAGTTGAACGTAGTACTTCAGGTGAGGCCTTATAACAGCAGAGTAGAGGGGGAGAATTGCCTCCCTCAGGTTGCATAAGTCCTATATGATGTCTTTTATCTGAAAGCTGATTAGTACTGTATTGTTTTTTGTAAGGCAGGGCACAAAATGATACACATCTCTTTCTGAAAAGTTGCTAATTTCTGCATGTAAAAAAAGTCAAGGCATCACCGCCAGTTTTCTGGACTAATATGCTCAAAAAATTGTTGGGCAATTGAGAAGACAAGGATTTTTAGAAACTTCTATTTACTTTGCATAATCTTTGCTTGCGTGTGTGGAGATCTTAGTTACTCAAGAGCATTTATTGTTTCTTGTGACTTTTGTTCTTTATTTCTATATATGCATAAAACTGAGAAGGGAGGGAGAGAAAGTGAAAGTGGATACAGTCTGACAGAACATCCGATGTGTGCCTTCCTTTTTAAGGCAGCCTATGCATTTAAAACAGGCTCAGAAACATTTCAGGTGGCTGAAATTTTGTCATATTCCTCTTTTATATTCCTAGTTATCTACCTCTTTTTGTTCAGTATCCTTTTTATGCTGCAGGTAATGAAACGTTCAAAAGCTTTCAATAACAAAAAGATACCTGCCAGACAGCACAGCCCAACTTTAAAGTGATCATATTTTACTGTTTTACTTAAAAGCAAAACCCAACAACAAACCAAACCAAATGAGAAATTTGAGCTCTGTATTCTCCATGCCTTTTGTTTTTTACTTCCTGTGGATATTTCAGCCTGTTGCTGAATCCAATCTGTTCTGGCTAATTATACAATCTTCTTAAACACCGAAAACCATTCTAATGTGTAGCAGTGTGTTTGCTTCGTTTTAAGTAAGCGAAATAACATCTTCAGATTCTAAAAGTGCTTAAACCAGGTGAGGACTTTTACCTGCTTGTTACCAAACAAGTGACTGGGATACACCTTAAGTATCTAGTTTTGTTCTGACAAGTACAATTACATGGGAGGGGAAAATATTTTCTTTGATCAGTGGTCCAGCTGAAGTGCTCGAACAAGTCTCCTGGACATAAAAGAATTTTTATTAGTCTGAGAAAATATCTTTACACCTGGGAAGTGACACAGCATGGTATTTCAAATGTGAGCATCAAACAACGTGTTAGATGTCTTCATTAATTTTAGTGAGATTTTCTCAGGGCTACAAAAAAAATGCAATTGGAAATTAGTATGTATGGTTTTGTTTTAAAATGCAGAAAATTCAGTTGCCTTTACTTCAAATTTTTAATGAGATGTTGCTTGTGAGAATGATGAGCACAAAACCTGGGGGATGAAAAATCCTTAATAGGAGTAACAAGTGACAAGACAAGAGGAAATGGCTTCAGGTTGTGCATGGGGAGGTTTAGATTAGATATTAGGAGAAATTTCTTTACTGAAAGAGCGGTGAAGCACTGGAAGAGGCTGTCCAGGGAAGTGTTAGAGTCGCTGTCCCTGGAGGTGTTCAGAAAAATGTGTAGATGTAGCACTTTGGGACATAGTTTAGTAGGCAAGGTGGTGGTGGGCTGACTGTTGGACTGGGTGATCTTAGGGGTCTTTTCCAATGTTAATGATTCTGTGATTCTGTAATTAGAAAAATAGAAAGTTATGATCTTTATTTAGTCTTGGCACAGGGAGTTTTAGTGGCTTCCCTGAGGTCAATGAGTAAGTCAGAGCAGGGTAGAAGTGAAATTTTGACTCTCAGTTCAATTCTGTCATAGACTATACCACGAGCCTATAAAAAAAATGTCTGGCCTGAGTTCTGGGAACCTAAACCTATAAATTAAGAAATGTCAGGAGTGATGCAAGGGCTGATAGGAACGTGTATGGAACTATAAATCACTTCTGGTGTTCTTTCTGCTGTCTATGGGAAAGAGGAATGTGGCTTGTATGGAAACACATCTGCTAGACAATTAGGAGAAGAGGACTGTGTGCTAGAAAGGAAGTTTGGTTATTAATAGCTAAAGATGACATTGTTCTGCAGTCTTTCAATGCCTGATAGTGGGAGTATGTAATCTCAGCAGTAGTTTGCTGATGTTTTGTGCCCTTCTGCTTGAAAACGTATGGTATGTTTCAGCCTTAGCCTTGAATTTCCTTTGATTGTTTTCTGTTGTTGCCTAAACACTTTGAAATGTAGGGTGTGGAGAAAAAAGGAGGTTGATGCAAACTCTTTGTGACACTTTTAGTAGCAGCTCAAGATTTCGATCAGGCGGAATGGATCCCAGTTACCAGATTGAACTTGACAGGTTTTGGGTGGGTGGTGATGAAGCAAGATATATCTAGGAGGTGTAAGTGGGGAAGAATTATATGGGTGCAGACTCCAAGAAACGATTGTTCAGCTGCTCACCCTGATATCTAGTTAGGGGGCAATAAGTGTTTATTGATCTCTATGAATCAAAAGTAGTATTTTGGGGATGCTTTAAATGAGATCACATCTTCCAAACTGATGCTTCCAGTGTGTTTCTAGGATGAGATGTCAAAACGCTAATTATTTAATTGAAAAATTCTTTTAAGCTAACTGTAAAGTAATATACATGGCAACAAGAACTTCCTAACGTGGCTATTCTTCATCCCTCCTCCTGCTTTAAACCAAAAGTCTGAAAAGGTATATGACCCTTCTTGCCTCAACTTGCTAGCATTTAACAAAATACATACATACAGTTGCCAAACAAACTTCAAAAAATTTCCATTTATCAGCTCAATCAGCTGTAGTCTGTGGTATACTCTGTCATTTGCATGCTATTTTTATTTCCTTAAATAACTTATGACTCTTTGTGTGTTTGCAAAGTAACATTCCTTCCTAACTGGAAAAAAATGTCAACTACGTAGAACAGGTACACACCTTAAATCATACTTGTGACATTTGTAATCTGATTCCTCTTGCCTTTGCCAAGGAAGTGCGGTTTTGAGATTTCTTGTGGCAATCAGTGTTTATCTGTGCTAAATCTTCATATGCTGGACGCCACAGTGTGTTTTTTTCTCTGACTTGTCAGATATTTATTGATCTGTGGTGTTTAAAATTCGTGGCAATTTCCAAAGAGACTAGATGTTAACGGTAGTAGTGATAACTTTTTCTGCAGCATCAGTGCTGGAGCCATACAGCTATGCTACTCACTCTTCTGTTTAGTACAAAGCCTTCATACCACATCTTTTAATGCCTGTCTGAACACCTCCACACCCGTGTGCCTGTGTTGAATCACCCTCCTCTGGTGATATATGTAAAAGAGCTATTAAATACAATGCCAACTACTGCTGAATGTAGGGTGCTGAGCTGCTGCAGCTGCAGTGGCAGAGCTTGCTTTCTGTAGGGTATGAGGACAGGGAACGCAAACAAGCCCAGCACAAATGTGGTTCAGGTGTGCTGCAAGTCAGATCATCTCTGAATCTGCTAGTTGGTTTGGGCATACAGGAGGAGCTTCTCTGCACTGAGGGATGAGCCCACATAGGGCAGCAAGGGTTAGATAGGGTAGTAGGGTGCTTCTCTGGAGAGGGGGGAAAAAAAGAAGTCTAGCTGCTGAAGGAAGAAATGTTAGAAGAAACTTCCAAATTGTCCTTTAGGAAGAATGAAATACTAAATTATAGTGTAAACATTAGGGACTATGTGAATTGAGGATTTGAGGCAACTTGCCCTGTTTCAGGCCCTGTGTACAGAGGGGCTGGATTTCATGTATGTAAAATTGTTAACCTGTGTGAGCAAAACAGAAAAAAATGTGTATATAATTATTTTTAAAAAAATGGGGAAGGTAGAGGGGAAAAGCAAGCACTGCAAAAACTTTGTGTTTTCAAGAGCAAGAGGTCTTTACTTCTTCTATTACTCATTAGGCTTCAGGGGAGTTACACCTTTAAGTGGATTAGTGTCATTCCAGTTCTCTGTAGTGAGGTGAGTTGGCACCGGGGTATTTTACACGCTTCACTTGCAAAGTCTATTTTGTATATACCATTCAGGGTAAAAAGCACATAACTTTATTTATTTATTTATTTATTTATTTATTCCCTCCCGCTTGACTCTGACTGCAATGTTAATAACTGGTGGGAGAATTAAGGCTTGTCAAAACATGGAAATAGCCTGGAATGGTTATTGCACACTGGCTTCCCAAACCTATACTTTCTTTACAGTAAGAATACCTACAAGTGGGTGAAGCATTCCTTTTGTCTTGTCCAAAAAGGGATGAAGCTGTGAAGCACAGAGGGCTATCTCGATTAACAAGGCATGTCTGCCCAACGTTCCTGTGTGCTGTACTTCGACCCTTCTCCTTTCCATCTGGCCTTATTTGGTAGGAATGATATCCCAGAAACTCACAGGCAGTTTACAACCTAACGTTCACTCTCTCATCAATAAAAGGCTCGTTTGGTACATGTTGTTGCTGCAATATATGACTGTAATGTCATAGTAAATGTTACGCTATAGCATGGTAAGAGGCATGTGCCTGGGAGCGATTTCAAGTCACTGGGGACAGTTGGTCCCTTCCTGCATCAAGCACCTCAAAAGCTGACAACTAAGATTTCCTGCCTCAAAAGTCCCCGTTTATTTCTGTTGTGTGTTTTCCTCAATTCCATTAGTCCTGTCGGGAAGAAACTGCGGAGCTCAATGCTCTCTATGGGAGTTCATAGGCAATGACGTGAGCTGGACAGAGAGGTCTTTTGCTGGCCATTACCTGCAGTGCCAGGAGCTGAGGAACAAACTCTGCAGAAGATCCTTCAGCGTACACTTTGGTCTTCAGAGGTTCGTGGTTGGCTGCAGTCATCACAGATGGAGTTGGGGTTTGGATTATGGACATTTTTGTCAAAATTAAGATGATTCTTGTCTAAGGCTGTTTCAGAACATGATTTCCATAATGTTTGAGCTCTGGTGAATCTGTGAATTGAAACAGTGAATGGGAGTATCTCTTTTCCTGGCTGTGATTTACAGTTATTGATACTGGGAGCACTAAGGCATTGGAAAGTCTCACTGTTGCATTCTGGCCGTGGGAACACCTGCTTTTTCGGAGAAAGGCTGGAAGTGAATCACTGAAGAGTTGGTGTCTGTAACCAAGCATAGAGCTGGGGCAGAGGATCCTTGTTGTCAAGGATCACAGTCATTTATTATTTTATACAATATAGCAAAACGACAAAGGGCATACAGAGGGGAGTGGCAAAGCAATTAGTACTGTTTCTGTTTTTTGGCCAATATAGTGCTCCATGCACACTGTTACAGGTGGGATAATTTACCAAACAGAAGCCTTGAGGTCTCTCTAAGTCAAATTACACTTGCAAGGATGGTTGTTTTAACTATTATTTTTAGTTTTCATCCCCCCAAAGGGAGAAAAAAAGTAGTTTAGCTATCCTACCCACTCCTCCTCCTTTCTATTCAAGGTTGAACCCATTAGCAGCCTTCTGAGAAATACAGAGAGCTGTGGGAGCTGGGATCACAGTCCAGATACGGGACAAGCGCGTGATGGGCACTGAGTATCCCTACATGCAAGGCCAAAGTGGTAATTGGAAGTTCCTGGCTCCCAGGCCTGTGGTCAGACCACAAAGTCGGTTCACCCCTGTTTCTTGCTCTTTCCTTCACCTTTTCTGCCCCCACCCCACACCCACAGCCAGTGCTAATAACTGAAACGTACCTCCAAGGAAGGGCAAGTTACCCAACTTGTTCAACAAGCTCCTGCTGTAGGTTTTTTCCCTTACCCCACCTCTGAATATAAACAACACGTAGTTCAGTGATGCTGCTGCAAAATGTAAATTCCGCATTAAACTGATTTCAGCTACCTTTAGTGGTTCTAAATCTGTGTCTTATGACAAACTTTTCTACTTGAAAAAAAACCCACTTCTTCTCATACTGGAAATAGGCCCTTATTTAAAGGAATATGGGTACCATTAAAGAGAGTTTGCCATGTATGCAGAGCTGAAGGAGGCATAGTGTAAGCTTTCCAGATGACTCCAAATGTCTTAACAAATGTAGGACTGAAAAACATGTCTTTTTAAATATGGTCTGTTCAGATGATTTTCAGAATTCTTTAGCCAAAAAAAAAAAAAAAGCATCAGTTTCTTCCTAAAATGTCAGAAGTTCCTGTTGCTAGGCACTGTAGGTATAGAGCATTTTTCTTTGTTGGGAATGGGAGTCTAGAAATTTAAAACAATTTCTGGCACCGAGTCACGATCTGGATGATGCTGTAGTATTTCCAAGAAAATATGCTTCACAGTCCTGGAAGCATCAGATACCATTATGAAATTATGTTCCCATTCTTACCTTCCATACTCTGGAAAAAACACAAACCTAAAAATCTCAACCCTCCAAAAACCTGAAACAACAAACATCTTGAATAGCAGTTAGAGGCTTTACGTGTATTGAAAAGATGGATATTTGCATATGACCAAGAGACAACAGACTGTCTTCATCTATTGGCTGATGCAGTCAGGAAAAACAGAAAAACACTGTGTTAATTAAATTGTTTTTCTCCCAGATGCCAGCTGAATTGAACGATGTGCCGTAACTTGTATGACTACAAGATCTCACTGTGTTGCAGTGCATGTGTAGGGTTTCTGAGAAACAGTTAACTAGGGAGAAGACAGGCTTACCACACAGCATGACTGCACCCTAAAAAAAGCAAGTGTATTTACACACTTGTTTAAATTAATATTCTTGCCCCACCCAGATAATGATGATAATGAGGGATTTATTTTTTTAATTAAATTGCAGTTCAAATGCAGAAGCTGAATTTAGTGTGATATTGTGCTGCACATAAGTAGTCAGAATAAGATGGTATTTACACATTCTTATATGGAGACCTTTCTTCTTAATTACCTTTTACTATGTGCTCTTTCACTTCAGAGATTTTTAATTTATTTTTTTTTATTTTATTTTATCCACTGTCATGTCCTTTCCAGGTTGTTTGGTTGTTTTTTTTCCTACTTAAGATCAACTCTTTCTTGATTGTTTTTGCATGTCTGCTTCTGTCTCTTCCCTCATTTTGCTGTTGCTCTGCTATTTTTTCCAATTTAGAAGTGCCCTTTCTTCCCCCTCCCGCCCCTTCGTGTTTTCAGCTGTGGAGGAACTTAAGTGTTTCCCTGGCACCACCTCAACAGCGCTGTATGTTTGTCTTCCTTTTCATACTGCTACATCATCTTCGTCTCAAGTTCTTACCATGGTGACTTATGTTAGGAGCTGGTAACAGTTGTAAACACAGCACCACTACTAGTTGTGATCCCCTAATGTTTTCACTTTCTTTTTTTTAATTATCATTTTTTAAAGGAAGGTGTCAATAACAGCAATAGGAATGAGGCGTCCTGCAGCTGAGGCCCTTCTCTTCACACCCCCTTTACCTCCTGGAGATGCAGAGCTCTTTCCTCTTCTCATATCCCTGAAGTTAAAATCATAGAATGGTTTGTGTTGGAAGGGACCTTTAAAGATAATCCAGTTCCAACCCCCTGCCATGAGCAGGGACATCTTCTACCAGATCAGGTTGCTCAAAGCCGCAGCGAACCTGGCCTTGAACGCTTCCAGGGATGGGGCATCCATAACTTCTCTGGACAACCTGTGGCAGTGCCTCACCACCCTCAGAGGAAAAAATTCTTCATAATACCTAATCTAAGTCTCTCCCCTTTCATCTTAAAACTGTTACCCCTCATCCTATCCCTACTTTCCCTGATAAAGAGCCCCTCCCCTTCATTCCTGTAGCACCCCTTGAAGTACCGGAAGGCTGCAACAAGGTCTCCCTGGATCCTTCTCTTCTCCAGGCTAAACAAGCCAAACTCTCTCAGCCTGTGCTCGTATGGGAGGTGCTCCAGCCCTCTGATCATCTTTGTGGCCTTCTCTGGACTTGCTCTAGCAGATCCCTGTCCTTCTTGTGCTGAGGTTGCAGGAGTGAGAATGGAAGTCCTGTTCTGTTAGGACATTGGAGGGTGGCATGAACCACACTCTCGCTTTCAATATGGCCATGCCATCTTGTCTCCTTCTCAGCACTGGTTAGAGGCTGATGCATTAGCAACAGGTAGAGGGAAGGTTCTGTAGCTTCTGATGCCCTGTGGGGACCAGAAAAGCAGGTGCATGCCTGGAAGTGTGCAGCATCATTTGCCATTCCTCCAAACGGCAGTATTTAAATGCCTGCTCATGGACGATCTGCTTCCCGCTGCTGGCTGCTTTTTCCCATGTTACGACTTTGCAGAGGTTTTGGGTGTGGTCTGCTTTGAAGTTTGAGGAAAAAATGAAATGCTGATTGGTAAGCACTCTACCTAAGTCAGCGTTCTGTGGTGTGTTTAATGTAAGTCTGTACAGCATGAGGGACTCTCATGTCACGCTGGGAGCATCTGAAATGCTCTGTTGTTTCATCATGCGCACTGTCTGGGGAAAAAAATGACCTCTCCCAGTTTCCTTCCAACCTCCCCACCCCCTCCTACCAGAATGCTTAGAAGTAGTAATAACATACCAACTATGAATTGCACTTGAATTTTGTGGTTAAGACTTCAGGCTTTATTTCTGTTGTCATCTAAAAACTATAATTCTATTATGTGAATTCCAACTTGAGATGCTCTGAAATGCACTGATCAACCTCTGTATTAAAATCGTCAACTTGATTTTTGTCCCCATTGGTTTAGAAGCTTTGTCTTTTAGTGGTCAGAAACCTTACATTTTCTACGTAATGTATTTGATCTGCCTGACCACAGGTCCTTGCCTTTGGACTGGGCGTTTGTTCGCTTCCCTTCTGGTTTTGCTTCCCCTGTGCTGGTAGATAGCTGCAGTATTGACTCTTGTGCTCCTTTTCACTGGAATTAATGGAACCAAGTTCTCCGGTTCTTATCATATAGACCCCTTGTCATCCCTCACCATCATACTCTTTTTCTGCAACTCTACTAATTTGAATCATTCTTAAATTTAAATGCTCTGCCCTCATTTACAGAGTTTGGGAGCACCTCTGTTAAGGAGGGGGGGTGCAGACACAGGCAATTTTTAATCAAGTACACTGCTTGGGTGACTTGTGGTCACCAGGAGATAGGCCTTATATATTGTGCTTCTCCAGGCTTTTGAGTTCTGAATGTTTAAAAAGAATAAAGAATCTTTTTTTTTTTTTTTTTTTTTTTTTTTTTTTTGTGGAGTGTGAGGACATTGAGATTGCTGTATACCCTTTAGAGCTGAAGGTGGTAATGACAATTAGCCTTATTAAAGTACATTTATGATGGTAAAAGGAATAGCATGATGGCTTCTATATTTGAGCACATTAATCACTGAGCAACGTTCGTGTTCACATTTCTAATGTTAAATCTAATTGCAAGGTTGATAGCTTGTAATTTTTTTTCCTGCTTATTTCTGTAGTGCTATTTAAAATTAATTTTCAGGTTCATTTTTCTGGTAGGGTTTAAAACAGCTGCTGGCTATTTCAAGACCTACAGCTTCTGTGATTTGCTACATTGACTAGGGATGGTCAAGAATAACTTGGCAAGGACAGTATTTAGAAGTGCTGATTTGTCGACTTTATACCTTTTTAGTATCAATATCCAAACCTGAGCAATAGTATTTTGGGTAACCTCTCCTGATGTTCTGGGGGTAAATTTCAGGTTCTCACGGGAGGAGAACTGGTGTTGGGGCAGTCAGCTGCAAGATGGCAGCATCCAACTGCTGGCTAAGGAGAGGAAGATTTTGAACAGTGTTTTATCCTGCACACCAGCAAGTGCTGTGACCAGCTGCGTTCTCTGTCCCGCGTTATACCCCCTGCCTCTGAGCTGTTTTCTGAAGATCTTGACTCATGTTGGTGATGACGTTCTGGGGGTCTGTAAGTGTTATTTTATCAGAAGGTTGATATTTGATAGGTTTAATTGCTTGAACACCTTAAAAATTTAATTCTCTCATGTGCTAATAATTTGGTGGTTGTGTAGCTGAGCAGCCACTGATGAGAAAATCTTCTGCCATGTTTTCATTGTACTCTGTGTGTAGACAGCACGCCTTTCTCTGCATCTGACTCTCCTTCCTTGTTTACCCGCACCTTGTGCTTGTTCTCTGTAGTTCAGTTGATGTAACCCACTGGTTTGGGAGTTTGCTGTGGGTTTTGACGTTTGGTTAGGCAAATCAGAGCATGTTGCCTTAGTTGGCACTGGTGTAGTTCCATTCATTACCTTGCAACTACTTGTTCTTTCTGCTCTGCTGCTTTCTTCCTTTACCCTACTTGCTAATTTCTTAGAATCATAGAATCATTAAGGTTGGAAAAGACCTCTAAGATCATCCACTCCAACCACCAGCCCAACACCACCATGCCTACTAAACCATGTCCCAAAGTGCCATGCCTACATGCTTTTTGAACATCTGCAGGGGTGGTGACTCTATCATTTCCCTGGGCAGCCGGTTTGCAATGCTTTACTCTTCTTTCAGTAAAAAATTTTTTTTTTTCCTAATATCCAATCTAAACCTCCCCTGATGTGACTTTAGGCCATTTCCTCTCATCCTATTTCTTGTTACTTGGGAGAAGAGACCAGCACCAGCCTTGCTACAACCACCTTTTAGGTAGTAGTAGAAAGCAATGAGGTCTCCCCTCAGCTTGGACTCTCCAGATCGCTGAACACTGACCTGATATTTGCATGTCTGCTGTTGTTTAACAAGTAATTCCTCCTCTTCTTGCAGTGAGACTGTAGCCTGGGGCCTCTTTTGTGCAGAAGAAATTATGCCTTTTCAGGTCTTTGGGGTTTTGGTACTAATGGGACACTCAAATATTAATTGAATAAAACTGACACATCTGTCCAGCTTTACCTGTATTGCATGGCAAGAAAAGAAGGATTTTGCATGGAAAGGAAAAGTAAATGACTCTTGAGGCTGCACCTTCCAGCATGAAGCTTACTTTGGCAGATAGCCCCTTAGGTACTACAGGAGCTACTGTACAGGCAGAGGCGAAGTTGCCTGTCCTTCATCCTTCCTGGCCCCCTCCACTCACCCGCCACTGCATCATGTCCCACACCATCATTGTCATGTTGTGTGCCCCTACTGCGGCATATTGTGTGTCAGGCTTTGGGGTGCAATCTTCATGGTATGAGACACTTGAGATCTTTCAGATGTGGTAACACAGAGCCTGCAGCTTGCATGGGGAATACCTTGTTCAAATATTTTTCCTCAAGTGAAGCCATGTTTACAGAGTGATAATAAATACTAGAATCCGAGGGAGCTTCAAAACAGAAGGTTGTAGGGGCTCTCGAGTTTGTTTTGCTTTTTTAAAAAAGTATTTGTTTTACTTTTTAAAGTATGTATTAAAAGCAGCTGCTATTTTCTTTGTGAGTCTTTTTCCTAATAAATCTTAAATGATTGAATAATTGTTACATACAGTGAGTGTGTGTCAAAAAAAATGTTTAAGATGTATTAAATTGCTTTTCCATACTGTGAATCTCCGATTCCAGTAGCTCGACTTACAAAGCCTTCGAATGACAGGGCTGTACGTAGCTTAAGAATTAAGTAATTCTGTGTACCTTTTCCTGTGGCTTCCAGCTGAAGGGAGCAAGTGCGCAAGAGGGCACATTCTTTTGTTGTTGATAGCATTCCACCTTAACAAGAAGGAATTTCTTGCCTATTGTTTATGAAGTGGAAAGAGAGCACAAGTTGTATAATCTCTATATCGCTGTATTTTATATATATATGTATTTTTAACTTTGCTCTTGCTGTTTGGTTGATCTGCAGCAGGTGCAGTGAGTGGGTGCTGTAATACACCACATCTATATTTTGATATACATTGGTGTAAGCTGGGGGGGGGGGGGGGTGTGTGGAGAGGAAGGGGAGGAACACAAAGGAGAGAAACCCCCCCGAGTAAGGAAGCAGTAAAGCTGAATACAGTTGGGTTTCTGTCTCTCTAGAGCTTTGCTCAGCAACCAAACCCAGACTCCAGGTGCAGTATTCCCTCATCGGTCTGTGAGCATAGAAACAGTGCGTCCCTCCTCTTCTTCCTCCCCTGCCAAGAGTTTCTGGGTGGTGAATGTCAGTAGCTGGAGTTATTTTTAAAGGCAAGAGGTGAGGCTTGTCGTGCAGAGCTAGGAAGAGGGCGTTTGTTTGCTGAGCAGAGCTTACATCAAAGTGGAGATTGCTGCCTGCTGGCTCACTGCTGCCTTATGCCAGGTAATCTTTAACATACCCCTCAGTCACTGAGATCACAAACCAGCCTGCCTGTGCGCATGAGAAATGACCTGCGTTTATGATCCAGAAGATTGCTTTTTCAGTATTATTTCCGTGAGCTGGACTTTGACATTTAAAGGCTCACAGTAATCGTCTTGCAAAACCTGCTTAGTGCTTTTAACTAAGCAACTGCTTTCTACTTCTCTTCACAGGATAATATAAATGTTTTTCTGAAAGCGTGTGAAAATATTGGACTGAAAGAAGCTCAGCTTTTTCACCCAGGAGATCTTCAGGATTTGTCCAATCGAGTTACAGTCAAGTGAGTTTTCTAGTTTTGTTTTTTCCCTCTCCTTCTCCTCCTCCTCCTTAGCTGTTTCACAGTTTTGTTTTGGGTTTTTTTTTAATGTTTACCTACAGAAAATTCTTCTTTTAATCTGGTTCTGAATAGTGCAGTGTGGGTTTAAGCACTGTTAAGGCTGGTAGATAGGATTGCACAGATTTAGTTTAACAAATGAAGTAGTATTATGCCTCACAAGCAAACTAATCGTTAATGAATATTTACAGCATTAAATATAAGATGGAAGCTGTCCAGGTTATTTTAAACTTGGTGCAAAACCAGCTGTTAAGTGACATCGAAAGCATCACTTCCCTTATACTTTGAGATTATCGATGTAAAATCTGAAAGGCTGAGGTGGTACTTTTAATGCTTATGTGGATAGCTCTGAGGCTCCGGTACTGTTTTCCTGAAGGCTCCTGATCTTGCCACTCCAAATATTAATCAGGTGTTTGTCACCGAATGTCACATCTTCTGTCAAAGAGTGCGAGTAGAAACCAAGTACTGAATTGCCCGTAAGATAATTGTCATATTTACAGAGAAAAGATTTTTCTAGTGAAATAGCAGTGGTTTGGTTCTGAAAATATAATTAGTGGATCCACAAATTTCAGGACTACAGTGTCTCCTAACATGAGTTTTATTACTAGTTTCTGACAGATTCTGGTGGAGGCTTAATATAAAGACAGTTTAACAGGTGTTTTAAGATATATATGAAATGGAAAAGATCATCTCACGATCTCACAGTGTCTTGCTTTGTTACAGTATTAGCTGTTTTTGTTGTGAATTTCTTAAAAAACCAACCAAACAAACAAAAAGCTGGAAATCTGTCAGTTTAAATGGAAAGAATTTATTTCTGTCTTTAAATTACCAATTTTATCCAAGAGGAATAGGCAGTAATCCTTCTGTAAATACATGGGGAAAAAAAATATTGTGAAATGACACGTAACTGCTTTAATTAGAAATCTCTTGTAGGTGGATCGGGTGCTAGCGTGTTGACATACTCTCTGCCTGGTTTCAGAATGAAAGCTCATACTGTTTTGAGGTCTGACACTTGAGATGGCAATGCGTTTTCCAATCTTTGACTCATACCCGAAACATATTTTCTCACTAATGTGATGTTTAGGGACTTGGTGCCTTTCCAGGGTGCTGGTATTCTTCCTGCTGGTTCCTATGTCAATGCCAAAAGCTGGTGGGTTGGTAATCTCTACCACACTTTAATTATCTGTAAAACCCTTGCTATAATTACTTTGGTGGAGGTTTGCTCCAAGGATTTAGCTGGGAAGGGTTGGAGGCAGTCAGCAGCATCAATAGCGACAAGATGAAACCCCGTGGAGGTTGAGCTAGGAAACTGTTGTGCAAGGTATGTTGTCCAACTCGTCCCTACGTTAACCGCAAGTGAGGTCAGCCATGAAATTTACCTAGTGGGTCTGTAACTGGGGAATTTTTTGAGTCCTTTCACCTCCAGTGGTTCCCTTCTTGGCTCCTAGAGCAGTGTGTAAGGCTGGAATTTGAAGTTGTCTTAAGGTAATAGGGGTTTTAATCACACCTACTCTGCAGTCAATTAATTAATGTTTTTTCAAAAACCCAGGTTTAACTGTTGAGCTCTTCTTATGGACAGCAATGCAGAGGGTTAGAGTTGCAAGAGCTGCCAGCTGCGTAGCCATGCTTTTTTAATTTGTTTCAATATAAGTTTGATTTTCCACATGTTACGTATCATGACGGTCCCACACTGTGTATAAAATGCTTACAGAGTAATTTGAAACTTCTGTATTTGAGCATGCTGTAAAGTGGTTATCTAACTATGCTGGCACATTTTGATGTATTTAGAAGCTTGGGGAGGGACAGGAGGGAAGTTTTATTCCAAGAAATGAAGGAAATAAGTTATATGAAGATAATTTTCTCCATTGAAAAGTTAACTATGCGTCACTTGATTACCTAGAGGGCAAGCTAGGCTTTAGAGGGTTTCCAGAGAGAGAGAGATGTGTGTCAGGAGACAAGTGCTATTTGATCAGGAACTTTTTCTGATCTGTGTTGTAATTATTATTGTTATTTAACAGTATCATGGTATCATAGTATAGTTAGGGTTGGAAGGGACCTTAAAGATCATGTAGTTCCAACCCCCCTGCCATGGGCAGGGACACTTCTCAGTAGATCAGGCTGCCCAATGCTCCGTCCAACCTGGCCTCGAACACCTCCAGGGATGGAGCATCCACAGCTTCCCTGGGCAACCTGTGCCAGTGTCTCAACATGCTCATCCATCTCTCAGCACTCTCACACCCATCCCCACTTGTCCTATCCCCACGAGCCTTTAAGAATAATAGAAATAATAATTTCATATATTAAGCTGAATTACAGATTTCTTCAAAACTTGTATGATGCCAGGCCTCAGAAAAGGACTATTGTTTCATGTCTTACTTTTGCATTATCTTCTGTCCATGAAAAGTAAATCAACTCTTGTCACATAGAGGGGAAAACTTTTCTTTTATATGCTCATTTTGATAAAAAAATGCATTTCATTTTTGGTTTTCTAACACTCCCAAGCAAATTCATTTTGCTGCTGTAACCTGAGGCTAATTGCCCACATCTTAAACCAGCTATGGTAGGTTGTACAGGATAACATTAATGTGTGCCTGAAGCAGTGTGTATTTTGACACCTGGGCAGTATTCCTGTGTGCTGGTGTTGCACCACTGTTAGAGGGTGCTTTTTATCTACACAAAAGAGATTAAATAAACTGTTGCTGAAACAGTTAGCTTTTTGGCTGGGATGACTGAGAACAGTGTGGTGGTGTGATACATGTATGTACTGCTGTGCATAAAAAAATTCTTAATTTGCCTTTTATGTGGAAAATGGATGAGAGGAAGGTACCGGTGAAAAGATGGGTCCACTTCTTTTGCTAAGGAGGACTTGACAGTTGTCACAGAATCATAGAATCATTAAGGCTGGAGAAGACTTCTAAGATCATCAAGTCCAACTATCAGCCTAACACCACTGTGCCAACTAAACCATGTCTGGAAGTGCCACATCTCCACACTTTCTGAACACCTGCAGAAACACTAATTCCACCACTTCCCTGGGCAGCCTGTTCTAATGCTTCACCACACTTTCAGTAAAGAAACCTTCTCATGTGCAACTTGAGGCCATGTCCTCTTATCCTGTCACTTGTTGCTCAGTAGAAGATGCCAACAGCCATCTCAGTCTCTGCCACAGATTAGGAGGTTGTATTTCTGTCACTGTCATGCTTCTGTAGACTTGTCTAACAGCTGTGATGGTTCTGGTGTTGGGAAGTTCTCACAGGAAGAATACTTCCCTGCTGAAGATCTTGTGCACTGGGAAAAGGTGTTTCCTGTGTTCCTCCTGCTGCCTGGCAGTTTGTGGTACCTGCTCCTCCTTCTTGCTTTGTGGGAAATCATATGCCCTCAAGCTGTTAGCATCTCAGACTCCTATCCTGCCCCACCAAGACAGAGTCTCTTCTCAGCAGGAAAAGTTATTTTCTCTACATACCTCATTTCTGAGTGTCCTTGCTGCCTTTTACTGTATCTTTGCCGATAGTGCTGCCTTTCTGCCTCATCAACAATGGCACCAAGACATTAAGAAATTCCCAAGTCTTTATTTGTACATGATGTAATGTCCTTGGCTCACCTGAATTAAGGTAAAGATCCTGTGTTCCTCATGGCTTGTTAGAAGATATACTAAGAAAACAATCTCCCAGTCTGGTAAGGAGGTTGCAACTTTCACTTTTATTTTTTTCTGTTGCAACTGAGATGATGCACGGGCGCTACGTGAAACCCTGCTCTGTAATTACTATTAGTATCTGGGACGGGAGAGGCAAGAATCCTCTTAAATATCCAGACTTTCAGTTCCAAGTGATTATGTGATTATCCTTTTTGCAAAGAAAATCTCCTTAAAATTTTATTGTTTAGAAGTTTGTGTGAAGAGGGCTGGTTAAAATTACTGGTTGCTGTTCAAAGACTTGCAAACTTTATGCTTTGCCAGATCAGCAATGAGATTAGTAGTTGGGTGATGTGGAAAAATATACTGGCATGGTTTGCTTCTTTTTTTCCAGTGAAAATGCAAGTGTGGATTAATGGCTGAGATTTATAGTTCAGTCTTTCTGTAAATCTGGAGAAGTTATGGCTCAATGATACAGTACAGTAATGTCATGTGTTCCTGTAAAGATTATCCAGATGGATTTATTACTCACCTACAGTGTCCGGCAGATGTGTGTATCTTTTTGTTTCATGACTAATTATGTGTGTAAATGCATATGTGTCCCTCTTCCTCCAGTATATTTGATTTTTGTAGCCTAGGATTTGATTATTTTTAATCAGAGAAGATATTCTTTTAAAGCCTAGCAACTCTAGTTTAGTTGTGTTGGGTTTTTTTCAGTAGTAATGAACAGTTGCCTTAATACTACATTTGGTTCTTTTTTAGTTCTGTCAAAGAACGCAATGCAAGCTTAGTGACTCTGTCAGCACGGTTACTATTTAAAAATATTAAGCGCTTCCTAGCCCAGCTTTTCAGAGATGACACACCCAGTTCTTACCAGCTGTGGAGGGGTTCTTAGAAAAATCATGCCATGGAGTTAAGAGTAAGAGTTTGCTTAGGCAGACACTGAACTGATGGAATGTGTTATCCAAATCAGCGGTTCTGAAGGAGACAGCCTGCACAATCCAGTGGACGGCATAATTAAAATCATAGAATCATAGAATGGTGTGGGTTAGAAGGGACCTTAAATGTTATTAAGTGCATGCCTATATGAGACAAATTAACAGAGCTCCAAGTCTAGCCGTGGCGCTTCTAGCTTTGAAATAGTTTTATCTGTTGATACTATGTTATTTTAGCTCAGTTATTTTTCATAATTTCCTAAAGCAAAAAAACGGTCCTCAAAAAAATTAAAGGCTGCACTTTCTGTAGTATAAAGCACTAGAACCAACTGGAAAGAAGTAATAATTCTTATCTGTCATGTTCATCCTTGTGTTCAAGCATTTCAGAAGCTGTTTTTTTGAGACAGGTTCTATTTCAGTTAAGAGATGATACTTTCTGAATTTAAAATATCACAGAAAAGTTGCTCAGAGATTAGATGCATTTAGCATGAAGCTTGATAAAATGAAATAGTTGCTAAGTGATGCAGTTGTAAGCGTATAATCTGCAGCTCTTCACCCATCTGGAACAGGATACATTTTGTGGGGTTTCTTATGATTAAATAATAATTAATAAATGATTAAATAATAACGATCATATCGATCATACCAACATAAACTAATTTAAATTTATGTACAAAATCACTCTGCTATATCCCAACTATTATCCCTTGCTAAGCAACCATCTCATTTTAGGGGCTGTTGGAAAGGAAGCACCAAGTTAAGCCAAATCCAAAGCATTCTCTAGTACCTACCATCTTTATCGTGTAATACAGATGGCAATAACTCCAGCACCTCTTCTCAGTGACAAAATTGCCTCTCTTGTCTTTTTGGCAGCAGCCATTAAATGTGAAGATACGACAGAGGGTTCCTGAAAATAGTAGTGAAAGCAGTAGCAGAGAGGGGTTAAATGTGGATGTAGCTTCTTCCAGGTCTATGTTCAGACCTTAAGCAATTTCTCATTCTTCATGTGAGAAAAATAACTCTGCAATATTTAGTAGATTATAGTTTCCAATTGAAAGAGAGATTATATATATGTATATATATGTATATAGATGTTTCTTGTGACTTCCACGTTCTTTCTATCTAGTCCTTAGAAATATGCCAGGTTTCCCATTTCCACTTGTGTTTTCTGCTTGGGACCCTTTCTTCTGTAGGGTCAACAAAGGCAAAGTGAAGTTTCTGTTCTATGGAATTGTTGCCACTGATGGATAGATCACTAAAGAAAGGAATCAGCATAGAAATCACTGAAAAGTTGGGTTTTTTTGAGTGGAGGATTGTTGTCAGCGCTCTTATAAATTTGGGTTTTTGAGAGTTTTAATTGTGAACGCAATATCACATCTCAGTATTTGGAGGAATTTTTTAGGGTTTCTTTGGCGGTGGCACTCAGCTCTTTAAACTGGCAAGTGACTTACCTGGAAGCTTGACATGCAACGGTGAGAAACGCTTCTGGAGCTTGTATCCCATTTTGTCCTTTGGGAAGAACTGCCATTTTTTGCTCAAAGGAGACAGAGCCAAATACCCTGAAAATGGAGACTCAAAAAAAAAAAAAAGGGAGGGGGGGGAGAGGACTGGTAGGTGAGACCTGAATTCATGCTGCATTATCTTCAATATCTACTGTACCTGCAGAATTACTATATACTCTTGGAATCAGTTTTTGCTCAAGAATTTCATGCTCATAGTAAGAATGCGTGAGGCAGCTGGACCTGAATTTGCTTTGCTAAATTTTTCTAAGAAACAGCATTTTAATGAGTTGAAAAAACAAGTTCTAATTTGGCTTCAAAAAAAGAAAGAAACAAAACAAAATACCCAAAACACACAACACAGAACCACCCTTTCCTGCCTTTTTACTTTGTGTGGAATAGAAAACTGTGGAGTGGATGAAAGCCAAGTGCTTCTGTGCAAGAAGTACAATAGTAGTTAGCCCCAAACTTATACCTGTGTAAGGTCTCTGGCTTATAACTGAGTGACTGAAGAGTCAATCGCCCCAAGGGTTTGGACATAAAGATTTAAGAAACCATCTTTGAATTCAAATTGAGATGAGAGTAATAAAAGATGGTGTGTTTTTTGGTGTTCAAAACTGAAATGCAAGTGATTTAAACAAAATTTAATTAGAATAATGAATACTGCTTTTTTTTTTACTTATATTCAGGGAAATAACGTTTCTTACACATGGTTATAATAGGATTTTATTGTGATGACTGAATTTCCTAGTGATATTTCCCTTGAAATGAAGAAGTGCAGCACCCTGTCTTCAAAGTGACTCTAGAAATATTCCTACAACTTTTTAAGCGAGGAAATGATTGTTGCTGTGGGTACTTTTGTAGAAATGGTTAGCATTAACAGCAGCTAATCTTCTCAGGCATATCTGTATTATATATAAAATATTTAGGACATTGAGAACATACAAGGACAGGCTGAGAGATTGACCTGTTCAGGCTAAAGAGCATTAAGGGTCTGGGGAGACCTTATAGCAGCCTTCCAGTACTTAAAGGGGGCCTACAGGAAAGGTGGAGAAGGGCTTTCTATCAGGGAATCCAGGGATAGGATGAGGGGAACGGTTTTAAGCTGAAAGAGGGAAGGTTTAGATGAGATATTTGGAAGAAATTCTTTACTGTGAGGGTGGTGAGACACTGGCACAGGTTGCCCAGGAAAGTTGTGGCTGCCCCATCCCTGGAGGTGTTCAAGGCCAGGTTGGATGTGGCTTTGAGCAACCTGATCCAGTGGAAGGTGTCCATGCCCATGGCAGCTGGATTTGAACTGGGTAATCTTTAAGGTTCTTTCCAACCTGAACCATTTTATGATTCTATAAAATTGGTTAATTTATTATGTTTATAATATAACTGATTGCAAGATCATTCATTTCACATTTGCCATTTATTAATACTGATGATGGTTATGCAGAGGGGAAGAAAATTAAACTAAGGTATATTTTATCAGTCTTTGAAACTGTTCTGCTTAGTGTAAAATAGTCACACTCATGACATGAACTTGTTGAAGTTTTAAAACCGTTGTAGACAATAAAATATGTTCTGGACTTTGGACCACTCCTGTGAGAAATTTACTTCCTTCTCTTCAGGGTGAAGTCTATGAAGTGTTCAGTATGGTGCTATTTATGTCTTTCCATTTTATCTGTGAAGTTTTTGATCATTAAGAGTAATGTTTAAGATTGTTCACTTTTTTTTCTGTTGAGTAATATAACAGTTAATAATTTACACATCTGTTATGGGATGATACTCCTGATAGTATTTGATTTCCCATTTATCAAAACCGCTATTATTAGAAGACTTTACAGCGTTTTTCAATGTTCTCTTGATGTCTGTTAAGTGCCTCTAAACTTTTAGGATTCTCATGGGAATCCATCTAAGCCTTAGGCACCTGTATCCATTCTAAGATGCACATCAGTCCCCTAATATCTCAGATTAAATGCACTTTATAAAACAATGCAGCAGAGTGAGAAAAGGAATTAGGATGAGTAACAATAAACTACAAATGAAGGTAAAGAGAAAACTTGATTTTTTTTTTGTGGTGATTTTTTTTTTTCATACCAAAAAAGGTGTTTGTGTCTGAGGTTGGAAGTAGTAAGATGTAAGACTTGTAAAAGGAATAAGCCTGTGTTACCTTTATCAATGATACAGAAACATGTTTACAAGTTCACCATTGTCTTATTTTTAATGGTATTTTACCACTAAACTGCTGAAGGTCAGTTAGCATTTTGGTGGATAGACAACTCAATGGGAAGAGCTCCTATGTTTAAGCACTGGAGAAAGCTAACTTCTTGAAGTTTTCTATGGATACAGGAGTTTCAGTTAACCATACTCTGTACAGAGTAAGTAGAGCTTAAGAGTGTATTGACAGTTCTGGATCCTACTTCATACAAAACCCTGGTTTTGGCAATTTTTATTCCTGAGCTGTGATTAATACTGTTGTTACCATGCTTTCAGAGATTTAAATTCTAATTTTTATTACTGCTTAATTGGAGCACTCATAGTATCCTTCAAAGTGGTTTTAACATGTTTTCTACTGTGGGTATTACAGAACGTAATTGCTAATGCAATAACGAATTCAAATATTTTTATAAAGTGCATGCCAAGAGGGTTGCAGGGTTGTTTTCGTCTTCAGTGAGACCAGTTAAATGAAGTAACATGGTTAGGAGACAAGAAGGGCAGGGGGTGGGAATGAAGACTGCTAGATAGCAGCCATGCTTAACAACACAAAGGCATGATTTATCTTTTCATGTTTATTTTAAATGATAGTGATCTGTTGCCTTTAAGAAACAAAAGGAAAAACCCAGCAGCAACCAAAGAAAACCCAACTGCAGAACTCTTCTCCAGGCTGAACAAGCTGGATGATCAAGCTCAGGATTTCCAGCCCTTACCATCCCAGTGGCCAAATTGCTCCGGTTTACCAATGTCTTTCCTGTACTGGGGGGCACTAAACTGGAGATGCCAGCATTGTAGGTGTGGCATAACAGGTGCTGAGAAAAATGGGGTGATTATTTCCCTCAATCTTCTGGCAATGTTCGAGTTCCTTCAGCCCCAGGTGTTCTTGGCCAGCTTTGCCAGGGTCTGTTGCTGGCTCACATCCAGCTCAGTGGAAACCCCAGGGGTTAGTTAGGTCCATCCCAGGGGCAGGACTCAGACTTTGTCCCTGAATGTCATAAGGTTCTTGCACAGCCAGTCCTCCCAGGAGCAGTGCCCTCCGGCGTATCAACTGCACCCTCCTTGTGCTCCTATCTGCTCAAGGAGGGAGCCTGGTATCAAAAATTAACGCAGAAAAAGCCGTTGCGACCAATTGCTGGGACTAGAGTAAGAAGTTTGACTAATGTGGATGATATTTCCTGTTTCCCTTTCCCTTCTAGAAAAAACGTCCTGTAAATGTAAACACGTACACACCTTTGAACCCAGTATGTACAGATATGCATCAACTGACGTGGATTCCAATGTGTTATGTGATAAAATATTTAACTGGGGCGGGGAAAGGGAGGTTAAGTTCAAAATACTTCTGCTTTTGCAAATGCTATTAAATTACAGACAGCCACTTGTGCCCCGTGAATAAGGGCTGAAATATGCTCGTCAGATTTATGATGCAGGAACGAATTTGTTTTAACTGTGTGACCTGATGTTTGTAAGGTGCTCTTGGCTGTGGTCATTTTCTGGGGTGAGTGATGTACTTGGAAAAGCGCTAGCTAAAAATGCCTAAGTTAGCAGAAGGCATGATATAAGTGGTTTGACTTAAAGATGCAATGTATTTTCATCACAGGTCTGTGCAGTTAGGGAATCACTGCACAATTCCACAAACTAATCCTAATGTTGTCAAAAATTTACTAGTATTAACTACTCTGATAAACAGCTTTTAGTAGTATTTTTTCAGAAACTGTGTTATTTTTAAATATAAAATAGAAGGAAAAATTTGATTACTTCAAAGATAACAAGAAAATCAGAACAATTCCAATTTTGTGTATAGAATGATGAGTTCTTGGACATCTGATACTGCTCAGGCTTGAGGCAATGAGGTTAAGAGTTTTTTTGAAGGTGTCCATTCTGTGTTCAGTGCTAGTCTGAGAAAAAGAAAACAAAACCATCAACAATAATAAAAACCCCAACTGCCCCCCCAGTACTCCATCCAGAAACAACCCTCAAGCATTGTTAAGAAGTATTAGGAGTAGGAAAAACAATGGCACATCACTATGCTTCTGTGAGTAGTCTGGTGTTTTCCAGTGGTGTAAATACTGCCCAAAGCTTTGGACTTAAATTGCTTTCCCTTTCCTCGCCCTTGCACTTCACCTCCCCAGATTCAACCAAAATCAAATCTATTAAACTGGAATATCTTCATCCTCATGGCATTTCTTTGATCAAAAGTAGGAATAGCTTCTCCTGCAACTTTAGTTAAATATGCTAGGAGTCTTTAGCCGGAAAGAGACATGGATGAAGAGGAGAGGTGGACAAAGTAACAAGCTTAAAACAAACAGGCAAGAAAGCCAAAGGAGCAAATAGCATAGACGAGGTGGTTCAACTTGTTGCTGCATCCCGTGTTATACAAGTAATCAATGAACCAGATGGAGTGGGAGGCTTCCTTGTCAACAGATGCTGCGGATGTGGATCATGAAAGTTCATTTAATTTTAGGGGGTAGTAGAGAAGTTCACAGAAGGGAAATCTGTTAAGAGCTACTTGATACAGGGAACCCACATCTGGTTTGAGAAGTCCCTGTGGTAGAAGCATCTTGCCCGCTCTATTTTTACTCTTCCTTAGCCAACCACTAGAAGCTGCAGGGGAGGATGAGATTCTGGCCTTAGATAGTTCTGATCTGGACCAGTGTGAAATCTCCTGTGTGTGGTTTTGAAAAGGCCGTATCCCATGGAAAGACTTTTAACTTCAGTAGAATTGTGATAACCTACTCCAAGAAACAAGACTAAGGAAAATATTTGAAACAAATTCTGTGGAAGCAATTAATTTGATTTGCTAGAGCAGTCAAGTAATCTAACGTTTAGTGAGCATGAAATATTGTATGCAGAGATATCCAAAGAGATGGGTAAAGTCATGGTAGGGAAGGAATATAAAACTCTTAATCTAGACCTGGATCTGACAAATTCTATGTGACCAGCTTGTGCAATCACAGGGGAAAAAATATTATGAATTCTTAGAAATGTAACAATTGATGATTGTTTGTCAAGCCATTTGAAGTTTTAGTGAAAGCTTCAGAAGAATAATAAATAAGAATGGCTGAAATTCTCTTGAAATAAGTTGGAACGTGCATTTGCATGTGCTAAATTCAGCATCGTTACTTAAGCCCTACTTTTGTTCTAAAAAGATCAGTTAATGTAAGAGGTTTTGTTACTGATTTTGGCATGGATGAAATAGCTGTAAAATCACACATCAGATGCTTATGCAAAAGGCAGACCTACCCAAGCTGAATAAGCACAGATTAAGATACATTAGTAATGATATTCCTCTGCTATGCTTGTCCTGCAAAACACTTGCTTTTGCTGTGCAGGACACTTTATTCTTTGAAATCTGAGCTTGTCTCCTGTATTGAATGTTGACTGCTGTTGAAAAATGGTAAAAAAGTCACTTAGCACTGGTGATTTACTAGTATTTGCCATTTTGTTGCATTGTTTTTCTTCCTTCAAGAGGAAAAAATATTCTCTTCCAAAAGGATACTTTTCATTTTATAAACAACATTTTATTTTTCTGAAGCATTTTTCTCTTTGAGCTGTGATTTAATTCTTCATTTAATTCAATCTGCTCTAATACGATTGGACTTGATGATCTTAGATTTGTTTTTCAACCTTAATGATTGTATGATTCCATGATTCTCTGAATACTGTTTGCAAAATTTGTGAATCTGTTCAACAAGCCAGTTTGTCTAGTTATTCAATAACCTGTACAGAAATCTCCAGTTATCCAAGTGGTGTAGTCAGTCTAGGGGGATGGTCACCACTAAAACGATGTTACTGCATTTGTAAATTACTTCTGTTTTTTTGTTCAGTATTCTAACTTGATTAGATAGGATTTTAAATCTGTGAATCCAGGAACTGATGCACCAAACAGTGCGAGTCTCCTTGCCCAAGCTTTGCTTGTTTGTGTACCATATTGAGTGATGAGTGCACAGTAACTGCTTTCAGTTGTCCATCAGACTGCCAACACAGGAGGACACGTCAGCTCATTTCCTAGCTTGCCAGCACTGCTTTGGAAGAGTGTGCTGGTTCAGACTCTTAGGATAAACTAAGGCAGGTGTTCCATGCTTATGTTGTGTTAGGTGTCTGCCAAAGTTGCTTGATGAACTTCTTTTCTTTATTGGACAGTGTGAGCTTTATCAGGAGAAAAGCTGGAACGAAGGGCTTATGCTTCTTGATTTTTCTTGGGAAGTGTATTTATGTGATGGGGCACTGCAGAGAGAAGACAGAAGGAGGTGGGAGCTGGGCAAGATAAAAACCGAGAAGAATCTAAATCCAAAGAGGATTCAAAATCCTTTCTCAAACTGGAGTTTA
This sequence comes from Cuculus canorus, assembly GCF_017976375.1. Taxonomy (NCBI): domain Eukaryota; kingdom Metazoa; phylum Chordata; class Aves; order Cuculiformes; family Cuculidae; genus Cuculus; species Cuculus canorus. The sequence continues at coordinate 43,480,990 of NC_071401.1, forward strand.
ATCTGTGAAATCTTCGCTGAACTGTTTGAACTGAAATAGGGCTGAGAAGAGATGGGAAATCTTAATCTTTAGAATGAACTTAGTATATGAAATAAGTTCACTTAGCACTTTTTTTGGCTTTAGCCTTTCCTATATTTTGTATCACAAACGGTGATTTTTACAGTAAAAAAAGTGCAATGTCTTGAAAAACAGAAATAATAACTGAATGTAACAACGTGTGAGGAGAATAAAAGATGAAGGCTTGTTTCCGTCAAGCAGCTCAAGTATGAGCACAAAGTAGATTTAGATGAGATATTAAGAAGATTTTTTTTTTCACTGTGAGAGTGGTGAGGTGCCGGAACAAGTTACGAGAGAAGTCGTGGACGCCCCATCCCTGGAGATGTTCAAGGCCAGGTTGGGTGAAGCTTTGAGCAACCTGATCTAGGGGAAGGTATCCGTGCCCATGGCAGGAGGGTTGGAACTGGATGATCTTCAATGTTCCTTCCAACCCAAACCATTCTATGGTTCTACGATGTTTCTATGAAGTAGAAGTAGGTTAAAAAAAAGTGAATACTTCTGAAGTAGCATAGTGTGTGAAGAAGAAAGGAGTCCATTGGTACAGGTGTTGTAGAGGTTCCCCTCATTTTGCTTGATCAGAGGTAGATCTTCACGATAAGGTATGTTGGGCTGACTTTAACACCTGAGCTACGGGAACAGCAGTCTCTTCTGCTAATCCTGCAAGCACCGACCTGGAGCTGTGTCCCACCATGGTGCATCTAGATCGTGTCTTGTTGGTCTTTCTGGAGCAGCATCACATCACACCTTTCTCCTTTACCCCTTCCACAAAAGCTTTAGTATTTCTGTACCATGCTGCTCGGTGTAGCCATCTAACCTGACCTCTGCTACATTCCTCTACAAAACTTATTAGGGGACAATGTAGCAAGGACAAGAGAAATTGCAGCAAAATTTGATTCAAAGCTGATGTGAAAGAATCAAGCTCTTTATGGGACCTACAAGAGTGCAGCGATAGGATGAAGGGAAACGGTTTGAAGCTGAAAGATGGGAAATTTAGATTAAATATTAGGAAGCATTTTTTTTCCTGTGAGGGTGGTGAGGCACTGGAACAGGTTGCCCAGAGAAGTCGTGGCTGCCCCATCCCCGGAGGTGTTCAAGGCCAGGTTGGATGAGGCTTTGAGCAACCTTATCCAATGGAAGGTGTCCCTGCCCATGGCAAGGAGGTTGGAACTGGATGACCTTTAAGGTCCCTTCCAACACAACCCATTCTATGATTCTCTTTGTTTTATTAACTATTATGGAGAAATGGGTCTCAGCTAGTGACTGGTATTAAAGCAGCACTGTGAGTTAATGTCAGTATCACTGAAATGCATTTTCTCACTTTCAAGTATAGTATTCAATATGAGAGAATGGGTTGCATTTGTGGAGCTTTTTTCAGGTCCAAGAGCAGCTGGAACTGAAAGTTTCTGTATTGGCTTAATTCTGGTTCAGGGGACATGGGGATGCAATGAACACTGGAAATTTCTTCTTGTGTCCTGTTGCCCAGGGATATGTATATATGTGTGTGTGTGTGTGTTTTCCATCATGTGCAAATGATGTATTACTGTCTGATCAGTCAGAGGAGAGAGAGAAGGAATCTTTTTAATGGACATGTACCAAAGGCACGCATACCTTACTTATAGAAGGAGCTTTTGTTTGCAGAATTTTTGTCAGGAAAGCAAATATGTTGAAGTCTTAGATACTGTTTGGTCAGGCTTAATTGCGTGTATGTTTTGGCATGCAACGTTTAATGGAACATGTTCCTATTATTTGTGCATCTGTAGTTGCAGGAGAGACTAGTCCCTTTATAGGCTGAAATAGAGAGCAGTGACAGCGGTGCAAGAATACTACAGAGCGAAGGGATTTTTTTCCTTCACCCATGAGAGGGTACTCTAGCTAATTATTTCAGGATTTTTAAACCCTTGGTGCTGTGACTTCTTTGTTCATACTGTGTTTTTAATGATGAAGACTCTCTTCAGTTTCAAAACAAGTGTATTAAAATTAATCTACCTTTAAAATATTCTAGAATCTGCTAGAGGGGGTAGCATCTTCCCAGCTTCTAGTTTCTTGCTGTAGGCGATCGGCGTGCCACCACCACCATGGTCCAGAATAGCTTTTTGATAACTCTCCAGCTAATTTGGGACACATAGTGAAGATGTTTTCCCCTGTTTTCATTCTCTATTTCTCATGTGTCTCTCCCAGGTAACTCACAAAGCAAACAGCAACACCAGGTTATCCTCAAAGTATGCACAGTTTGAAGTAGAGTGTAGGTGAGGTTATAAAAGGTTAGTCCTTAATGGTGTTCCAAAAGGTGGCTGTAGATGTTTCCATGGATTTGCTTATTAAGGTGTATAATGCTCCGATCTTTACAAACAAAAGTTAATTAGACAATAATTATTAGGGAAAAAAAAAAAACCTTATACTTTCATTGGTGTTGGACCATATAGAAATAGAAATTGGTTTATAGCCAGCATTTGAAAGCATGTAGCTCTTTGAACAGATTGCTTTTAAGTGATGGTTAACAGAGGAAAATACAGGGACAATGACAAGAGCATAGGACAAACTGGGTATACATGGTCAACTTAAAAGCCTTATAGAAAAAGGGGGCAGAAAAAGAAGTTGGTTCGTTAAAGAAAGCAAATTGCAGTCCACTCTAATCTACCTCCATCAACCTTATAAAAAGCTTTTTGTACTCAAGATAAAATTAATAATTAAGAGAGTGAATACTGGGATATCATGTTTATTGGATAATTCTGTGTTTAATTATTCATAGAGAATTGCTTTTTGGTTTGTCTAAAGCTCTGTTGCTACTGGTGGTTCTCCCTGGCTGGTCTCCAACTTGTAAAAGCACTTTGGCAAGGCTCAGTTGTACCTGTGAAACACAGGGTTGTCTGTGCAAGCCAAAATTAGCAAAAGTCAAAGCCTTTTTGAAGAAAGCAGAATTTCAAAAAAGTTTTTGTTTTTGTAAGTTGCTCAGGAATCATGACCATGTTAGAGAACATATTTTTGAGGGCACTCAGAGTGTGTTTGAGATTTTACACATTGAAAATGAGCACAGAATGCATTTTAATATGCATTTATGTATTTTTCAAAGGTCTGTTTACTTCACATCCAATCTGCTGATTTCTATGCTTTTATCAGTTTTCATCAACACTAACATTTCAGTGTCACTGCTTAAAAAGAGAAGGGATTTGGGAGTGTGTTTGACAGTATTTTTTCACTGAAAAAAGTGATGCCTCTGTCCTTCAATTTTATTATTCTTTTCCTGGTAGTTTTCCTTTTTGAAGCACTGCCTGGTTTTTGTTGGTACCTTTATTATACAAAACAGTTCAAATATATGTACCCCTGTACCTATCGTGTGTCTGTTAGGATTTTCCCTTGAGGGGCTTAAGTAATAACTAGGTTACTTTTAATAATAGTTCAAATAATTACATATTCGGCATTGTGTCCAGAGTTCATGCAACAGTTCTGCATTTCTTTCTCTAGCAAAAGCTTCCACAGATTCTTTCCTGCCTGAAAGAAATTGGGAGCGGGCATACTTTTACATGTACTCAGTGTGCTATTTTCCAAGAGAGGAGCTTTAAATGTGGTGTGGCAGAGGACTGCATGTTCATCCTCCTTCTCTTTGACTGAGCAATAAATATCTGACTGCTGTTGGTGGTTTTGAATCAGCGTCTTCCAAGAAATTAGCATCAAACAGATGGCTGGTTTGTTATATCATGAGCTGATTTTGATGGTACTGATTGATGTTATTAAAGATGAGGCTTGTGTAACTTACACTGCAATATAAATTACTTTTTATTATCTTAGGAAACTTGCACACTGTACTGCTCTGCCATAAATGTATTTCTTTGGTGAAGACTTGCATGTCTCCTAACATTTACTTGCTAATATACCACCTACAATGGGGACTTTTATTATACTTCTTTTTAAAATTTATACTCTAGCAGGTTAATCGGGCCACTAACTACATGTACACTGAAATTTAGAGAGGATGTTATATTAAGAGAACTCCAGGTATTTTCTTCATGGCCTTCTCCGCCTATCTAATGCCATGCAGCAAGAAAGTGAAAGTAGGTTGTGAAAAGAAGTTTAGTGTTGTGTGGATAATGTGGTCAACGGTTTGCTGTCTGGCAACCAAACATGATGATAAAGCTGAAAGTTATCCCCCATGTATGCTGTCTGTGGGTTGAAGGGTGAAGGTATTTCCATCCCCTTCTTTTCTCCTGTATTTTATGATGGTTGCCTTCCTGTCAAGGAGCAGATGACTTTTGCTGCAGTTTGACAACCTTTTTCTAAATCATCGGCAGAGAACGATTTATCTTCCTCTCATTGGTGGATGCTACTGGTCATTCCTCCATTGCACTGAGTTAATTTCTTCTTGTTGCTCTGTCAGCCTGGAGGTGAAAAGGAGGAGGGAGACCTTGGAAGTTATTCTAAATCTCACTGTTGCAATACGCACTATGGTGATGACTGTGAGATGACTTTCCATGTGGTTCCTCTGCTATTTCAATTTGGTTCAGGTAGTCTAACAACTCTAGAATTAAGTGGAGAAACATCAAGCTATCTCTGCATTTCTCATCCTGTCTTAATTAGGGAATGATAAGGACTTGGCTTTTCCTTCAATTGTAAAACAGTGAATACAGTGAAAGCACTGTTGATATTGGGATTTCTTAATCAAATAGGGCTAAAAACTTGAGATCAAAGGGCTACTTCCATAGATACTTCCAAGATGGCAAGCCTGGATTTAGTAGTTGCTGATGCCATATGTGTACTGTCCTTTACAAAGCTGAGCTTTGTAGCGAACTGGTGCCATTGACATAGTTTGCAGTTTAACGGTGAGTTTGATTTGATCTTAAATACAATAATGATTGGAACTCATTTTTTTTCAAAGATCTTAATCTTTAGAATCTATGGATTCCTAGATGAGAGTCTGAAGGCTTCTGTTAGTTTATCTGGGTGAAAAAGACTGCACAATCTTTATCATAAAACCAGGGTTGTTGGGAAAAAGATTTGTAGAACAGCCTCTTCCAGAGCCCGAGACTTACTTTTGTGTTATCCTGGCTCTGTGGTTTGATTGACTTCTGGGAGGGATAGCTTACAACCACCATGTGTGTTTTAAGCAGCCTACTTCTCCAGTGCTTAATCTGGCTAGACAGTTGGTGAAATTCTGCAGATGGGTAACTGTAGTTTCCAAGAGTTGGTGCATACAGTATCTTCTTTCTCGTGAGAAGGAAGAATCTTAATTTAGCATTTACTCATACACTCATTAAAGACCTTGGGAATATTGCCATGGCCTCACTTGGAGCAGAATCGGATCGTTTTGTTCCACTCCCTCCCTACCACCAGACTTGGCTGTAATAGCTTGTTGGAGCATTTTGGTGGTGTCTTAATTGGTGTATTAAGGTTGTTTTTTTTTTTTAGCTCCTCAATCATTGGTTTCATGGTGCAAATTACATATTTCATGAGTACAAGTGAAAGAGAGGTCTGAGATCATCTATAGTTCCCTGGCTGGGATTCTTTCCCCATATCATTAATTTTGTTCAAGTTTTTCTTCTCAGACTCCTCTAACTTTACAACAGAAACTCTCAAGTGACTAATACCACATTTGGTTTCAGTAGGTTGAAATGCTCAAAACTGGTGCAAATAGTCCAGTTTGAGGTATATGTTCAGACTAGCTTAACTTTTTCTTCTTTTTCTCTTCCCCTCCCTCATCCCTTTTTGCCTCCCATACAGACTTTCTAACATTCTGGCGAAGTGAGTATTTGGACTTATACCCATTCTCTCACTTTGCAGTAAAGAAGCATTCATTTTTCCAATATTAAAAGCTTGGCCAGAAAACCTGGTCCAAAAAGCTTAATGTTTTGAGCAAATGTTTAGAAATACCCTCTGACTTGGCTGCTCTAAGCAGACTGGAGTGAATAAATTCTCTCCTCCCCCCCGCCACCCCCCACACACAAAAAAAAAGGTAATAAAAAAGCTGATATTTACCCAGTAGTATTGATAACAACAAATTGAATATAGCAATTTCAGATGTTACAGAAATAAATCCAAAGCCAAAAGGAACCTGAATAAGAGCAGTTACATCTTTAAGTAGCTCCCCAGCATGTGGATGTGTGAGAGCTGAGGATGGGAGGCGAGAAGTGTAGCAAATGTGGAAAATATCTGCTCATCTGAGATCTTGCCTGTTCCCCATAAGCAAAAGGGCATATTTTTGCTAAAAGTAGTACACTTTCTGAATTTGAATTGATTTTTGTATATTGTTTTTGTTTTAAATTGTGTTGCTGTTTCACGCCATGTCTTCTTGGAGAGCTGTTTCAAGAGAATACATCCTCTTTTAGCATTCTTTTCTAATAAGGATGAAGAGATTAAGTTTTGACTCTCCCCTTCCTTGGCTTTAAACACATTTTTGCAAGCGAAGGCAGATCAATAGAACATAAGAAATAATAAAATTCAGTTGTATCTGTGTGCCTACTTCTTCTGGGCATACATGCATTGACCTAAGATAATAGAGAACTGACTTAAATAGAGAGAATTCAGGTTCAGTCTGTGCTTCATACTTCTGTGCTTTGTGTCATGAATGATGATGTTGTGTTCTGTGTTGCTAGGGTAACCTAAAGAAACAGAGAAAATATGGCAAAATTTCAAAAAGGAAGCATTATAATTTCTTCAGTGCTTCTTACTTGCTAGTGAAATAATTTGCCAAAATATTACTGTGAAAACCCAGTAGTCTTCTAAAGTTTTTATTCCAATGTAGAGACTAAACTAAATCATGCACTCATACAGTAGTGATTTATTTCTACTGAAGAACAAATTCCAACATTACTTTAACTTGTTTCCAGAATCTTTATGGTGGAATAAACTACTCTTACCTTCTACCTCCATTTTGTCATATTTGCCCTGTCCGTCTCTATAAATATATATAAATTATTTCCAAAATCCTAGCTGTATGAAACTCCTAAAAGCTTTGCTTTTGGTTATCCCCCTTTAAACTGCTAAAGCATGTGTTCTTTAATAGTATGACAAAGCTGAAAATAAAAAGAGGGGATAGTATAGACACTGCCTCAGTCCTCTCTGCAGTAGTTTGGCTAGCAGTACGCTGGAATTCATAGAGTGGTTTAGGTTGGAAGAGACCTCAAAGATCATCCAGTTCCAACGGCACTGCCATGGGCAGGGACACATCCCACTGGATCAGGTTGCTCAAAGCCTCGTCCACCCTGGCCTTGAACACCTCCAGGGATGGGACATCCACAGCTTCTCTGTGTAACCTCTTCCAGTGCCTCACCACTCTCACAGGAAAAAAAAAAAAAAAGAATTCTCCTAATAGCTCATATAAATCTTCCCTCTTTCAGCTTAAAACCGTTCCCCCTCATCCTATCACTGCATTCCCTGATAAAACGCCCTCTCCATCTTTCCGGTAGGCTCCCTTTAAGTACTGGAAGTTTGCTAAAAGGTCTCCCTGCAGCCTTCTCTTCTCCAGGCTGAACAAGCCCGACTCTCTCAGCCTGTCCTTATAGGGGAGGTGTTCCAGCACTCTGATCATCTTGGTGGCCAGCCTCTGGACTTGCTCTAACAGATCCATGCTCGAGGGGGGAAAAAAAAATGAGCTGTTAGAAATCTATGCAAATGACTCCAAATCGCTGGATATCCCATGTATCCCAAAATGCAGGGGGTCTGTCTCCCCTTGAGAGGATGTATCCATCTTTGTGCTTATACCTGACATTATGGGTCTTGTCTCCTCTGCAGAGACGGTGACTGAATTGGACTGAAGTCTGGATTATGTCCCTCTCACAGGCCATGGATAGGGCATCTGTAGTTTCTGCTGTTAACTCTTAGTGAGTCACCTCTGCACTGACTTGTTTTCTGTGTATGTGTTAGAACAGAAACCACTCAGATATCTATTTGGACTGGTGAAACTCAATGTTAGCTCAGGTGTGAGTGCAGCAATACCTGCTATAAGTTACTATTAGTCATCCTTTTTATCAATGGATATGTTTCTTGCCAAATATCCAGTATAAACTATGCAGTACAGACATAAGTTATTTTTTTTAATCTTTTTTTATACAAACTGCATGGCTTATACACAAAGCACTTGTACATCACCACCTGTTTGCTTGACATAAAAATAACAAAATATTACATTTACCAAATCTTTCTCTGGGCATGGCACAAGGAAGGAGATTGAATGCAGAAGGGCAAGTTGGTGGGTTTTTTTTTCCCTCCTCCTCTCTGCTTATAGAGGCTATAAAAATCTCTGTCTCTGTGAGCAAGCAAAGCAAGCAAAAAAAGCAAACCTGCCGAATCCTAGCTCTTCCCAAGGGACCAATTCCAAATGCTCTACCCGATATGAATGATTGTATTAATCATGGGGTTCCAGGATAAGAGTGCACACAAGCAGTTGCTATGGAGTAGCTGGTACATGGAAATTTTTTCACCTTAGCTTATCTTGCAGCAACTTGTTTATCCATACCCAGAGTTGGTGGAGAAGTGTCTGAGAGATACTTCAGAAGGAATAAATGAGTCAGGATTGAGGGCTATTCTACAAAATTGCCTCTTGTATCTCTGTGTGGGAAGAGGGGATGTTGAAATACTTTGGTTAGATGTAAGAGTGGGAGTAAAAAGGACAACAGTTTTGGAAATATTTAATTTAATAATGGCAAAGATGCATCAGGCAATAGAGAAAGTGCATTTTGGTATTGTCTTGGAAAAAAGGCTAACTGTGAGTTGCCATGGTTGCAGCAGTTTAGCTAAAGAAAATAATATACTTTATACAGAATATTTTTTTTGTCAAATGGTCTTGTACTATTCCCCTGCTGGTTAACAGCTACACCTTCATGTGTTTTGTATATATTTCAAAAAAACTTGCAAGATTGCACTTAATTGCCTATTTTGATGTTTGTCAGTATGACTCCCCAGATACACCAATTACTCCTTTTAGAAACAATGCTAGTACAAGCCTGTGCTCCACACGTGGATTTCTATTCAAATTAATCTACAAAATTTAAGCAGTGTGGTCCTGTTTGGAGCAGGGGAGTGAAGGGGAAAGGATCTTTAAAACTGAATGCAAGAGAAGTTAACGTAGATGGTGATCCTGATGATCATCAGGATGAGTTCAAATCTGTCGATTTTTTTCAGAGGGGAGAGTGTAAAATATTAGCATTTATAGAAGGTAAAAGGAAGAAAAAGGGTAGAAATGGTAACAGTTACTGTAATTCTGGTGCCAGAGTCAACTGAATTATGTACAGGTTTAAAAAAAGAAAAAAAAAGAAACTGGGAGGTAAAAAGAGAGCTGGAGTGATCCATCAAGGTAATATGCTCCACGTTCTAAAGGCCAATGGTTTGCAAGTTATAAAAATCTATTGGGTGTGTGAATAGTGATATAGTAGCTATCTATCCATTTATCTAAATAGCTATGTTTACGTGTATGGGGTTTATTTCTTGAAAAGCAATTAATTTCACCTCTGGAATTCAAACATCCTCTTGAAAGTAAATGAGCTGTTTGATTTCCTTTGAGAACTCCTAACACTCTGTGTGAGCTTAGAGTCAGCTCCAGTATCTAATTGTTTGTGCAGAAAGTCCATCATTTCTCATAAAAGTCAGTGGATGTTCTCATGCTTCTTGGCCAAAGGATATGGCACGTGACAAGTAGCTTTCAGAAATAAAATAGCTACTATTTTTTTTATTATTATTGTTTTTTTGCTATACCTGGAATTTAAATTAACAAATACAGACTGGGGAAAAAAATCTAGCTTTGACCTGGAAAAGACGAGCGAACAAAACTGTAGAAGAAATACCCAGTTTAATTACCTTAATTACTGAAGCTGCAGACTTTTAGGGGGGTTTAGGAATGGAGTAAGAAAAAGGCACAAAAAGGGACTAGTCACACTGATTATTATAACTTTCTCTACTATAGCTTAAAATTTGAGCAGGAAGCTAGAATATCCTGTCAGCCTCTTCTTTCTGTGCACATTCTTGCTGCAGCAATGCTTTCCTCCTGCCCACTCCGAGAGCCAAGGACTGCTCAGGTTATCAGCCAGGCTTCTCCACACAGGCTTGCCTGGGCAGACTTTTAGGTTTGTTTGGGCGGTTTAGTTTTATTTTTTATTTGACAGGTCTGCCTTCTGCCCTACGCTATCTTGAATATTAGTTTTCTCTTTGGGACAACCTGTAGATTAGACTGAGATATGAGGAGACTGGCAGGGATGGACCACCCAGGGAGGGGTCGGAAAAGAGCGTGAGGAAATGGGTAATGTAAGTTTCTGTTGACTTGATGGGGCTGATCCACATTTCCAGAAGTGCCTGTTTTTGTTTTGATAAGGGATTTAAGAATAGTGTGGAAGCATAATGGGTGAGCTCAGCGAGGAAGCGCTACACTCAAGAGGCAGTATGAGAGGATAGGCTCTGATGTAACAAATGGGGATGCGTTCCTACAGAGGGTGTTGGCTGGCTGCATTCCCTCTCGACATTTCCCCTCTTGGACATCTTTTCTCCACCTCTCAGCTCCCTCATTAGTAGGCGAGGGCACAGGGTGGTGGCAGGCTGCTTGGTCATCAGGGCCTGCAGAGCTGCTTAGTGCCGGTCAGTGGTTTTGCAGGGGCATGGAGAAATGCTTTCAGCATTGTTTTATACCTGACTCTGTGTACTGTTACAATGTAAATGGCATTGGGTCCAGTGGGTGTGTTGCTATGGAAAATAGGAGTGCTTTTTATAGTCAAATAAAAAGATACATTTCCAAAAGTTGTTCTTGAATGCTGCAGCCATAATCTGACCATTTTATTTCCCCCTCTGCAGCGAACTGTGGCTCTTGGGGTAGAATATCAGTTCACTGAGAATCCCGGTGCTGGAGGAATGTCCTCATATTTCTCTACCCGTACGGCAGCCCCAGTCTTCCACTGGACCCTTTCTATTCTCAGCAGCACGTGGGAATTCAGTGAGATCCGATAACGGCAATATTAATAGCAGTTGAGTAGGTGGCCAAAGAGATTGAAATTTAGCACAAGCCTGCTGCCAGTTAGACAGCCGTCATTTGTCTCCTGCACAGTATACTGCAGTGGGGGTGGCAGATCCTTCAAACTCTCCAACGTTCTCCTCAGAAGTGTAAGTGAAACTGGCTGGTATCAGGCTAGAGTGCCTGGAGCTTAGTGAGAACCTTGGGAGTGGGCTTGTTCTGCAGCCTGCTGATCCATGCTAGGTCCCAGGCCAGGGCATGGCTCTTCTCGGTCCTTCAGAAGGCATCTGGGATGTGAAACTGCTGGCTTGGTGGGTGGAAGTTCAAAGTACCGATACTTCTTTTTAAATGGGAATCTGTTCAAGTCCTATGTTCGTGAGATCTGTAGTACAGAGGAAGGAATGGAAAACAGATAGCCTTGGCAGCTGTTGGAGTTTCTGGAGTATTCGTCACCAAGGGAAGGGTTTGGCACTGGGCAGGGTGCATTTGTCACTGGCACATTCCTTTCTATCAGTGGGAGTGTCTCTGTCCCTTCTTTGTCCCCCGTAAATGGATTCGTATTTGTCTTATCTCTTTGGGCATGACCATGTGGCCTCTTCATGGCAGATTACTCTGGTTTAGAGGAGGGGGTGGAATTTCCTAACCTATCTTTTTTTTTTTTTTAAATAAATCATAGATTGATATCTATACTGTAAATATGTTTCTACACAAGAAACAGACCCTCAGAAGGCCACGCTTCCCAAGCAGGATGCTGTAAAATAATCTTCCAGAATTTTGCTCTGACTTTTTGGCATCTTGGATTTCATTGTGGGCTCCATGCTTATGTTATGGAGAATAACTAAGTGAAGCGTCAAAGTAGATTTGATGTAATGAATTGATACTTTCTATAATTTAATATGTATTGAGATGTGGGGTAAACAAATGTTGTGTTAAGAAAAGAAAATTCAAACTATAGGCTATATTTATTAAAAGTCTTGAAATAAGTCAGCCTAAACAGAGTTAGTTCAAATGCACTGCTCTTTTGTAAGGAGCCGCTGGAGAGGTGTATGTGTAACTGTCAGCACTGTCAATGGACATTTTTTATAATTGGTTAAAGTCTAACTCATGATTTCTTGAAGTGCTCTGGTCTGCTCTGTACTGTACACGACTGTTTTGTACAGTGTTTTTTAATTTTTAAAATGCATCAGAGAGCATTAAAATAATGCTAGCAGGCTTTCTTCACCCCTCAAAATTAAGCACTAGTAGATCAATGGGATGCACAGAGCACCTCTGGCTGGGGTTTTGTCATGTTTGGACTTTCATGGTATTGGAGTGCGGAGCAGGTTCCTCCTCCACCAAACTCCCTGCCCATTCCTATGTGGGGACCTATTGCCTGTGCTGTGGTGCTAATACAGTTGATGGCAAGTTATTTTGGGCTTTGAGAATGTATAATAGGAAAAACCCAACCACAGAAACTGGTACAACCCTCTGTTCCTGATGGGCAACATGGAACTGCAGAGTAATTCAGACTTGTGTTGACATAGCCACAGGGGCAGTAAACAGGAGCGTCTGGAAGGGAAAGGGAGACCAGGAAATCCTTAAGCTAGAGCTGCTGCCAAAGCCTTTGTAATGTCAGGCTAAGGCCTTGGTGACCAATTCTGCTATTTAACCTTGAGCAAACAGTGGAGCTGAGCATAAATTCCTTGAGCTGAGACTCAGCCTGCTGTCTGCTGTGTTGTTTAGAGCGATCCTCATTAGAGAAATATCCACCAGTCCATGCTGGCTGGGTGTAAGTGATGCCTGTGAATATTGCATTGTGTTCAGCTGTAACAGAGGTATTTGGTCACTAAGTGTATCACCTACTAACAAGTGAGAGCTATTTTTGTTGTATTTGTCTTTTTTCTGTTTGCAAAAGGATTGACATAGATGAGATGATTTACATAGAATTATTTTACTACTTTTTGCATCAGTGTTCAACTTGAAATCGTGCAGTTGTTCTTCATTATTATTTCAGTAACTCCCACAGATTGTTATCTTGTGCCCTTTAGACTTTCATGCTGCGTTTGATAAATATTTTCCAGGTTGGCTGATCTTGAAGGTGTACGTAAACTTTTGTTGAAACCACTGTGAACAATTGAGGTTCACATTTTGTGCATTAAAAATTGTACTTTTTAAATTTTATCAGTTTTGAGTTAGGGTTTGACACTGAGATTGGATTAGGTAATGCAGAGGATCAATGGTTTTAGATCTTAGAGGTCTTTTCCAACCTTAATGATTCTATGATTCTGTGGTGTTGGTTTTCTTTTAAACTTCAGAATGAATACTAAAATGCTGAGATGGTGACAGGAGCAGATGGAGTAGTCAGAGTAAAATTCTTTCTGTGAGGTCTTAACTGCTCTCTTTAGCAGGTTTCTTTGCTTAGTTCAGACATCTTTAGTGAAGTTGCATTTTTAGAAAGGACATAAAAACTTCTGGGAAGACAGAGAGAGTAATGTTTGAAATGACAAGAAGTGGTCTAGTAAACTGGTGTTGCATCGTCATTTGAATAGAAACTCATGTCTTTCAGCAGACTGCTTTTAAGATGTAACCCTGGCTTTTCCCTCCTGAGCAAAGCAACAGCCTGCTTGTAACTTTCAGGATAATGGCATTCATTTATTCAAAACAGAAATTAGGTTATGCAGAATGTATATGTTGTATTTTTATATACATAAATATATATGTATATTTATTGTCTAGGTACATTGTATATGTATACAATACTGAATTTATATATTGTATACATAATACATATTGTGTCTGTATATATTTCTTTTTCATAAAGAATATAGTCTGCACCAGCTGTGCTCTATGATGATTTTGGATGAAAACATCAAAAAGTTGACTACTTTTGCAGTTATCCAATGCAAGATTGGTGTTTATTTGCATTCATAGAGACACTTAAGCAAGTGGATTGCTTGCTGACTTACTTATACTACTTACTCAGTTGCTAAAATAGCTTTCATAGGACAAAAGTCTCTACAAGCAATGCTGCGTGTTCACTTGGATGCCACAGACATGTTAAAAATAAGATTATAATTGCCCAGAAGTGTTTAAAAAGCTTGAAGGCTACATTGCCAAAGTTCTTGCACTCCATCTTCTAACTGATTTAGGATAAGAGGGATTGGAGGTGAGAGCAGGAGGTCACTGTTGGGTAGCAACAGGTTGGCAGAGAAGGCCATGCCTCCTTTCACAGAAGCAGAGAACTTGCTGTGCCTGAGATCGATGCCTCTGTCTCGTCCCCTGCGATGATCTGTAGTTGTTCAGAGCTATATACAAGGCCGCAGTTGAATTCTTTGCATGCTGCTGCATAGTACTTACATTTTGATGAATCTTCATGAAGCATAGCTTCTATTTAATGTAATTATTACATTTTGTGTTTTCGTTTACTGCTGCTGAAATAAAATCTTCATATTTGATGCTAACAGGGAAAAGTAATTCCTTGTAAAAGTGCTTTGGTTCTTATCAGTAGATACTTGCCCAGCTACTTTAAATGCAATATACTGGAGGTTAACTGGGCAATGACTTCTACATTTAAGCTCAGATGTGCATAGTGAGCTCAACCAGGTTGTTAATATAAAAGGCTCTTATTTCACGCAGAGAATGTTAACAAGTAGATCCAAATGGCATCTTCTACAACATGCATGCCTCAGAAGGAGCAGCTGTGAAGCTTGTAGGTGATGGATGACTTTTAAGGCCCTCCAGTAATGTAACAGCATTGATTCTTCATTCAGAATTACCTTATGGCAAAACATTATATAACTTTTGTTTTACATTAATCATCCAGAATCCTCATTTTCCCCCTCACTTTAAGAGCCACCAAAGAATAAATGTATGTCTATATAAATGAGGAGCCGATTACTGTAGATGAGGAGGGGTTTTCTCATTTTGTTTTTTTTCTTCTGCTCAGACTTTGTTTATCATGAAAAACTGTTTAAAAGATTTAAAGACCAATAGGTGTGGCTAAAAAGGAAGAGAGCTTTAATACAAGCAAAGAAACTTTGCTTACAAAGAGTAGACAACTTGTCTGTTTGCTTCCATTGTTAGCCAAGCAAACATGCAAATGGAGCACAGTCTCTCATTCAAGAGAGCATGAAATATTTCTCTGCCTGCATTTTGGGTCTCAACAATGCTCATTAGTTTGTGTGAATGTTAACTTCTGTGTTGTTCATAGCTCGAGTATGCAGGCCTAGCGTATCTATGGTTATTCAAGTCTAGAAAATGCATTAAAATATAAAAATAGATGAATGTTCCTGCTGTTGCAAATGATTGACCTCAAAGATCTCTGAAAACTCATGGAAAGCAGAAGTGGACACAGTCATGTTCAATCAGGTAGCTTTGCTCTACTTGAAGTTTGGCAACCCAGGCTCCAGATGAGGTCGGAATTTTTCACTGCTTACTAGGGAGATGAAGTTTGGAAGCAAACTTTAAGGCATCCTTATCAAGGGCATTTATGACCTTTGCTCTTATAATTGCAAATAACGGAAGAAATTCTGCCATAGTGAAAGCCTCTTAGACATTGAAGCTAGTGGATGTAAACCTATAAAATGCTCTCTGTCAGGTGTGGGAAGCATAATGCTGATGCACACCACTACAAGAATGATTTTCCATCCTCTGCTTGGGACACCAACCTGTCTCTAGTCAGCACATTAGGTCACAGCCATGGTGCATCTTACAGCATGGACACTGGAAAAGAAAACCATGTCCTGAAAAAAAGGATAGGAATTTTTTTCCAAAATAGTCTCCAGTGAGGAAAGAACAACATGTATCAGAAGGGGTTTAAAAAAAAAAAAAGTATAACTATTTCACATTAAAGGAGAAGAGTAACAGCTTGCTGGCTACGAAGCACCTCTGGCATATGGTATTAAGAAAGCTGCAGGTGTGGATTGCACAGGTTGGAACCATCTCAGGACTTTGTATTTTAGCAGCCTGATTTCTTTGTGATGTGGGGGACAGACATAGCAATAACAAATGTGATGGGTGGGAGCAGGCACTTTCAGACTAGGTAGAAGGGGAAGGAGGAGAGATCTGTGCACCTGCCAGTTGTCACATTGCACCAAATACTGTATTTCTTTGAAACAGGACATCTACGCTGACCAGGCCCTGTCATCGTTGCAGTGATAGGACAAGGGGTAATGGTTTTAAGCTGGAAGATGGGAGATTTAGATGAGATATTAGGAAGAAATTTTTTCCTGTGAAGGGTGATAAGGCACTGGCAGAAGTTGCCCAGAGAAGTCATGGATGCCCCATCCCTGGAGGTGTTCAAGGCCAGGCTGGATGAGGCTTTGAGCAACCTGATCCAGTGGAAGGTGTCCCTGCCCATAGCAGTGGGGTTGAAACTGGATGATCTTTAAGGTCTTTTCCAACTCAAACCCTTCTATTATTCTGAGGTGTGCCACAAGTTTGTAATATATATATATATATATATATATATAGTTTACTAATGTTAGTGATTGCACATTTATATAACATTTTTTGAGACACACATTATTTTACATAAAAACAAATCAAACCCCTCCTCCAGCCCTACAACTTCTCTCTCCAGATGTCCCAGTTTCAGTTGCTTATTTTTTTACCTGAAAAGTTCTATCTAGGCTAAAGTGTTCTCTGTACCTGAAGCAATATTTTAGAAAATGTAGTACAACCAGGAAAAAAGTAACAGTTAGATATGCTTTCATACGGAACTGAAGATCTTCCCAGCTAATAGAGACTGTGTTTCCCAGTCATTAGTTTGTTTTCAACTTTTTTTTGTTGTTAAATAAAAGCCTTAGCTAATCAAAGAAGCCTGGAGCCTTTCTGAGTACCTCTCAAATTGGAAACTGCAATAGATGAGTTAGTTTCTTGCTTTATGTGTAACAATTGAAATCGTTATCACTATGAATTCAAAGCTAAATGCTTTTTATTTCTTCTGGAACAGTCACAGTTGCGTATTTTATCCTGGCCTTGAACTGGGCTTGAAAACTATTAGATCTTTAATAATGATTAAATTTAAAGTTAGATACTTTAAAACTTTTTTGTTTTGTTTTTTTTTCTCCCTGCCCTGCTTCAGACCAGAGGAGACCAACAGAAGAGTGAAAAATGTAAGGCACATCTGCTTCAATGATTTCTGTAATTTACAACTAATTCTGATTAAATAGTTTTAACACACTTCTGTTTATGGCATTTTCATGTTTACCTTATTTTTCAGCTACTCATTTTTCTGATGCAAACTAGTGCCATCTTATGATGATTTCTATGCAGCTTCCTTTCCGAAATCTATGTAATAATTAGGAATAGTACTTATATCTGCTTACTTGAGATGCATGAGATGCATCGTAACACCCTTTAATTGCTTTTGATGGAGGTCATGGCTAATGCAGTAAACAAGATTTTACAGTTCCTTGTGGAGAACATCTCTAACAGCATGCTATCATTCTTTTATACTGGTACATGATATGAGATGTAAGTAATTAAATTGGTAATTTTTTTTGTTTGATTTTTAGGTTTTGATTACGTTATACTGGCTTGGGAGAAAAGCTCAAAGTAACCCTCATTATAATGGTCCGTACCTCAATCTTAAGTCATTTGAGAAGTTATTAGGGCAAGCGTTGACTAAGGTAAGGAATCCAAAAAGAATAGTAAACAAGTAGCTTGAATTTTCAAGTTTGATATATGTTACAGCATGAACTCTAAAGAATCTCTTGGGGGTTTAATTTTATTCTTAGTTTGGAGATCATAGTAATTTGTTTTGTTTTTTTTCTTCTTGCTATCAGATCTATGGGAAATGAATGGGTTTTTAGCTTGTGCTGGTTCTTCTGCTACCCGTATAAGCACTAAATTCAGAATCCACCTGCTTTGATTCATGTGGTATATAGTGAAGAGCCCTGTCTTGATTCCCTCTGGCTGAGATAAGAGAAAGTTGAAACCTTGTGTTAAATCTTCTATCCAAACTGTTGTATATGTGGGTTTTTTTAGGGGTTTGCAATAATCTTTGTTAAAGTTCATTTGTACACTCAAAATGTATTTTAAAAATTTCTGAGTGAAAAACCACACATAGCATTTACATCTAAAATTATTGTAAAATTATTTGACCTTTCAAAACTTATTCTCATAGGCACTTGAAGAGTCCAGCCACCTGAACAGAAGTGGCAGGGATAGTGGGTACGGTGATATTTGGTACGTTGATCGAGGAGAGCCCTTTTCATCTTCAACCAGTCATAAAAGAGACGATTCCTTTGATAGCTTGGATTCTCTCGGTTCGAGATCTTCCACAAGCTTTTCATCAGATATAACCTTGAAAGGTGGCAGTGAAGGTATGTTTTCCTCTTAAATCTTTTGTTGACATATGTCTTCTGAGTGTGGGGAAAAAAAACATATATGGACCTAGTACTTTGAGTGCCCAGTACCTAAATCGGCTGGAAAGGCAGCTCTGGTTTTGCAACTCCTGCAGTTGCGTTTTGCTTAAGCAAATATTGACCTTTAGCAGGTGGAAACAAAGCAATGCACACATGAATTCTCTTTGGAAGGGTTGCTGGGACTCTTTCTCTCACAGCCACATTAGAGTGTGTGTAAGGGGTGTTCTCTCATAGTTCAGGAAATGAAATTGCTAGAACTCACATCATGATGAGATTACCTAAAACTCAATGGTTACAAAAGTCTCTTTCCTTGTTCCTTGTGTGGATACGTGAAACCTTCATGTCTTCACAGTATTTGTGTATTCAGTAGGATTTTCCCTGCCTAAGTTAAAAACTGAATAGTAGTTGTTACTTTTCATAGTTTGTCATGGAAAGAAAGATAATATGAAGAAAGTTTTGTGACATTGGACCCTTATAGATGTACTCTAACCTGTGTTTCTCTCCTGGTTTTAAAATGCAATACAAGCTTATAGTCTAACTGATGATTATAAAAATAGTGAACTTTTGTTCCGTGTGAATAAATATAAAATCATTGGGCTGAAGCCTCATGGAGCATTTCTAATCTGAGCAAAGCAACATGTAGTCGTGCTACATATGTGGTGTACCCTAGGCTTCTACTGGGTGTTAATCAGGTGAGATGAGCATGCTGCAATATCATTTGCTTGTAACTTGTCTTTGTTAGTAAATTTGAGTGGCAAGCATGCTTTAATTATAAACTTCTGCACTGTTTCATGTCTTCAATCTAGAGGTTAGCACTTTCACTGCTCCCTGCAAGGAAACATAGTGAAAGAATGGAACCAATGTAGCAGGGTTGTGCAAACAAACTCAGCTTAGTGGACTTTATCACAGCTTTGCCCCAAACTCTTAAAAATAGCTCCGCTACTGTCCTGTCAGTAGCTCAGCAAATTTGCAGCTGAAATATCCTGACTAAGGAGTTAAATTGACTAGAAGATTTTGGTGCAAATTCTAGCTAGAAGCTTGTGTCTAGAGAATAATATTCATGCTTGCCTTCCCTTTTCTCCCCTTTCTTCTAAGGTTGTGACAGTGACACCGACTCAGAACTGCCTTTCAAAATGCATGATTCGCATAAAGATGACAGGTCTTACCGCAGGATTTCTGTGATTGAACCAAAACCTACCACTGACTTCAATCGCTTCTTACCCAGCAAAAATAAGCAGACGGCTTATGTGCCAGCACCCTTAAGGAAGAAGAGGACAGAGAAGAATGAGGATAACAGAAGGAGCTGGGCAAGTCCTGTCTTCACTGAGTCAGATGGAACGTTTTCAAGGTACTGCTCTATAGTCTTAGTAGCGCAGACTTTGGTTTAGGATTTTCTAAATAAATTATTTCTTTGTTAGTTAAAAAGAAACTGCTATTGCTGCAGTACAAAGTAAAGCATTTAAGTTTCTGTATTTTAACAGGGGGTGGGGAGGTTTCTGTGTGGTTGGGTTTTTTTTTTGGTTTTGTTTTGTTTTTTTGCTTTGTTCCTCATAACTAGTTTTCTGATGTTTCAGTAATGTTTTGAGGCTCATCAGACTCCAGATAAAAGGGATTTGTATAATCTTAGATGCAAGCTCGTGAGTGATAAACCTAACGGTTTTAGTTTCTCATTAAAGCCTTCCAAAATATAGTGATGAATTTAGGTTGTACAGCTTCTTGGTGTATACAGATGGGATTAGTGGGCAGTTCTTGGGTTTCATCATTGCCTTCATGACTTCACTGTCTTCATTCTGTTCCTGTTTTGGTCAACCTCAGTGGACGTGAAAGGAATCCTGTAGCTTCCTGCCAAAATAGCAGAGCAGAGAGTGAGTTCACAAATCCAGCTTCCATCCAGATGATCTATGAGTATGACAGTGGCTCTGATTCAGAAGATGAAAGAAAGCTGCCTGACGTGGTTATGGATGACTTAGCCAAACGTAGATTTCTAGTAAAAAAGAGCCCTGTAAGCTCTGCTGCACCTGGACATCATTTCGTGTTGCACAGTGACTCTCCTAAATCTTGCTCACAAGAAAATTATCCAGCTGCCCCACTAGCTGCAATGCTTGAACCACTGAGGTCAGAAATACTAATCCAAGATCCAGTAACTATTGTGTTACCTAAATTGCAGTCCATAAATAACTCCATAAAGTTAGCCTTCTAATTGGCATTTTAACACAGCTGATAATTTGTTACATCTTTTCTGTCAAACTTCATTTTTTTTTTTTGTCAGAGGAAATAGGATGCTGATATAACCATTTAACTCTTTTTTTTTTTTTTTTTAAATATATTTTATTTCTGGTGCTGCAGTGTTGGAATTGAGAACTAATTTGCTTCATTGACAAGGTTCAACTCCTGAGCCAAAAAGCATGTCTTTTTGCTTTCTTTATGTTAAGCTGCTCCTAAAATATCTTCACTGATTGGGTATTTTGAACAGTAACCAGAGGAGGCAGAGGCAGTTGGATACAAAAGAGGAAAACAAACCAAGACTTAACATTCCTTCAGAAATATCTGGGTATTTTGATGAGGACGAGGAAGAAGAAATAGGCATCCCAAACATTGAAAAAGATGATCTATATTTTCGCAAGCTAAGTTCTACAGCAGCAAATACAGTTCCTTTTGACAAATTTCTTCCTAAGTTTTGGACTCCAGAAGAAGAATTGCTATGGAAAAAAATCAGGAAATCCTCTTTCAAACCCTGGTATAAAGAGATTCAAGGGTTCAGGTGCGTTTTCATGCATGCCCCTGTTTCTCTCCTGTGTGCAAAAACTAGAAATAAAGTGTAGTTGTATGGCTTTATTTTTAATTTTCAATTTTATTGCCAGCGTAGCTGCAGGATACGTTTTCTTTTTTTTTTTTTTTTTTGAGAAAATAGTTGAAATCTTCTTTTCATTACACTGCTGCACCATTGCCTTTGTGCATTTTACTCAATGAGTACACTTTATGTTTTTTTTTTCTTCTTTCCCTCTGGTCATTCTTTGTACTGCTGCACAGCAGAAAGAAATCAGATTCTGAGGAGGAGGAATTTGCTTACAAACAAAGCTCTGCCATTGTTGCTAATCAACCGAGACCAAGTTTTGACTGGAACAGTTGCAGAAGGGATCAGAGCTATAAGCCAACTGCTGAATATGTGGGAAGTTCATTGTCACAGATAGCAGAAGGAAAAATCTTGGAGGCTTCTGATCAGCCCAGGTTGATATTGCTGCATGAGCTGTACTCTTGCTTCATCAAACAGAAATGGCTGGATATGCAACAGCTAAATGAAATTAGAATGTGTCCTGTGATGTCGCACTTCTTTAGTTATTACAGTTTTGTTTTTGTAAATATAGCCGTAAGTTGCTGGTCTTCTGAAACGTGTAAATGCAGAAGCATAACATGCTGTGTAGGGTTACTGGCTTTGTGTGTGAGCATGTAAGCGTGCTGTTTCTGAGCAGGTTAGTATGCTGTGATACCTTTTAGTTGGTTGACGTGTGCTGTGCTACCATTAGTGGTGGTGAATGCCAAGTGAAGTAGTTGTACTGCTTGGGATATTGCAAGTCTAAACCAAATGTATATCACAATACATTGTGATCTGCTTGTCTCTTGCGACTTAATCATATTTTTACTTCCTTCCTTTTGTTTTATATGCTTCAGTCAGTTTTCGTTACTTCAGGCCCTGCAAAAATACTCTGACTACTTGTCTTCTGAAACGAAGACCAAAATTGATCCTACTTCTGGTCCTAGGCTCATAAAGTGTAGAAAGAATATTTCCTTTGTACCAGGATACAAGCAAGGAGATGGAGAAAATGGATATTTGTATCCAGATTTAGAAAACGATGACTTATTCATTCGGAAAACTGGAGCCTTCCATGTGAATCCAGTTGTTCTCCAAGACCCCCGATATTTTAAAAAGATTTCTGAGCAGGAGCCTTTTCTAGAGGGTGAGATAATTCTGCAACCCAGAGAGGGCCAGCAGGTGATTCCGGATTTGGAAAAGGATGACATGATTTTCCGTAAAATCCTCTCTCAGAAAAAAGAGGTGCCTTTATCGGGTGCTCCAGACACGTATCACCCAGCACTCTTTCCTGATCCATGGAGTCTTCCAGAGGAGATCCGGTCCAAATTTCTATGTTTACTTGAAAAAAACACAACACCAGAGGAAAGAAAGAGCAACGGCAGAGTGCTGTCGCCATCTTCCCGCCATAAGAAGGATGATATGCTGACCCGCAAGATTGAATCTTGGAAGGTGGGAAGTAACATCCAGCCAGTAAATTTCATCCCTGGTCCGTGCAGTGAAGAAGACTGGAAGAAGTGGGAAGCAATCAGGGAGGCCAGCAAAGTTAGACACAAGAAACGGCAGATGGTGGAGAGGTCAGGTTCTGTCCCGCACGGATTGCGCTTGAGTGCAGTTGAACCTTTTTCATTCAGAAAAGCATCGTCTTGTGCTGAACCATTTGTAGAGTGCCAGTCTGCTATTTGTTCGTGGCATCCTGGACAAGCTTTTTATTTGCTTTGAATAGAAGCTTATGACTGCAATACCATATTTTCAACAAAAAAAATATCAAGTTTCCTAGTTTTAGGCTGCTATTTTAGAGAAAATATATTATCATTCCTTCAGGCTCAGGATTCTACAGAAGTTTGTCCATAATTGAGCAGGAATACTGATTATTCAGAAGACTGTGGAAGCTAGGAATATATAACTGATAGAATCATAGAGTGGTTTGGGTTGGAAGTGACCTTAAATATCATCTAGTTCCAACCCCCCTGCCACGGGCATAGACACCTTGCACTGGATCAGGTGGTTATAGCCTCATCCAATCTGACCTTGAACACCTCCAGGGATGGGGCACCAACAACTTCCCTGGACAACCTGTGCCAGTGCCTCATCACCCACACAGGAAAAAAAATTCCTCTTAATATTTCATCTAAATCTCCCTCTTTCAGCTTAAAACCATTATCCCCTCATCCTGTTCCTGCAGTCTGTGATAAAAAGCCCCTCCCCAGCTTTCCTGTAGGTTCTTTTTAGGTATTGGAAGGCTGATATAAGGTCTCCCTGGAGCCTTCTCTTGTCTAGACTGAACAAGCCCATCTCTCTGAGCCTTTCCTCATATGGGAGGTGCTTCAGCCATCTGCTCATCTCTGTGGCTCTAGTTGGTGAAAACATTTCTGATGAACATGAATGCTTTAATGACAAATTCTGGTGACAGGCATTCTGATATTATTGTTTGCACTTCAGTTTGAAAAAGTTTCTAAACTTTCTTGCCGCAGTTTTGATATTATTGGATAAGGTGTTTTGCCCACTCAGAGTCACAGTGCATGCAAGTTGTGTATCCAACTAATATTAAATTCCACTGTGGCATATTATATCCTACCAGTATTTTGCCCCCGCTTTCCTACAGTCCTAATTAATACTTTCCCTTAATCCTTTCCTGGTATAATAAAAATTTCTCTTCGCTGATTGAATACTGTTTTTAACTATTTCCTCTCTCTTTTGGATTTGGTAGTTCCTGGGGGAGAGTGGGGTTTCAAATGTTTCCTTAGCTCTGAAAATACGGCATTGCAAGTTGCAGTTCTCCCAGCTGTGTATCATTACTTTGACTAAGACACTTCTGTGTTCCAGTGGATACTTTGATGTTGCTGCATTTAATTTTTGGGCTTAATACTCTTAACAAAGTGTGAGCTTCACTGAGGAATATTTCTGAAGTGCTTGAAAAGATTTAATGTTTTAAGAATTCATTCAAATAGAATAAAATACTCATGTTCAAGAATAATAAAAATCATCTTGAATCACGCTGGAATAATTTGGTTCTCCACTAATGTGCTAAACTTCTATTCTTATGCATTCCAAGTATTACTTGCATTTAGTATTAGAGATGGTTGAAGTAACAAGAAAAGAGCCTGTGTAAGCCAGGCTACTTGTTGGGACTCAAGTTGGTATTAATTTTCATTTCTTGAAATGAGTATCTTTTCAGTATCATGCTGTCCAGCAGCACTGAAGTAAGTGATGTGGAATTAATACAAGGCTCTATTCATGCAGTGTTGCTGAGTATGAAGCACTGGAAACCTGCAGGCAGCCTTGTTCTGTCAGTTTTCTGCTCGATTTACACATCATGCAAGTCCTGATGTGTTTTTTTTGACTAGTATCAGATCTCTGTTGTGCCTTTCTGTGCTGGCTGGTCCTCAAGCTTTCAGTTTTCCCTTCACTTAGTGAAAGTGGTGGTGTAGTGGTGGTATTAATGTTGTTGTGAATATCAAGACTGAATCTTTTCTCTTTGGTTTCTGATTTCTCAGACTGTTTCAAAAGCTTTCTGATGAGCAAGGGTAAGTTTTATAAAAGCTTAAAGGGCCATGATGCTATTTTTGCCTCTTGTTTAAGTTTTTGTGCATGCAGAGTAGCTAAAAAACTCTTACTGAAAGCGACTTATGCATGCTGCTTTGTTGTTCTGTGCTTGGGCAATTTGTGTAATGAATGTGAGACTAAAAGCTATGTGTCTGGCAAAAGTTCTCTCTAGCACCTAGGGTATCCGAGTCACAGTTATCAGTCATTTTGAAAGCCAGCTCTGTTATATTATTCCTGCTGGAGTGAAGTATTTGGTGTTCTGTATTTAAATTAGGGTTTAGAACATTCAGAAACATCAAGGAAGATTAATAAATATTTTATTTCAAAAGCTGTACAGCTAGAATCTGAAAATAATTAATGACATGGTATTTATAATGGGATTGATGAATGTTCTGTAGTTATTTTATATACTCCAGATTATTGAATCCTCAGTGGTAAACTTATTGGTTAGTGCCATGTGAACTTAGGCATCATTCATGATGTACTGTGACTCAAAGAGAAATGTTTTGCCACTTACTGTGTAATGGCATGTTAAGTATTTGGTTACGCATGGTGTTCTGATGGTTTTTTTTTCTTTTAAAAAAAAAGAAAGTTTATTTATTTATTTATTTATTTATTTATTTATTTATTTATTTATTTTTACACTCAACCAAAACCTGGTAAATGACTAAACACTTCCAGAAGTTGTAAGAAATGTTTCAGAAGATGTTAGATATTAGGGGAGAGAGACTCAGAAGACTAAAGTCACTAGTTAGATTTTGAAGTTAAGACTAGAATTGAAACTAACATCCTGTTCCTTGGTATGAATATCTGAGAAAACCTGTATTCAGGATTTATTGTGTTTTGGTCTAGATTCTCCTATTTTGTTGCGGGCAGGTATAGAAAGTCAAGAAAAAAAAAAAGTCATGGAATCGTAGAATGGTTTGGGTTGGAAAGGACCATAAAGATCATGCAGTTCCAACCCTCCTGCTACAGGCAGGGACACCTTTCAATGGATCAGGTTGCTCAAAGCCACATTCAATCTGGCCTTAAACGCCTTTAGGGATGGGGCATCCATGACTTCGCTGCTAAACCTGTTCCGGTGTCTCACCACCCTCACAGTAAAAATTTCTTCATAATATCTGATCTAAACCTCCCTTCTTTTGCCTTAAAACCATTACCTCTTATCCTATCCCTACAGTCTGATAAAGAGGCCCTTTTCATATTTCCTATGGCCCCTTTTAAGTACTAGAAGCTTCTCTAATGTCTCCTCGGAGCCTTCTCTTCTTTAGGCTGAACAACACCAACTCTCTCAACCTGTAAGTTTTCTTGAATCCAGCTGGGACATTTTGATACTTACATACAGTTCACTTATCCAAAAGCATTTCTACATGTGATCTAATTTAATTATTAAAAAAATGAGGAAAAGGATTTTACAAGAAAAGAGTTTCTGCAATAGTGACCAGGAGATTTTTTTTGTTGAATTTGGCATTGTTTCTATTCAGCTAAAAACAGACAAGCAAACAGGTATGATGAGTTAGTGCCCTGGCCTTTACTTCTAGAGGCCAAAGTCCAAAGTCTTATGTTACCAATGAAAGTGAGTTGGGCCTCTCGGGAGAAAGTGAGAGGATCTGATTTGTTAGTTCAGAGCTCTCTTGGTATGTAACAGAGTAAAACCCTGCGCTGAATTAACTTGATTTTCTGATGTATCAGAGAAGTGTCATATTTTCAAGTCCTACTAGAACTTGGTTACGCACCTCTGCCATTCAGGTTTTGTTTGGATAAAGGCAAATAAAAGTATTTTTGAGAAAAATAAAATTTAGAAGTCTAGCTATCTTTTTATATTACTGCATTGAACCTTATGATGAAACACCTGCATTTTGCTTGGTGTTTCAGGGGCTCTGGGCAGGAGTCTTGTCCTATACCTAAATTAAAGGTCCCATTATGTTTATCCACTGCAGTGTGAAAGAGTAAAGGATAAATGGCATTGGAGGGAGGAGAAAAAAGTATGAGTGGTGAGCTTTGAGAAATCTGATTTAAAGAGAACTAGTGAGTAGAAGTTCCTGAGGTAAACTCATAGCCATGTTGAAGAAATTAGTGAGAAAGTGGCTGCTAACCATCCCTACTTGGATGGAAAGCATCAGGAAGGCTTGGGAAGGAGTAACATAGGCCAGTGGGGCCTGTGACATGCATCATCTGAGCATTTAGCAGTGAATACCTTTTATCTTTTAGAAATGTGCATTGATAACAGACTTGATTTTATGATTAGCCTAAGAAAGGAAAGAATGGGAGGTGATTCTGGGGCCATTACTGAAGAGAAGTGAAAAGATGGGAATTTGGACTGGAGCAGCAGGACATTTCTTTGAGGTCAAAGAAAGGAACAAGTCAATACAGAGAGTAAGAATTTTAGGCTGAAATAGCAGTCATTACCAAGTGCTCAATGTCAGTGTTCAGCACGGAACTGCTAGAGAGCTGCTTATTCCCTTAGCCTGGTTTTATTTGCACAAATATGCATCTGCTGACTTCAGTGCTGGTATTAGAGCACATCCTAGCCTGGCTTATTCAGCTGCCCATGTGTTTCTTGCTCTGTTCGAAATAACACTTGAGTGCTCGGTTGTACTAATACAAATCTCTCTCAAAAGGTTTCACTTGCATAAACAATGGCTAAGATATGATAAAGCTGAGTATTCTTTTTCTTTCTAGAAGTAAATCTTTGAATGATGTCAGTGCAGAGGAGCTGCAGTCATACCGCAAAATCCGTTATGAAGAGCTACAAAAGATAAAAGAACAGTTACAAGAACAAGATCTAAAGTGGCAGGAAGTAAGTACTCCCTTTCACTCCTCATGTATCCTGCTGAAGGATTGGGTGCTGCTTACCTTCAGTGTCCCTAGCAAACAGGCTTTGGTACATGTACAGCAATTTATGGGGCTGTCTTCTAAAATGATCCATCTTATGCAACTACTAGTTGTTTTGGGGATGTTTGTTCAATGAAATCTGAAGTTATTTTAAGTATCATCATAAATATCTGAGTAATGCTTCACACAGGACTTGTATGCGTTGCTATAAAGCCTTTGGGTTTGATTTCTGTGGACATAAAAAGCTATTAGGGCACAGTTTCATGTGTTATCAGAAATTTGTGAATACTTTTTTATGAAACAATTGGAATGTCTGAATATTTGGCCCTTTGGGAGAAGGGAGGGAAATATTATTTCCTTGTGCAAATTCATGAGGCTCCCATCTCCTAATAATTCTCTCTTAAATCCAGCTTATAAACTAATGTGGTAGCTTTGCACAACATCACGAGGGTATCTGAAGACCTTTTTTCTATTAAAATCTCTGCTTGACAAGGATTACCGAGAAGAAGCTGAAATTAAGAACAGAGCACCAAGCAAGAAGTTCTTATGTTTGTTTAATGCATCTCAGCCATACCAGTTCTAATATTCAGTACTTCTCTCAACGTGCTGTGGTATTTCATGAAGAATATTGCCAGTTCATGTGGTTTTACAGAAATGAAGGAAATATAGAAGTATATGTTTTCAATTTAGAATTCAAGGCACATTATTTTCGAGCTAATGTATCAGTCTAACATATAGCAGCTATTTGGAAAAAAAAATATCCTAACCTCCAAAGCTTCCAACAAAGAAATACAGAGGGCATTTGCATTAGTTTGCAACTGTGTGTCATTGGATGAAGTATTCTAGAGCAAAATTGAAAATGTTAAGTGGGCAGGAGGCTAAAATGTTGGAAAGCCTATCCCTGGAGGTGTTCAAGGGTGGGTTGGACAAGGCTCTGAGCAACCTGGTGCACAAAAATGTGGTTGCCATGCAGACTTGCAAATATATCAGGGCAGTAGGTAGTGTGTGGTGGAATGCCTCTATGGATTTATGAAGTCTTGAGAAAATCTGGTTGTGTACATTCATGTTATTCTTATAGGATCTGGCAAAATGGAAGAATCGCAGAAAGAGCTTCACATCTGAACTGCAGAAGAAAAAGGAAGAGCGAGAAGAAATAGAAAGGAGAACCTCTGAGGTGTCTGGAAGGAGAACCAAGTCACTGAAAGAAATGCAGGAAGAGAGGTAATCACCCTCAAGGGAGTATTATGTTGAAGAATTTAAATCTGAGCAATTTTATTCCCTTGAATTATTGAGCAGTTTCTACTGGCAAGTTGCAACTGATTCTGCAGACATCTCAACAATTCCAGTTGCAAATTGTAGTTTAGAAATCTCAGCAATTGAAGGGTGGAATATGGTTTGCTGATGCTTTGTTTTCACAGAATGTTGGACAGTTTTGCTCTGCAAATGGGTGTTTTACTCTATCCATAAATAAATTTATTGAGAAGTCAGTATTTGCATTCACTTTAAGAGGTTAAAATAATAGATAATTGCCTTTCTTATTCTTGGATCAGCTTAACTGTTTACCTTTGTCTACCACTGCATTTACTATTCTT
This sequence comes from Cuculus canorus, assembly GCF_017976375.1. Classification (NCBI taxonomy): domain Eukaryota; kingdom Metazoa; phylum Chordata; class Aves; order Cuculiformes; family Cuculidae; genus Cuculus; species Cuculus canorus. The sequence goes on from NC_071401.1 coordinate 43,510,102, forward strand.
TCAGCCACCATGGATAAATAACAGACAGAATTTTAATGTATATTACAGAGCTGTGAACTTTAACTTGATTTCTGCTCTGTCCCCAGTTGTTCCTCTGGATATTTACAGAACAAGATTATCTCTAAAGAGTAAAGACTGTAAACTGAGTAGCGCAGTACAATCTCTACTAGTGATAGTTTTTTATGGCTGAGATGAAGGGAATATGCACATGGCATGGAAGAAAATTAACTAAGTCTTAATGATAAGTTTTTCAGTTTCTGTGTCTTTTTACTTATTTCTGAGGGCAAAAATTATTCTTTTGTATAAAAATACAAATGCTATTTGTATTGAATGTCCAGTAACATCACAGTCATAAAAATGATGTGGTGAAGGTTATAGCTGGTGATTGTTTCTTTATGAAAAAGGAATGAAAAATAATCTGAACTTCAGGACACCATCTTATTTTGTTATCTAAAGTACAGTATAGCATTTTCATAAAGCAAAGACGTCAGCAGAGCTGTATGGTTCAGTCAGTGTTGTGGGACTACTTTCTTCCTATTCTTTACTCAAAACCTGGATTTCTATTTTGAATAGCTGTATCGTTTTCTTGTCAAAGAAATTTCTGTCGTGGTGGCAAACTGATAATGGGACAGGAGTATGCCTGAATGTCGAGTGGGAGAATTGCCTGAGTATTGAAATGGGGAGGGAGGGGAAGAAGGTAGATTTAAAATGTATTAGTAGTTGACAATATCTTATATGGTACCATTCATTCTCATTTACTGGAGATGTGTTTCTCAGTTTATGCTGTGCCTTGAACATTCAGCAGTGAAAAGACTTAAAATCTGCCTGTTTGTCCAGTGACTTTGTCTAGTATTTTAATGCACTCTTTCCTCATAGGGAGGACAGAGATCAAGACTCCTATGGGCGGCAAAAACATGAAAACAGATGGACATATTCCCTGAATGACGATGTGTTTCGTGAAGAAAAAGCACCTTCCCCACAGTCAGCAGCAAAAGATTACCTTTTGGAAGAAGATACCTCCTACAGCAGTAAGGACAGCAAAAGTGCGTATGCCACACAACTGCACAAGGAGAACCTGCCGGAGAGCTCAGCCACCCATGAAGCTCCTGCTCTACCAAAGAGCCTGGCAGAGGAGCAGAGCTCAACTCTTTTGTCTACCCGCTACTCGATGAATGCTCAAACTGGGTCAGCTCAGGTTTCAGCTTCTCTCCCGAGAAGTTACCAGAAAACTGATACCTCTAGGTTAACATCTGTGGTTACACCAAGACCTTTTGGTGTCCACTCAAGAGGAATCTCGTCGCTTCCACGGTCGTTCACGGTAAAATTCCGCTTCATTCACAATGTTTGTAAATGTTGGGGACTAGGATAGCTGGGGAAACAGTAGAGTTTTTACATCGATTGTTTTCTAAAAAGAGTTCTGCTGTTTGAAGGCTTTGTTAATAGAGCAGGCAATTCAGTCATAGCTCTAGATGTTTGCTTGTATTTCTCTACTTAAAGGCACTCCTAGAAATAAGGCTGATAAATAGATTTGGTAAAATCATCTTTTTATTACTTGTAGGAAGTCTCCTTAGTGTTCCTTATAGAAAAACCTGCTTTCAACAGATGTAACTGAAGCTAAAATAACATGATTACACGTTAAAGACAATTTTTTCAGGTGGTATAATTTTCCTCTGCTCTGCTTAATGCCTTGAAATTGAAGTTTCATGCTAGCCTAAATTTCTCTGCTCAGTAAAGCACTGAAACACAGAAATTGATCCCCCCCATCCCCTGCCAATTACTATGTCAATTTTCTTACCTTTCTCCTAAATCTCTATTTTTCCCAATTTAAAAAATGGTAAGAATGCAAATCATTCTAAGCAGGTAATTTTAACAAGTTTATCTGAAAAAGTCTGAACTACTGGTTCTGTGAGCACTTCCAAACAAAAAATACGTGGCTCTTCTTTAAACTTAGTAATGGGCATGGTAACCAGAATTTGCATGAAACAGAGGGGTTTTTATTAAATATTTAGATTGCTGAGTGATTAGGGATATTTTGTTTTTTGAAGCACTTATTTACTAAACTGTCATTTTCTTGTCCTAGATGGATGATGCCCAGAAATACAATGGAGAAGTAGAAAAAACTAAAAGAACTCAGACTTTGTTCACTAGCAGTTCATTTTCACAGCCAGACTCTGCACACCCTCTCTCCTCTGGTGCATTCAGAAGCAGAGGTGAGGAAGAGGAGGAGGAAAAAGAAGGGGTTCAGTCAACATCTCCTCCTAGCTTGGCATTACCTGTAAAATCCCAAGACCAAGATGCTGGAAGCAGTATTCTTAAACCAGAGTATTGCTCTCCTCCTGATTCTCTTTCACTTGCATCTTCTGCAGAACATATGAGTCTGCCACAGCCTGAGGATTCGAAATACCTGGTAAGTGTGAAAATAATGTGATTTCTTAGTGTAACTGAATGCTACAGCAGTCCAAAAGAAAAAAAAAGCTACATCTGATGCAAGTATGTTTTCCTAGTGAGAAAGCAGCCCAGAGAACTTCTATTTCCTCTAATTCTGAGGAAAATAATTTTTGGAAAGAAAATAATTCGTTCTTTTGCAGCATTTTTTTCCTACCTTTTATATGTTAAATGTGCTTAATTATAGTTCTCATTCTAATTAAAAAATATTATTCTAAATATTGTCTAATGCTTCCAAAGTTTTTTGTTATTCTCCAAATTAGCAGATTGTGCACACAATCAGGTGTGTCAGGTAGATGAATGATGTGAGCTGCTGTGGTTTTCATTTGCGCTTTCAAACTGGTGATGGAAAATAAAGATCAGCTTTGCAAAGGCCAGTCTTTAACATTAGTATAATACTACATTTTCCCATCTGTTGTGGATTGAGCCTCTCCTTTATTTAAAAATAGTCATTTACTTTAAATTAATCTAAATAATATTCACATTAATGAATTGTAAGGAAAATCAGCATCACTTTTGTATGTGTTCTTATCCAGGAGTTGGGTCTTTCAATGGTTTTTGTGGAATATGTAACTTCCAAGTGATGTCTTCTGCAATTGATCATGTTTGAAAAATCTATTGGCAGTAGCTTTACTTGTTGATACCTTTCTGTAATATCTAATGATGTGGTTCATACAAGTTGACAGATTAGAGATTAGTTGTTTGCATTCCTAATGCTGCTATAGAAGTTAATTGTACCCGTTTCTTGGGTGAGGATCGTAAAACCTTGGATGCTGATTTATGAAATTGCTTCCCACACCAGGTTCCTAGAAGTTCAGTTACTTTGAACCATTGTTCTTCATAATCACATGTAGAAAAGAAACACATTTCAGTTTAATTCTCCTGATAACCCGTGGCCTTTGCAATGAAATTATCATAATATTTTGAAACTGTTGAGTGCTCTAGAAGGAAACAGATCATGATCATTTCTTTTTCTGTGTTGTAGCAAAAACAGGCAGAGGAATTGCTGTTCTAATCACTGAAAAAAATAGATTAAATATGGAGTTTTAGGATCACTTTAAGTGAGTCAAATGAGAACTAAATGTACTAGATCCTTCTTTTCCTGTCATTAGTCACAAGATTATAAACTGTCCTCCCTGCAAACAAGTAATGTGCGTTTGTGGGTTGGTTTTTTTTTAAATAAAAATAATATCTTTAAAAAAAGCTTTTGCTGTGCCTCAAACAGGCTATAACTTAAGGAATGCAAGTTCCATTCACCATGTTTGTAAATCTTTACCAGAGCTGAGGGATTAGTATTGTTCACTAGTCAGGGCAATAAAACCAGATTTGTGGAGTAAAAAGTATTTTGAAGGTGACCTGTCCAGATTATGAAGTTCAATGTATGAAATTGTATTACTCTTCTAACAAGAGATGAGCTTGAAGAATAGCTGGGATGGGATGGTGGAAATAAAGTTAACAACAGTAATTTGCAAACACACTCAAATTCAAAAGCTTTATATGTGCTCTAGCCCACTATACAGACCCCCACCTATTAGTAGATCCAGTTTTAATGTACTGTTGCTCACCTAAGGACTCGGCTTGTGTGGGAACATTTGCAAACTAGTAGCTATGTTTTGAAGAACATGTTTAATTTCTACTGTGGGCTGTAATGAGGAGTGTTGTGCCAGGAACAGTCCTGTAACATGAGGCAAAACCTCAGGATGTTGCCTTGCAATGTTGTCTTCTGCACCTGGAGATGCAGAGACCTTCTCTGCCTGTGTTCTGCCTGGGGAGACTGACTACATCAGCTTGTGCAGTGCTCCCTGTGTCCTACCAGCATAGGACCTTTGGGACATTGGTTTGGATACCTAGTCATGTAAATATTTTAAGTTAGGGAAAATGAATCACTTCAGGAAAGCTAGTTTACTAAGCAAGTAAAATGTAGGTGTACATCTCTTACACCAAATTTAGTACATGTGCAGGGGTCTCCTTCTTGCCCAGGTTATTGGACTGGTCTGTTTTAAGTAATTGACAGAAGAGGTCTGTAATATTGTTTTTTCCTGTTATAACAGTGTCAGTTCCATGAAGTGAATAGCATGCATTTGGGTATTTTAATTGGTTATTAGTGAGTTAACATTTAAATACAACACACCTTTGTAATATTGTGAGGGATTGAAAGCAAGTGCTCCAAAATGTTTTTCCAATCAAGTATTTCTGTAGGTTGAAATGGTAATGTTAGGGTTTGATTCTGGTTTTGAAAGACTCTTGAAAGTCCACTAGAACGGAAGTTATGTAGTCTAGCAAATTTTGGGGTTAGTTTTATTGTCTAAGGCCTCCATAGAAAGATAGTAGTATTTCACACAAAATTAAAAAGGTGATTGTTCACCCAGGTAAATCTAGTTGCACCATTGAGCCTAAAGGAAACTGATGCCCACTGTAGGACATGCAAGAAAAAATAATATAAATTACTATTACTATCTAGCTTTTTCATATCTCTGTTTGACTGATGGTCTCTAAGAAGGCAGTGCATTCCACAACTTCACAAGACTATCCATGAAGACCCATTTAGAGGTTTAATTTCCTCAAATTTCTTTCTTTTTTGTAGCACTGTATTACAGAATGCTTAAAAAAAGAGAAAAGCACAGCTAAATATACATGTAGAGGAACTATATATGGAAACTGAAAACATACCTGTTTGAATAAAACCCAAATGAGTTAGTTAACTGACTTCAATACCGATTCCTTTGTCTGTGATGCTAATAATAGATGATTAAAGTGCACATTGTGAGCAGCCTCACCTATTTAGCGGATAAACTTTCCCTCATTTAGATTCCTGTGATACCAGATACTGTAGTGTCATGTTTTATTTTTCAGGAACAGTACAGTGAAATGAGAATCAGTATAAACCAGAGACCTGGTCACAGCCGCAGCTTTGGGTTTACAACAAATTGGAGTTCTTCAGGGGCCTTTGTACAGACAGTTGAAGAAGGTAAACGTGTATTAACTACACAAATTTTTATGTTTAATTTGCTTCTAAATTAGGGCATTTGCTGTTAAGAATGCTGCACATATTTTAAAAAAATCAGATTGAGAACTGAAAAACCAAAATTTAGTTTATTCCTTTATGCTGTAAATTCTCATCTCTTGAAATAGATTTTCAGAAATCCCCAAAATGTCTTTTCCTAACCAAAGACATTTCTATAACCACTGAAAAGGCATAAACGTGATTTCTGAAACATTCACTAAGCCCCTTAGAAAGCAGTGGTAAGAGACACATATGGACTTTTAATATCCAAAATGTCCTTTCAGGTAAGTTTAAAAGTTTTCACTTCATATGGTTTATAAATAGTGCAGAGGAAACTTAGTTAGGAGTTAGTATTTTCTTTATCTTGTTGAATTTTAGAGACAATATTTTTAAGCAGAGTCAACTTCTAAATTGATTTCCAGTGCAGTTTGGTTTTGTTTTTCTTTTTTTCAAGTGTGTTAATGCTGTGGAAAAGCAATGGTCTTGTCTTGAAACTAAACATACTTAAAGTTTATTTCTAAGCTGTAGTAGTATTCAGCAGTTTTCTTAGTTTTAAAAAAAAGTAACACAGCAGAACTAAAACACAGGCAAATAATGCATAATGTTTGTTTTCTGAATAGTCATCTTTCTCAATGCCAGAAGCACATAAAGGATGTTTAATTGTGCCCTTTCTTCCAGCCATTACAAGGTCATCCTGAGAAATGAGATATTACTGGAAAGTTCTCATTTAGTTGACCCTTCATTATGCTTTCCAGAGAGGAAAAAAATACCATTTAGCAGCACTTACTGATCAGTCTTGGGTGATTTTTTTTTTTTTGGTTTCACTTTTTTTTTTTCATTTCAAAGTCCTCTCTTTGCTTTAGCTGAGTACTTCCCATAATTAGGTTGTAAATGTTAATACTTTGCACAAAGAATAACTTTCCATTTACTTTCCTTGCTGCTAGGCTTCTAGTTTAATCTTGTTACTTGGAGGGGCAGAGAAGTATCTGTTTGCACTGACAGCTGTAAATGAGAAACCTGAAGGTAGCGAATGTTCCTGCTGGTCATTCACGAAGGTCCACATGGGCTCTATCCCCAGCTCTGTAGGCAACAAGAAGATGAAAGCCTTGTGCCTGTTATCTTTGTTATGCTTTATTACCCTTCTTGTAAGGAAGAGTGCAGAGCATAAAGATTGAATGGAGAAAGGACTGCAACTTTGGTATTCTTGTCTAGAGCATGTTTTTAACCTTTTTTTTTTTCTTTTCTTCTGAAACTGACTTGTTTTGTATCCTTATTCAGTAAGCTTCATTCCTCTAGAAGGATGAAGGAGCTGAACAGTCCATTGAAAGAGCAAGATGTGCTTTTGGCTGAGCACATCTGAATGTTGCCTTTCCTATTTTCAAGGATGAATCATAGGATAATTCAGGTTAGAAGGGACCTCTGAAGATGACTTAGAGTAAACTCCTGCTCAAAAACGTGTTGAGGCTGAATTGAGACCAAGTTGCCTGGGGCCTTATCCAGGTGGATTTGAAACCCTCCAAGGATGGAAACTATACCTCTCCGGGCATTCTGTAATTATACACTAAGAGAAAATTTTCCTTGTATATCCATTGAGACTACCTCAGGTTATAACCACTGTGTTCTTCTGTTGTGATTTTCGATAAATCATAGAATCATTAAGGTTGGAAAAGACCTCTAAGATCATCCAATCTAACTGCCAGCCCAACACCACCATGCCTACTAAACAATGTTCCGAAGTGCCACATCTACACGTTTTTTTAACACCTCCAGCAATGGTGACTCCAACACTTCCTTGGGCAACCTGTTCCAATGCTTGCCCACTCATCACCTTTTTCCTTTCTAATATCCAATCTGAAACATCCTCTGGCACAACTTGAGACCTTCCTGTAGGCATTGTGATTGGGGATACAGCTGTTAGGTCTCCCTGCAACCTCTCTCCTCCAGGATAAACAAGTCCATGTCCCTCAACCTCTCCTCACAGAGAAGTGCTCCAGCCCTGACCATCCCAGCAGCCACCTGTGAAACTTGCTCCAGTTTATTGATGCCTCTCTTAGAGTGGGACACCTAAACTGGACACAGTGTTGTCAATGTAACATAACAAGTGCTAGTCACTTCCGTCAATCTGCTGGTCATGCTGGTGTTCACATAGCCCCACCACTACCCAGATCTCACCAGCCTGTCCACCCGCAGCCTGCACCATCACTGAGGTTAGTCTGCCTCAGGAATGGGGCTCTGCATTTGCCCTTGTTGAATGTCAGGTTCCTGCTCTGAATGGCAGCCTTGCCCTCCAGTGTAACAGACGCTCTCCATTTTGGTGTGGTTTGCAAACTTGATGAGGGTGTGTTTCACCGCCTCCTCCTTGTTATTGATGAACACATTAGAGAGGACAGGTCCCAGGATATATCCCTGGGGATCTCCTTTTACAACCTGCCTCCAGGCTGAGTATGAACCATTAACCGCTACCCATTGAGACAACAGCCCAGTCACTTTTCACCCATCTGGTTGTTCTGCCCTATAGATGAAATATTTTCTCGGCTTTGATACCAGGGTACTGTGGAAGATCACATCAAAAGCCTTATTAAAGACAAAGTGGACGTTATCAACCACTCTCCCTTCATCCACAGATATAGTCATTCCATCATTGAAGACAACCAGGTTGATCAAGCATGATTTAGGTTTCACGAATTCATACCAAATGTTCCCAGTCACCTTTTTGTCTTTGTAAGCCCATAAATATCTTTCAGGAAGAATTTCTCTGATTATCTTGACATACTTGCCAGCCTAACTAGCTATATGATTTTCTTCAGGTGACAACCTGAAATAAACGTGTTTTGCTGAGGTGCATTTACTACATAAAAGAGATAACGCTAATTTTTTATTGGCATTTTCAGCCTTTACCCTAAAAATCGGGTAAACAGGAAGCTTTAACGTCATTACATCTAGACATCATTATGCCAGCTTCCCTGCTGCCATGTAATCTTTATTGTTTCAGTCCTTCCTCTTTCACTCGCCCTATTTGCAATCAATTTTTGAGAGGCTGTTGAAGTAAGAGTGCACAAGTCTGCAATCAAACACTTGCAGGTATGTAGGACAAAGGAAATTTGACCCACTTCCTTCAAGGTTGTTTTTTTTTTTTTTTCCTACAACTCTGAGCTGGTATTTTATCTGTTGTAATAACAACAGATGGGGATAAGTTGGAGATAAATGTATCCATATAGGAAGTGAGTGACTGTTGCCTGGTTTTGTTTTCATTACCTGTTTTATGTAATGTAAACTAAATCCTCTGCAGTGGAATAAAGAAATTATCAATAAATCCTGTAGTCTTGGAGGAGCTGGACAGAGAAAAGCAGCTGGCACCATACAACTTTAAACACCTGAATTGCCAGCTTCTCTCTGTTAGTGTCTCTAGGGGTGAATCGGAGCAGAAGCAAAATATCAGAGCTCTATTTTGCACTCTTGAGAAGCCCCTTTATTCACAGACTGTGGAGGCAGTAGAGGAAGATTACCTGGCACAGTTACGTGCTAAAAATTGAGCGGTGTAAGTTATTCAGGATGTGTTAGGTCTGCACTGTGCAATCTAGAGACTACTGCTATCCATTCAAATCTGTATTGTTGGGTTATGATCTGGATGAGTCTTTGTGGTGATGATATAGGAGGACCCATGTAATCTTGAATTCTCTTCTTCTCCTAAAACCTGAATAATAACTCACTTTTTCCCTTCATGTGCCTACTGTAACTGAGCAGCAGTGTACTGTTCTCATCTCTTAGCTATGTCTCATCCCTGTCAAATTATTTGAGTAAAATGACCACCACCTATTTTTGGTTCCTAGAGCTCATTCTATTGCAACATGAAGCAGGGAGATTATGACTTCTGATGGCTCTTCATGAGCCTGAAGTATTCTGTTAACCATGAGCACAAAGTTCAGTCTACATGTGGTCAAACTATATGATTCTAAAGTCCTTTGATTTTGAAATCAGAAATAATTCAAAGTGTTACATGATAGTGTTGAAAATAGTAATTTCAGTGGTAGTATCTTCAATAGTATCCTTAACAGTTCCTTTCATTTATGGATTTGAAAATGCATTAATTCTTTAGCTTCTTCCTGGCTCTGAGGACCTGCACATTTTTTCCTGGTTTAACTATCACCTATGTTTTCTTCCTCCAAATGGAACCCCTACCTTCTCTTCTATAATATTGCTTAAAAGTATTTGTGTTTTGAAAATTTTGCTGATAACTGCTAATGGAGTGTTTAGTCCATACTTTTAAGAAGAATGTAGAAAAACAGAATATGGAACTATGCCCTTCTAACTCAGTAGTGTTGCTTTTTAGTGAACTATGACGGATCAATGATGTAACATTAGGAAACATAATATTTCTTCATCTATTAACTCCCTGGTATGCCAGGAATATTAAAAGCTATTTGAACCGTTAGTGGATGAGCCACACTTCTAGCAGCATTTTGCTAGTGAGTCAGAGGGAGATTGGAATGAAGCATATGATGTCTAAATTTTCTTTTGTCGTAGAATCATAGAATGAGTTGGAAGGGACCTTAAAGATCATGTAGTTCCAACTCCTGCAGCCATGGGCAGGGACAGCTCCCACTAGACCAGGCTGCTCAAGGCTCCACCCAGCCCGGCCTTGAACACATCAGGGAGGGGGCATCCACATCTTCCTTGGGCAACTTATGCCAGTGTTTCAACACCCTTATCATGGAGAATTTCTTCCTAATTTCTGATCTAAGTCTTCCCTCCTCCAATTTAAGCCCATTCCCCCCTGTCCTATCACTACATGCCCTTGTAAAAGTTGTCATCCTCACCCCACCCGGCTCCCTCACTGAAATCATGCTTCTCCACATTTTTTTCTGATAATGTAATATTAAATTGTTCTTTGGGTATTTGAAACAAGATATGTGGATTTCACTGCTTACTTTGGAAAATGCTTCCATTGTGTAGGTCAAATTTGTTTTATTTTTTTTAACATGAGGATTTATTGGGCAGCGTTTAACTGTGTTTTCACTTACCTTTTTCCATTTTCTATTCTGCTTGGGGAATAACTGTTAATGGAAGAATCATTCAGATTTAATTCATAAAATCTTACTTGGGGAAGCCTGAGTTTCTCAGCTCATCCATTTTCTGAATTAAATAGAAAAAAAGTTTACTTACTGGTCCTGTATATTCTCTGTCCTTTAGCTAGTGAGATCACCTGGCAATGTTTAGTAGTAGGTGAAAAAGAGTATAAAGTGCACTCTGTCTTGCAAAAATATCAGTAGAATTCAAAGTCCAAGCTGCCATAAAATTTGCTCTTAATTGACAAAATGAGTAGAGTACAGAAGAGTCTAATGGGACAGTGCCCAGCAATATCTTGGGTCCAATTATCAGTCAATTCAGAGCTGTTTTACTAAAGAAATAAAGCAGCATGTTCTTGTTGGTAGACCCCAGAAGAAGTAAATAAGAATATGAGACAGCCATCTTCTACTGTAATTAACAAAGTGGAGGCCCTTTTTTGGCAAATAAGAGGATTACCCAAGCATTGGCTTAATTTCAGCTAATCATTGGCTACAGACAATGTGGTGCTGCCTTTCTCTCACTATCCCACATTATAAAGGTGTGTTAGTGAAGACCACAGTGGGCCCAGACACTGCTTATTGCATGGGCTAGCCAGAACGTGAACATTAGCAAGTCTGAAAGAATGACGTCCCTTGTCATTTTCAAAAGTTTCAAGTTGAAACACTGCTTATATCTTAACTGAGTTTAATGACCTTATATTCACACTGCAGTAGACTTTTTCAAAGAATTTCTGAATATCCACTAATAAGCATTTCTTTGGAGGGGCAGGGGAATCAGTCATTCAGTCACATTGGATTAAAAAAATAATTGTGAACAGAGACATAATTTCATTTTTCTTCTGTTTTCTGCAGGTAGTCCTGCTGCACTTAGTCAGCTGCATGTAGATGATGAGATCATAGCTATCAATAGCACAAAAGTTTCATGTATGGACTACAGTCAGTGGGAAGAAGCCATCAGCAGAGCACTAAAAACTGGAAACCTGGTCATGGATATCAGGCGATATGGAAAGAATGGTGAGTTGTTTCATTGGGCAGGTGCAGAACGCACTGTAAGGCAAATAAGCTTTGTCTCTGCTGTACCTGACAGCTGAGAGTCCTTATTACCCTTACAGTAGTAATATCTACCTAAGCTAAGTAGTTTGCTAGCATGTCTGTTGCATTTAACACAACTTGGCTTTTTTTAACTACTCGTGCATTAGAAATGTCTTGACAAGCAAGTCTACAAAGAATTGAACTACTGACCTCTTTCTTGTACTCTGGCCTGTTTCTGAGAGGATGCACAGGTAAAAATGTGTGCAACCATCACACAAGGGAATATAAAATTTCTTCCTTGCCATGCCACAAAACCAAAGAGGACCTGGTCTCTAGATAATAGAAATTTTTAAAGCCTCCTTCCTTCAGTCAGCAGCTTAATTTTTCATTGGGGAATGAGGATCTTGTGTTCCTTTTTTCAGGGAGTGTTTTGAGTGGCATATGAGTTTATGGTTGGTATAGCACTTCTGTACTATGACTTTGACCATTGACTCGAATAGAATTGTAGAATCATTAAGGCTGGAAAAGCCCTCTAAGATCATCCAGTCCAACCATGGGCCCAACATCACTGTGGCTACTAAGCCGTGTCCCAAAGTGCCACATCTACATGGTTTCATGGTTTTTGAACACTTCCAGGGATGGTGATACCTCTAGTTCCTTGAGCAGCCTCTTCCAATGCTTCACCACTCCTTCAGTAAAGAAATTCTTCCTAATATCCAGTCTAAACCTTCTCTGGCACAACTTGAGGCCATTGCCCTCCTTACTACAACCTCCTTTCAGGTGGTTGTAGAGAGCGGTAAGGTATAATACCATAATGCTGTAATCTCTTCTGAATGGTGCTACACTTTCTGGCTAGGGAGGTTTTCTATCCTGGCTGAAGACCTTGTGGTATCTCTAGACTTGTCATGAGTTTGGTCAGGATGTCCTTTCAAAGTCCCAAAAGAATTTTCCCAGAGTTGGCTGTGTGATCAAAGATTTCTTTCATGTTAGAAAAACAAAACACAATTTTAGTGGGAAGCTAGGTAGAATAAGTTGCCAGCAAGTAAGAGCAAATTAGTGAGATGTGGAAGAGACAGGAAACAAATCGCAATTTATACAGGGCCTGTCACAAACAAAGAATGAAATTAATGGGGAAGAACTTATGAAGTAAATTTTATGGACTTAGTAGGAGAAATGATGGAGTCTGAAGATCATGATTTGTCTTCGCCTCATCAGTTTTGATTGTTTAGTTTAGACTGCCTTGTTTTGCCATCCGTGTGTTACCTGAGGAGCACGGACATGAGAATGACACTTCCCTGGATACTATATATGAGTCAAACTGTACCTTGTGTGAGTAAAGCTGGAAGAATTTTCTCAATACTTACTAATGCTAATGAAATAGTTTCCAATGAATACTAACTGTTCTGTAATGTTGAGCTGCTGTAGTCCATATTAGCAAAACACCTGGTAAACTTTTACCTGGCTTATGACTAACACTTGCATTTATGGGGAAGGCGGTCTGTTCATAAAAGCCCCTTTTCCTTTCTTCATAAATTCCACCTGATTTGTGTCTCTCAGTCTTCTGTTATATGTTTTTTGTGTTATTTTAATGTGTTTTCACTAACTCTTATTCTGTTCTTTGACATTACTGTCTACATTAATCTCTTGATCCTCCACATACCAAAAAGATTGGGGCAAAGACCAGCCTTCCCTGCCACATATAAGGCATAAAATCCTCAATCTCACCAGTATGGCTACCAACATTATAGGTACACCTGAAAATAAATGGATTGATGCAACTTCTGGAGAACAAGTTTCAAATGTTTCCACCGTATCAACAAAAAGAGATTTCTCCAGCAGCCTTCCAAGTTCTGTGAGTATATTTTTGAACGATCACGGAAAAAAGGTAAAAATATAGTGCCTTAATAGGGGGAGGATAGTGAAAAGACCTTGGAAATCTTATTTTTACTTGTAATGCTTAAGGAACTTATAGGATACTGCAACTACAGAGATGTAGCTATGTACATATTCAGATAAATAAGATCTTGGAATCATAGAATGTCCTGAATTGGAAGGGACCCACAAGGATCATTGAGGCCAACTCTTTTCCCTGCACAGGACAACCCCAACATTCACATCATGTGTCTGAGAGTGTTGTCCAGGTGGTTCTATAACATTGTCAGGCTTGGTACCACAACTACTTCCCCAGGCAGCCTGTTCCAGAGATGTTTAAAAAAATGTTTAAAAAGATACTTTAAAGACTTGCTACTGTCCATTCATGAGTGGACAACTGCTAAGTGATAAGTATTAAAATATTTGCAGGCTATGTTTCAACTAAAATGTATAGAGTTCTTTAGAAAAGACCTTTACCTCCATTATTTGTGTAAATGAAGGCAACAGCCCCAAAGAACAAGTTTATTCACGCTTTCAAATTACTTGTAAATAACACCTTGTCTGCCAAGGAGCTGAAATAGGAAGATCCCGGCTTCTGGCATTTTCTTGTAAAATAACAGTTTTTATTTTGGCCACCAGTTCACAGCTGGCTACTGATCCACTCAAACGCCTGCAGTCATTTTGTCACATAATACTCTCAGTATATTTTAGATAGTTTTGTATCTTTCTGTGGAATGTGTTCTGAAGTGTTCCATGATATGCTGTTCCTGTCAGGCGAGACATGTAATTGGATAAACTTACACAAATCTAATCAACCTAAGTTCTTTATTTTTTTTTTTTATTTTTTCCAGGATACAGAAAAAAAATTGATAAATGGAATGCAAGGAGATCTCAACTCTAATGAACAAAGAGGTAAACTACTACTGCTTTTTATCCATTAATTTTATGGGTTTGCAACAAGCACAGTGGCTAAACCTGTAATCGTTGCAAGCTTTATATAGCGGATGAAGTGACACCTTAATGAACTGAAAGCTAGACAGGTATCACAGAGATCTAGTTGCATCTAAACTGGGTGTAGTTTGCTTCCATGACATGCGAGGCAGTTGGAGAACTGACAACAAGCGACAACCGCTCCATCTCAATGCTAGTGGTTGTAAATTTTCTGTATAGTAGAGGTGAAAGGGAAGGCGACACACAATTTATTTTAATTGCTGCTGCATTATGTGGTGAGTGATTCACTGTAAACATCAATTTATTTCAATGCCCAGGAAAAGAGCATAAACAGTATTCAGCTTTTTTTGTTTTTCATTTCAGTTTTGAGGTTTTGGGCATAGTGGTTGCTTTATTATTGTTATTTTACCTTTTTTTCCTGAAGAATGATATTGATGGTTCTGATATGAATAATAATTACTTATGATGCTATGAACAATTATATACCTTGCTTGATGACAGTGAAAGAAACCACGTACGTAGATTTCCTAATGGAATGGTCATCATTAAGTGGAAATTTGTATTTCATTTTATCTTCAATGTGGTGATTTATAAACAAGTTCCTCGAGAGACCAATTTCCCTCTGGAGGCGCCTTTCTGATGACCTTAAGTGGTCATTAGGCTCCTAAATCCTGTTTGGCATCTTGGTCAAGGAGGCTTAAATTAGTTAGGGAGAATTTGAGTCCAAGTTTGATGCTTCCACTGTTGTTGTAATTGGGACGTTGTTAGTGATAAAATGAAATACTAATCAATATATCATGTAACCTACTAAAAACTGTATTTGTTATCATGAAAATTAGATTTCCTTCCTGGTTTAGGGGCCTTCTATTTCTCTGAAGTGATGTTGCTGTAGAGTTGAGATCTAACAAAAGTTTATTATCCATTGGTGGTGGTCATTTTCTTAAAAAAAAAAAAAAAGACAGCACCTCATTGACTTGTTTGTATTCTTTGTATTTTTCAAATAGCATCTGAACCTATTTCTTTGAAAAACTTAAAAAGACGATCACAATTTTTTGAACAAGGTAAACCAAAGAGCTAACATTTCATGTACTTCCATGAAATTGTTCCTGCTGCACATTCTTCCTAACAAGTCTGGTGCTGGGTACTCAAACTCTTCAGCGTTGTTTGTTGCAATTACAATGAAGCAACATAATTAATTTCCCTTCTTTCCCCAGGGTCATCAGGTTATTCTTACAATTCATGGGTCTACCTTTGTGGTAATGGGTCTTTGCGTGTTCTCTTATATCTGTATCTGTTTATATCTCTTCTTTGTTGTTCGTACTATTTTTTCACTGGGTAGAAGTAAGAAGGATAGCACTCTTTGTACAGGTTCGCTACTACCTACAAAACAAGAATAGCACTGAATATTCCAGCAGAGGCTTAGTGCAGACCTCAAAGAGCTGTTGATAAAATACTTAACTCTGGATTTGAGTTTATCTTGAGTTGCAGCTCTGTGCTTTCATCTAAATTGGTGGGAAAAGGCAGTTGCTGGCTTTCCACAGTGTGGTGATGTCACAAGATCTGAAGAAGACAAATACAAATTTTGAATTGAATATGGTAGCTTTTAAAGGCAAAAAATGAAGCACTAAGTTTTGGTTTTGTAGGTTGCTTTTTGGTGTTCTGCATGTCGCAACTCACATGCTTCCACTAATGTATGCCTAATGCTGTCTTCAGACAATGTATGCCTTACTGTTTTGCTGTAGCCTGAAAGAGTGAAATTCTGGCCCACTGGAAGTTCAATGTGAATTTTGCCAGTTATTTTAGTGGAGCCAGGACTTTGCTTTCAGTGGTGATCGCTTCTTTTTTTTCTCCAGAAATGATGTGAAGCGCCACAGCATAAATCTGTGTTTGTAGTTCTGTTTGCTTTTAAATCCTTCTGCTGCATTGTATCTGCAATATGGTGGTATTTTGTTGTTGGTTGGTTTCTTATTTTGTTGGGCTGCTTTTGTTTTGGTTTTTTTCTGAAGGCTGGCTATGAAGTTTTGGTTTTTATCTTGATAAAATTTATAGCAATATTGGGAGTATTTTACCTGTGGTTGGCATGGGGGGATGAGAAGGGTGTATTTCTGGAGTGTACACTCCATCCAATTTTTTTCACTTTTTAACTTTTGACACTTTATCTTTACAATGATATGTAAGATTTTTATTTCTAAATCTGTCCAAGCCAGCATAAAGGGTGAGAGAAGAGGGCAGCAAAGACAGATGTTTCCTAAGCCTCCCTTTGGCATCACCTGACACAATTACAGGAGACAGAATCTGTGCTATCATCATTGTGGCTGTTGCAATCTGATAATGAAGACAAAATTGCACATATATAGATTGGACGCTAATCTGTGACTCATTAGATGTCTTTTGCATCTGAAATTTAATCTTTTCTCCACTTCATGTGGTCGTGCTTTTGAAAAATGTGGTAACTTGTTGCTTTTATGCATTTTTTTGACTGAAATTTGGATGGCCAAGTAACAAGTAGACTAGCAACAAACAAAAATAGTGATGGTGCTCCGGAAAGGATTGTACTTATATTTGTTCTTCGTATTTTCTGGATTTTAATGTATTAGCATAATACACGTCTCTCTAGTAATCATTTTGGAACAAACCAAGACCAAGAATGATAGCTTTGAGTAGCATAAGTTCTGTGATGGATGGTGACAAGCTCATCAAATACAAATGTGCTTTTGGGAGTAGGAAAGGAAGACAGTTGGAAAGGGAAAATAGATAGTTTTGCAGCAGAGAATTTGCCTATTGCAGTGTCTATTGCTCTTAACTAACATCAAGGGCAGTAGTTACTCCGCCTTGGAGCAGTGTTCTGTTTATGGGTCATCCTAAAAGCTGAGTTCCAGAACAGTAATAGAAGAGGTGTAACAAGGAAGTATTGCCATAGTGCGAGATGTACGGCTAATTCAAGCAATAGCTGATGGCACTTAAAGGCATGTAAAGCTTTTAAAACATTACGCACATTAGCTGAAAGCACCTAATGAATTCTCACCTTAAGTAAGTTCAGTAGGGCAAAATGCAAGCATGGCTTACAAAGGAAGCAAAAATTAGTCTGAAGCTTGGACTTGCCACATTTAAGCAAGTCTTGCAGTACTGACCATGTATGATTCTAATGATTTCTGGATTTTGTCTTCCAAATCTCACAGGAGGCCCAGAGCCTGCAATGCCTGATGTAAGTACTATTTACAAACTACTAATTAGTTGTATAATCTCAGTCTTTTTAAGAAGCCCATTGCTTCCTATTGCTTTTTATATGTTTTAAAATCGTGATCAAATCTGAGAGGTCTTACTGGGATTTTCTAATGTGTAACAGAATGATTGTTTTCTATTCCTTTGAAGAAAAGGCTAATTTAGGGTCCTTATGACTATAAAGCTGTAGTGTCTGCAATGCTGTTATTTCTCACTTTGAAAAAATACATCTAAAATACAGAGTGTTGATTACATGGAAGAAGGTAATATTATTTAATTTCTGTGCTATATCAGCTCCCAGTCCCATCCATTAGTGCTCCTAGTCGTCGGGTTTGGGATCAGGAGGAAGAACGAAAACGACAGGAAAAATGGCAAAAGGAGCAGGACCGTTTATTGCAGGTATGATTAATATTCATAATCATCAGCTGATAATCCCTTGTGTGCAGCAACTGTCAGGAAAGAACACGACTCCTGTAATTCTTCATACTGATGGACTTTCAGATACATTTTCTAGGCTGCACAGTTTCACACACTAACAATTATTGAGCAAAAAGAGGGCAATGCATGGAATCAAACCCAGACTAAGTATTCACTACTGCCAAAAGTGCTCAGTCATCACGAAGTTGGTGCACTCTTACTGGCAGCAGGATTTAAAAGAGAAGCAAAGACCTAAGAGGCAGTAGTTCTCATTTTTGAGTATGAGTTTTATTTTTTCCCCTTAAGAAAATTATCTCTAGGTTGAGGTTTGCCTTCAATTAGCGATATATTTAGAAGTGAGAAGAAGGTGGCCAATGCCATGATTGTATGCCTGCTATCATCCTGTCATTTAGCAATTGGCTAGTTGGTTGGAATCGGCCTGGTTCCCAGGATGTCTGAGTCAGAAGGCTGAACCTACTAATGCAAAACCAGCTTCATAAGGAGTCACTAGAGGTGGAGGGGAGTGTTACAGAGGGAAGAAATGATGTTTGCGATCTTAGGATAGCACGAAAAACCTGCAGATCTGCAAAGACCTTAGCCAAATGAAACATATGCCCATTCAACAAGACATGTGTCTGCAAATTAAATAAAAATTAGTCTGTTGGCTAGGAGGGGCATCAGTGAAAATCAATGAAACAGGTTGCCGAGCCAAGTCATGGATGCCCCATCCCTGAAGATACTCAAGGCCAGGCTGGAGGAAGCTCTGAGCAACCTGCTGGCATGTGTGTGTGGTTGGAACTGCATGATCTTCAAGGTCTCTTCTAATGTCAACCATTCTATGATTCTGTGATTATTTACTTTGCACAAGCCCTCTTAATAGGTTTGGTGCATTCAGGAGGAAACTGTAATGTCAAAGTACAGCTTAGCATCTCTGTTGCTTTTTGTATGTTTTATCTTCTGTTATTCCTTTTAGCTTACAAATTCTGCAAGGCAAGAGCTGTGCTTTCCTAAACGTATTTGTAGTCTCTTATGTTTGGGTGCTTCATTTGATGCCTGAAGAGGTGGTTTTAAAGAACGTAAAGCTTGGTTCCCCTTTCTTGAGAGCAGTCTCAGCTCTCTGCCATAGTTTTTCTTTTCTTTACTTCTTTAATCTTAAAGTAGTATATTCGGCCAGAGTAACACTATTCTTTATCTTCCCCATGATCCCAGTAATGAATTTTCAAGTAACAGAGAAAAGGAAAGTCTTTCTTTGCTTGTTTCCAACATCTTGGGAAGAATAGTTTTGATGCTATTAAATATTTTGGTTTTCCCAAGACTTAACTGGTGACTGACAAAACCACCAAAACATTTATTGTGTATGTAGAGCAATGTCTTTAAGACATTTACATTGATTTCCTAAGAAGTACAGTCATAGGACAGATTTAAAGGTCCAGATATTGGTTTTTTTTGTTTAGATAACATTCCACAAGAATAAGTATTCTTGCTCAAACCTGCCTCATATTTCACTTAGTGATCACTTGATATTTGACACATTAATGTGCCCAAGTCCAAGTTAAATATAAGTACTTAATCTTTCAAGAAATACCTTGAGCAGCTGATTTTTGTTCATATGTGAACTAAACTGTAAGACAGGGAGTATAACAGATGTGAAGGCAGATGTTACGAGACAGAGCATGTAGTAAGCATAGATTCTCCAAAATCAAATCCAATGCTCCTTTGGATTGCATTTGAGTCAGGATTTCTTTTACTCGTGGCAGACTTCATGTTCTAGTGGAGTTCAAGTATGTTTTTAACACACTGGTCTGTTAAAAAAAGCACATAAAATACAGGTAGTGCCTTTTTAAAGCAAATAAACAATACAGTGTTTCTTATTTGCATGTTTAACTTCAATCTAACTTAACAGGAAAAATACAAACGAGAACAAGAAAAACTGAGGGAAGAATGGCTACGAGCTAAGCAAGAAGCAGAAAAAGAGAGCTCCAAGTATTTTGATGAGGTAGGCTATCATTATGGCTTCACCTTTATTTAGTTTTATGATGGCTTTTTTTTCCTTGTTTGCCTACCTGTATGCATCTACTATAATTTGTTTTGCTATGTCATTTATCTTCTAATTTTGAAAAATAAAGTGTTGTTTATAACTTGGTAGAAATAGATTGCAAGAATGGGAAGGAAAATTAAATGGGATGTTTTAAGACCTTTTTTACTAACACCAGAAATACCTTGGCAAGAAGTTACAGTATGTATTAATTATCGTGACCAGAATGACATGGTCACCTTTGCTCTATATTTACCTCCTGAGGCTACTTGTTGGAATTCTGCTTCAATGCTTCATTATGAAGCATCTTCATAAGTGCCTGACTTTGACACTGGCAACAAGTTCATCCTTGCTCTGACAAATTTATGTATCAAATCAACTTCTGATTTGCAATCGTACGTTTCAAAACACTGAATGTGTGTGGTTTCTGTAGATGCTGACTTCTGTTACAGTTGTTATGGAAAGATAAATAGATTTTTTACTGAGTGTGGGAGGTGTCTGGGATATCTTTTGTCTATTACCCTGTGAGTGCTGCTTTAGGCATCCTAGCTAGATTAGTTGTGTTTGCACAGTCACGAATAAGTAGACTGCAATTTAAGGCTTAGGACTTCAATAAGAAAGCTCGTTGAGCTGTGGAGGACTCTACTCTAAAATAATGTAAACAATTTCATATTTTTTTCTATCATTAGAGTTTTGGATACACCTGTAAACAGCATTTGTTCTCTGCAACTAAAACATCTTTTGACCGCTGAAAGACCTTTTCTTTTGGTTGAGAGAAGAGTCATGGAGTGGGAGATTTGAGGCTTGATTTTTAAATCATAAGAGAATGGAGGAAGGTGGGGATTTCCTCCATGTGAGTTTTAATGTGAAATTGTTTCGATATACGCTCACAGTGTCTATCTTTGTGTGTACATTCTTGGGTAGGTCTCAGGTTTCTAAGTCAAAACAGTAGGGAGAAATGCTGGGTATCATCGAAGAGGTTTTTTCCCATGGGTATATAAGTAGGGATAGAATTGCTTGAAATGTAAGTGATACCTTAGAAAGTGGAATGTTTCACATAGTTGTGGCCATGCTACCCATAGCACTCACTAAGACTGTTGTGTAGAATGAGGCTCTTGCATTATTAGAATGTGCTAGAGAGCACTCAAAACATGAAACCGAAGTACTTCCTAGGCCTTACATTGAAAGTTTTTGGGATGCTTTTTACAGTCTTCCCTCACAGAATAAATTAACTTTTTTTTTTGACTGAGCAACCTTTGTAAAAGTAATTGGACTTGATGATCTTAGAGGTCTTTTCCAGCCTTGATGATTCTATTATTCTATGAAAAGCAGCTCCCTCACCTAAACACATGATGTTTTTTCTTCGCTACAGGAGCAGACCGTTCTTACTTTAAATGCAACATCTGTACCTGCACGGGTTCCATCTGTGTCTAGCTGGAGGGCAAGCCCTGAAGCGGATATTCCGGAAGAGCCAGAAGGAGATGGAGGAAGTGAGGTGTCACCACACTTGCTGGGCAAGGAAGAAGAAAGGAGGCTTCAGGAGGAAAGGAGGATCCAGGAAGAAGCAGCCCTGCGTTTTGAGCATGACAGGGAACTTCAGGAGCTAGAACTTGAGAGACAACGTAAAGAGAGGGAACAACAATATATGGAGGAGCAGAGGCGGCAGGCTGAGATGGAGGAGCAGAGGCGGCAGGCTGAGATGGAGGAGCAGAGGCGGCAGGCTGAGATGGAGGAGCAGAGGCGGCAAGCTGAAAGGCAGAGGCAGGAATCAGTGGAGATACCTCAGTACCAAAGGTGTGCACTTGTGATGGGATGTACGCTCTCTTCCATCTGCTTTAAAAATTCAAATTTATTTCTAAAAGGAGTGTGTATGTCCTGAATATATAAATGTATTCATTTAAGACTCATACTGTAGATTAATCAGTCAGTGTAAGATACTACAGGAGAGCCTTTCTTTCTAATGACAGAAGAATCGGGCATGAGACAATCTTTCCCCATGAATCAAGTACTCTATTGACCCACCTCAGCTTGGTTTTTAAGTAGGAAGAGTAAATACAGTAAGTACAGCCAAATCAAAGATGACCTGAAGCACTTTGAAGATTTTGTAAGAGCCCTGCTTAGGCTCATAAATTGAGATCCAGTGGCTCAATATACAGTGCTTTCAGAAGAAATACCAAGTTAAGTCTGGTCCAACACACGTGTGACTGATTTACCACAATCCTCTCTTGTTTTAGTTCAAGTTCATTTAGTTCATTTACACCATAAATTTTAATTGCACTATTGGGTTAATTTTTCACTGAGGCGCATCATGGTGTATTAGTGAACAGGTACTGGTTTAGATGATATTGGGATTGTTTAGCCTAGAGAAGAGGAG
This sequence comes from Cuculus canorus, assembly GCF_017976375.1. NCBI lineage: Eukaryota > Metazoa > Chordata > Aves > Cuculiformes > Cuculidae > Cuculus > Cuculus canorus. The sequence continues at coordinate 43,532,520 of NC_071401.1, forward strand.
GCTGAAGGGACACCATATTGCTGTTTATAACTACCTGAGAGCAGGTTGTAGCAAGGTGGCTGTTGGTCTCTTCTCTCAAGCAATAGGACGAGAGGAAATGGACTAAAGTTGCACCAGGAGAGGTTTAGATTGGATATTAGGAAGAATTTCTGTACTGAAAGAGTGGTGGAGTCCCCATCCCTGGAGGTATTCAAAAAGCCTATAGACGTGGAACTTCAGGACATGGCTTAGTAGGCATGGTGGTGATGGACTGATGGTTGGACTGGATGATTTTAGAGGTCTTTTCCAAACTCAATGATTCTGTGATTAGAAGTTGATACTTCTGTTAGGAGTACTCACTGCGATACTGTGCCCACATGCTCTACTGTGCACAGCATGAAGAAGTTTCGTCCATTCCCTTCTGTAGCAGCTTTTCTTCAATAAAAAAAACAAAACAAAACACACACACACACACACACACACACACACACACACACACACAGAGCCAGCAAAACAACTTAGTTTACAAGTGCGTGTTCTTGCCCAGAAGTTTTCAGACTACTGCTACAGGCATCATGGGAGCTTAATCTGTCTGAAGCAGATTAAAACAGTAACTTTTCCTTATCTATTGTGCATTTACCTTACCGCCTTGTGTATGACTAGATTAGCTGTTCTCTTGAGGATTTTCCCCTTTTCTTATGTATGTAGTAAGAGATGACTCAAGATAACGTATGGTATCAAGTTAAGTCCTAGGAGAAGAAAATATGATTAGAAAGTTGCATTTATTTTTAGGAGAGATTGTGAGACCTTGAGTTACTTTAGCTCATTGTAAATGACTGCTGCTTGAGATCCCTGCTGAGCAAAGCAGAGGCACAATTGTTACAACGGTTAAACAGGTTCTTCTTGGCAGCTGAGCCAGGGTATCTCTATAGTTTCATCTTAACCCAATTGCAAGATAATAGGACTTTGTGCAGTAACTTATTAAGCTGCTGTAATATCTGCATATCTAAATCCCTGATAAATATTTTAGTGGCAGGGGCTTTCATTGATCTTGAGGTTGCTGCCAAAGGATGTGTTTTTCTAAACAAGAATGGCTTTACTTAGTAGTAAAGGGGAAATTGCAGTGAGTCTGGGATTTAAAATATCTAGTACTTAAATATTTGCTTTATGATGATACCCAAAGATATGACTTGAAATCTGAAACGTTATATAAACATCTGTGAAGGCATGGTACTTGCTGCAGAGAGCACTAAGGCTGGGGACAGGTAGCTGTAAGAGCTTTGTCTGTGAAGGCTGGTGACTTTCTCCTTGTGTTACAAACTACACCTATGCTGTTTCCTGGAATATACATATAACTTTAGAGAACTGCTGTGTTTGGACAAAGTTTAGCTTCTGACTTTAAAACAGGTGAAATAACCACTGTCATATACTGATACTTGTAGATTTTGTAGCATCTTTAACAGTCTTCGAGGGAGTTTACTTGTTTCTAGCCAATGCATCCGAGCCTTCTTGGTTCTCCCTATGTATACTTCATGTATGCTCAATTTCTAGTAATGGTTTGGGTTTTTTTATATCTATTTTCTTTTATCTATATTTTGCTTCTAGACATTATGAGCGCTATGAAGTTTCTAAAACAATAGAAGATCGAGCTGACCATCCTCTCATTGACAGGTAATAAGAAATTGAATCAATAAGTAGGTTGAGAAATCTTCAGCAATAAATATTAACTATTTTGGCATGCTCACGTTTGGATTCCTTGTTACTTACAAAAAAATGTGATTTCAGATGGTCTTTCTGATAACCTTTCTTTTTCTGCCTTGTAAGTTGTGTTTCTGTCTGATAAAATTAAGCCTCCTTAGAACTTTAACTCTTTGGTTTTGTTTTTTTTTTCTTTCTTTCTTTATTAGGGAGTGCAGTGATAGGGTGAGGGGAATGGTAAGCTGAAAGCAGGGAGATTTAAATGAGATATTAGGAAGAAATGTTTTCCTGTGAGGGTGGTTGAGGCACTGGCACAAGTTGTCCAGAGAAGTCATGGATGCCACATCCCTGGAGGTGTTCAGGGCCAGGTTTCATGAGGCTTTGAGCAACCTGATCTAGTGGGAAGTATCCCTGCCCATGGCAGGGGGGATGGAACTGAATGGGCTTTTTGAAATTCTATGAAATATTTATGTCTATGTATGTCTTTTTCAGTGTATGAATATAATTTACCTTTTTTTTTTTTTGTTTTATAGGCATTATGAGCGATATGAAGTTTCCAAAACAATTGAGGAGCAACCTGATCAGTCATTTGCTGACAGGTATGCGTGATACTGAATCTCAGTGTAAACTATAATATCACAGTTTTGATGTCAGCCTTGAAATTTCCAATAACCTCCAGTCGTGGCAGCTTAGTGTATATTTTGTATTGCTGCTGTGTTTTGCAGCTTTTATGGCATGTTTTCATATTAAGAAAACAAGCAGCCAAACTTTTGCTGTATTATACGCTGTGCTGTAAACAGCAGTTAGTCAGTAGGGTTTTACTGAGGGAAGCAGAACTCTAAGGAAGTAAACATGTGGGTGGTATCAGGCTTATTTGGTTAGAAAACAATTGTGGTTATGTCATAACGTACCATACAAACTAAGGTGCAATCATCTCAATCTGGATTGTGAAATTTGACGTGAATAAACAGGGAGGGAAGTGAGAGATATCAGAAGCATATTTATCAGGAAGATAGCAGATGTGCCACCTATAAAGTTACACTCTTACTTCTTTATTTTCTATTTTGTTTTACTTGGTCATTTTTTGGAAGGGTTGTTGTTGGGTTTTGGGGGTTGTTTTGTTTTTATTTCAAAATAATGTATTAGCCACTGTAGATTTGAATAGACAGCTATCTATTCTATCCCTTTTAATTACCGGACAATGGTTAAAAAATACTGTAGTAATCTAAAACCAGAACACTTGTATCAAGCCTTTGTCTTCAACGGCATCCCATGGTAGCTCTGAAAGATCACCTCTGCTGCACATTTAGTCAGTTCTTGTATTTGAAGTGAGCATGTTTGTGTTTTTTTTGGTTTTTTTTTTTTTTTTTTTTTTAATGTTAAGAGGAACCCCCAAAACTTACAGAGTACAACTAATGAATCTGTTACCTGGAAGATTTAAATGCAACTTCAGAAGGGGCCTGCACTAAATAGCATCCTCTTGGATATATATGAGGAGGACATTCAGGTCCTAAAAGCATTCCAGGCAAGGCTGAAATGCTCTTTGTAGCTCCTGTTTACTACAGGCAACAGAAAAATTGTTGCATCTTTTCAAACAGATAACAAAATAGGCCCACACCATAGGAAAAATAGAACTTGGAGAAGCAAGAAATGTGATGTAGTTTCTGTGTCATTAATCTGTCAACAAGGAACAAAAGTCCCTCAAAATGCTGTTAAGCAGACAATGCTCTATGTGTAAACACACTGCTGTAGCAGCTTTGAGTTGTGACCCAGTGAAGAATTTCTGTTCTTTTAAGCTAAGAAACTGGCTGTATTACTTGGGACTAATAATACAGCACAGAGATGTTGCAGAAGCTCCTGCTATATACTATCCGAAAACGAGGTTTTTGCCACTTTTCTTCCTGTTTATTCAATGACATTTCTTGGCTAGGACTCGGTAAAAAATTATGCTGCTGCGTGAATCAGTGAGTGATAGATTTCCCGAGAACAATCTACGTGCGGTGTTTGAGGAGGTGTTTTGCTTATGGTCTTAAACCATGCTGAAGTTTCCATGATTTAAAATCAGTTAACCATGATTTAAGTTTCTCATGAAGTGAAATCATTTATAAACCCATTTTGAGAGTTATCACTTTGACTGTGTCTGACTGTAGTCTTCCCAAAGCTTCCACTGGGTAGGACTTTGTTTTTTACATGGTATTGTTGAAGGACATGCAATGATCAGATCCTTATACCTGAAGCACTTGGAACTTTCAATGCACAATTTTGATTTTTTAGTTGGTGATTACCTGTTGGCATTTAACTATTGACATTTTCCCCCCACCTTAATATCTTGTTTATCTTTGGGTATTTTTGCCTCTTGTTTTCAATGCAGCATAAGTTGTTAATGGGAGGGGTGGTGAAAAAGAGTCTGTGTATCTGTGGTCTGTAATGATAACATCTTTGTCAGTGATGAGATCTCCTATTGGAGACAGAGAAATGAATATTTTCTTTATCCTTAGGAATAAGTCCAAGTCAACTTCAGAACTGAATGAGTTCAACACAATCAGAAATGGTAAATACTGTTTAATTTCCATTATTTTTAATAAGAGGTGTATTGGACATAGTTATCAGAAGGAAATTAGTTGTCAAAGTGCTCTTAGATAGCTGCATTGTAATTCAAATTCATACCATGCCACAGTTTAATGAAGTTTTAATAGAAAGATGAAATTCATGCAGTAACATATAAACCTAGGGCAAATATAATTAACTGCTCTCTTGAAGAGCTGTAGCAGTGATAGCAAATGGGTCTTGGATGCCTTAAATTTTAGATGACTGAGACTTAATAAATTAAACAAATCTCATATCATCAAGCATGAATATGCAATATGATATGTTGACTTTATCAATAAAAAAAGCTGCATGTACCCATGGTGTTAATGGGTACATGCAGTTAATACTACTGCTATTTATACTGTCTGCTATTTATAACTTCTATTAGCATAGGAGTAACAAAGCTGGAAGTCAGCTCTTGCTACTGTCACAGCAGTTTATCTCCTGGACTGTACTTCATTGCTGCCTTTCTTGAGTTGTCCTTCAGTTACATTACTGCTTTTTTTTAGAGGAAAGTGCATAAAAGAAACAAAAAAATCCAACCCAGAGTTATAAATATATTATAGTGGAATGCCCGGAAGTTATTTGTGTGTCTAAAATATGGCTTAAAAAAAGTAATCACAAGTAATCATAGAAAAGTAAATGGCGTATTAGAGGAAATATTACAGATTGTAAACACTCCTTTCACACACTACAGCCTGGTCATTGAAATTAATGAGCGTGTAAAATTACACAATATTTTATAATGGTAATCTACAGCAATAAAACCACAAGTGAATCTATAGTCAGAGCAATATTTAAAGGGACTGAAATTTTAGTGGAATGACTTATCACTGAGCAATTTTTTTAATAAGTCTTATTGTAAAGAATAGTTACTGGATCTAGGAAATAAAAAAAATATTGCCTTCTACATTTCAACACATATTGGAGAAAAATGTCTTCTTTGTTTCCACTTCCAAAATTTCAAAGGCCTCCTATACCATAAATCTTATTTTGACTGGCTGGTAAACATCCAGATAACAGAGAGACTATCTAAGATTAATACACGCATACACATATGTATTTGTATAGGAAGATAAAGCAATGTGTTTATTGCCTTGAATAAGGAAAGAAATCATAAAAATGGGAACAACTTATAGAAGATGGTAACATGAAATCTTAAAGGGAAAGAAGGTATCCCACCATTGAATTAAATATTCTATACATGCTTCAGTTCGCGTTGGAGGAAAAGTCCATCTTGTGGTGCTAAGAGAGATCACAGAATCATAGAATAGTTTGGATTGGAAGGCACCTCTCCATGTCATCCCATCCAACTCCTCTGCAGGACTGGGGACATCTTTAACTAGATCAGGTTATTCAAAGCTCCATCCAACCTGATCTTGAAAGTTTCCAAGGATGGGGTCTCTACTACCTCCCTAATCACACTTTTTAAAAAATATGTAAAACACGTTAAAGACACATTAATGGATATATGAATAAAACAATTGGCAATACACCATTATTATTACAAAATTTGATACTGGTTACCCCACTTTAAAAAGAAATTGGAGGAACTTGGGGTGTAGTGATGAATGACTGCCTTTGGAGTTATCACCAGAACACTGAATGCATGGTAAGTGCTTTTGTGCCTTAAGGGGCAGAGCTGAAGTTTGCACGTGTTGTCCAAACAGGTACCCAGAGTAAGTATTCAGAGAGGTCCTGGAATGCAACTGACACACAGAAGAAGTCTCAGAAGGAGCACAACCTGTCTGCGGCAGAGTTGGAGAGACAGCAAATCCTTCAGGAAATGAGAAAGAGAACATCTCTACACACAGACAGCAGCTGGATTAGGCAGCGCAGCTCCAGTATACATAAGGAGCCTATTAGTCTGTACAGCAATAGTATGAGGAGGTAGGAATCGCGTTAAAAATTAACTTTGTCTCTCATCAAATATTTTTGTTTGAGTATTCTACACTTCAGCTTGTATTACAGAGCCTGAAAAAAAATTGAGTCTGTGAAATGCTGTAAGGTAAACTGAATAGCAGCACAGGTAGAAGAAAGTAGCGGTATTACAGCTGGGATTAAATGATTTTGTGAATAAAGAATGTGGATGTAACCTGTAAATAACTAAATTGCTTGTTTCTTAGTCAGTAAATCAGCAATGGAAATTAATGTGTGCCTTGTTGTTGACAGAAATGCCTAAGAATTCCAGCATTATAGTTTATTGTGGAAATTTATTATTGTATTTGAGGAAATATATTTTTTCTTTTCTTTTTTTAACACAGAATTATGTCTGGAGTTGTTTTCTTGCTTTAAGAAATATGTGAATGTTGATTTTGTCACTGAGGAAACAGCTGAGTTACCAGTCAGAAGTATGTTTGGCTATTGGGCCAACACCTTGTACCTAGATGATGCTATCCAGTCTGGGTGGATTATTTTCCATCTGGTATCCCTTGGAGAAAACAAAAACAAACCTGTTATCTGAGGACTGTTGCTGTGCAGCGGATTTTGATATGGTTAACCTCGATAAGGTTGCAGTGAAGAGTGTTTTGCCTGTATTCTACAGTGGTTAAGTGCCACCTCTCTATTATCTCACCTGCTTTTTCCCATGAGACTGGGACTGGACACAAAGGATAGTTTGCAGGTCAAGCATTTAAAATCAGTATGTGAAGAACTTTTCTCGCAGTGATCAGACGAGTATTTGTGCTAGAAAACCTTAAAAATGCTAGGATAATTATTTCCTTTTTTTTTTTTTTTCTTAAAATTAGAATATAGTTCTGCTTCAGCTGTGCTACCATTTACATTTGAATGTGTCCCTCTGTTACAGAGGCGAGTCTTTGGACAATCTCGATTCTTCAAGAACGAGCTCATGGAGGCATCATTCATGGATGAACCAGTCTGCCTCCTCTTCATCTCTGTCATCTAGTCAAGATTTCAGTCGCCCAGTGTCCACTTCAAACCGAGCATACATGTGCACTCCTTCCTCCAGCAAAGCATCTACTGCAGCCACCTCTTCAAGAGCCCCCACTGTGTCCCAGGCAGCTCCCCGGGCTCAGTCTCCCCTCTCTACTTCCCAGACAGGGTCCCAGACACGCAGCAGGTGAGTGGGCACCTTTCTCCTGGGGAAGGTGTCGATGTCAGCTCACACTAAAGAGCAGACCCTGTAGATACGGTGGCCTACAGCAGTGTTCTTGCCAATAACATTGCATAACAAGTCTGAATAGTACCTGGAGTTTTCTGGCTGAATGAAACAGTGGAAATATGAGCTGGTATTACCTCTCTGCTCCAGTCATTCAGAAAATTCCCTAGGTTTGTCATCACTGCTTGACATTGGTTAAAACAACAAAAGAACTGGGATAATAAATCTCCAGTCTCCAAGCTGTATGTTGGTTACTGAAATGATTAGTAAAAGCATACACCAGATGGCATTTCTGACATTTATTTTCTTAGCTTTGTTTTGACAAAAGATTCCTAAACCCCACGCTTTATGGCCCCCATCTTGATCTCTCCTCCTTCCTTCCTAGCATGTGGCATCTCAAGGAGCACTTAGGAATGCTCATAACCCATGACCCTAGAGAATTAGAGTAGGATGTTGGTTTTAATCTAGGAGGAGAAAACAAGAATTGCAACATATTTTGAAACCAAAATGGAACTTGCTTGTGGTAGGATAGATAACTCTGCTGCTTTATGTATTCAAAACGTTTTCAGAATACCTTGGGATAATACTATAAAGAATCATTCCCACACAATTATGTGTATTATCTATAAAAACAGTGTGAGCACTGGTTCACTAGCTCTAAGCTCTTGGACACTTTGTGATAAATTGACCCTTTCTTTTTCTTTTTTTTTTTTTTTAAGATAGGCTTCTACATGCTTTATAGTGTAAGAAAATTACCTTCTTAGCTATGTTTGCTTATCTTGTTCTCAGTTCTACTTGCTAACATCTCTGTAGGTCTACGGAAACTGACCTTTGTATGGCTTATGTTCAAAGAGTTAACATAGTTTTTTACGTTCAGGACTAGCCTTCTGTTACCTAATGAGATGCAGATAGTGGGACTTGGCAGGGGTGCTAGCTAAAACTTAGCTTTTGGGATAATTCCTCACAAATAAGAAATAAGGCAGGAACACAAAACCTGTGTTCTTAATCTCCAAACTTAAAAATATACTTCTTATGTTTATTTGTAGAAGATATTGTAGAAGATTGAAGTATCTCCAAAGAATGTGACAGGAGTCCTTCATTTGTTTCTGTGGAACTTTGATCTAAATTATAGCACTTCAGCTTTCCCTAACTGTCAGATCTACTATAAATAAATAATTTTCAGTTTACTTTCCTCAAGCAGCCTAGTAGTCCCTCTTTTACCAATATGCTTTCATTTTTACTCTCAAAAAGTCTTTGTTAACTTTTCTTTGTCTTTTAAACCTTTTCAAGCTGGTTTTAAGGACTTTCATTCTGTATTTAGGTCAGTCAGTGGGAAGAAAATCTGTTCATACTGTAATAACGTTCTGGGCAAAGGAGCAGCCATGATCATTGAGTCTCTTGGTCTTTGTTATCATTTACATTGCTTTAAGGTGAGAGCTGGGAGTCACACGGTGAAGGAACAGGAACTAATCAGGAGCACGCATGGCTACTCAGTGTTTTGCTCACCAGGGGCTCTACTAATCACCTGCTTTGCCTTCTACTCTTGACAGCGTGGTGCATGCATATTTCCATGAGGCAGTCCTATCTGCAGGCATTTAACACTCAGCTCTAGGACTATTTTTTAAATGCCAGAGCTGATAAGCGGAACTCTGACAAGTAAAATGGACACCTTGACTGTGAGATCAAAGTTATTCTTTCTTCAAATAGACAGCAAAAAGAAATCAGAAGGTGCTGAGCCACCTCTCGCAGAGAAATCTGATCTTAAAAAAAGAAAAAAAAATGGAATCTTAGACCGGACCTTGGCAACTGAATTGTTTAAGACTACCCATCGCTTCTAAGCTAATCCTAGCGACAGTGTTCACGTGGTGCTTTCCAGGCAGAGGCACGGTTGGCAGTGTTCGGCATGGTTTGCAGTGTTCAGCCCGGAAGGATAAAACCCAGCACCAAATTAGAAGCTGTGCAAACCAACACTGTTCAGGCTTAGGTATATTTAGCGCTCATCAACCCTGATCAGAAGCCAGGTGCATTAGCTCATGCTCAGCACTGAGGCATAATTACATGATTTCCAGTCAATTTGAGGAAAACACAGAGTTGAAATAATAAATACCTGCCTGCAAAAGATGTAAAAGCACTCAAAGTTCCCCTGACCTAGGACCAGATGAGTAGTAGACTGATTTGGACTGACTCAAAGCTCTTCCTGATCCTGCCTGCCTGAGTAGCAGTGACTGGAGGAGTAATCCGTGTGGGCTGATCATCATTCCTTTTCCACAGAATATATTCTGTCTAAGGGAGCCCACTTGTAGCTCTTAACTGGCGTAAGAGATTACAAAATTTCTCATTTTCAAATCTCTGAAGATTAATGAGCTGTTGAAAAGACTGGCATCCAAACGATTCATTACTTATTTAAGCAAGAAAACTGTCCTTCTGTAGCCAGCCAAGTACGTCGCTTTGTACGTTTGTTAAGGACTGTGTTACACCTTGAGTTCCAGCCTTTCTGGAGATGGTTCATATTTAAAGCAAAGATGTATTCAGCCACCATAGTTAAATAGTTTAATGTTAGCATAAAAGCTTTCAAGCCCTTTATTCAAGAAAACTTAAATCACCCCCTTCTGTCCAAATAAGAAGTTGCTTTTGTAATGCAAACCCAGGAATTTGAGGGAGCCTGAGTATTTGCTGTCTTGAGTGCCAAGGGACCTGCAGAGGATAGTGCCGCATGGAAATCTGCAGGTAGCACACCCAGGTGTTCTGTGCCAAAATCACTGTTGCCGTATAAAGAACTAATTTTTTTCATGTTGAACCAGTTTTAGTTTTTGGAGAAACTGAAGTTAAACTTAGATCTAGTGAATTAATCACTAAAAACGGTCTGCTCTATGTTTGCTTTGTTGGTCTATCTCTGCTATTTGTTGTCCAGTCGTCACCTTAAAATACTGTATCAGGATTGATTGCATTTTGATCTACTAATCATTATACATTGGCTTCTAGTGATTGTGGGTTTATAGTTCGAGCTTTGTTGAGCTTAATCCAAGCTGCTTTAAAACAGCGTTTTTGTTTCTTAATATTTTATAAGGAGTTGCTAATTATTCATCTGTCATACAGTGTGTTGCCTGTGGATGTGACCTTGGAGGATCCCGCTCTGGAGCTGAAGTTAGGATCCGAAACAACAAACTCTTCTGCAACGACTGCTATATCAGATTTAAAAGTAAGACAATCTGACTGCAGTGTGCATGATCGTAGTTCTTCTCTGTGCTGTACAACCTCAAGTGTTTCCACAGCTGAGCCACTCAATAGCTTTCGCGTTTAGCTTTAAGTTGGTGTATTAGTGAATAGGATTAGCAAGGGTTGATTGCCAGTTTCTGTCTTTTGTAGTGTAGTCATTCCTAATTTTTAACTTACTGGTAGCTGATTTTACCACCTTGTTATTAAGCAACTTCAAACAAACAACATGTTACAGTCATCCTGCTTTCTTCATAGATCTGAGGAAGCGGTGCCAAGGAGTTGTCAGTTGTTGAACAGACTTGTCTTGATAAGAGAGACATCTTTTAGAAAAATTGTCTACATTTAAAAAAAAAAAAAAAGTAATCTGAACATGTATTTAATTCAGTCCTAGTGCATACCTGGAAAACTATTAGTTTATCTTGTGCAGGTAACCCAAATGCTGGTTTCTTTTTGCCATGCTGCTATTATTTAAATTATAGGTCTGTGATTGGTTATTCATTTAGGTACAAGTTCAGGAGGAATTGATTTACTTACAGATCTTAATTAAAAGGTGCAGTATAATTTTTTTCCTTTATTATGGTTTGCAGAATTCTGATTTATTCGAGCATGATGTTAAGGCTTTGAATGATGGTGTTGTTTTTCTGCTATCATAGATGATGGTAGACAATCTCATATTTTTGACAAGTCTTGAGAGTTTTATATGACTCTATTTTTTTTTATGTAGCAAATATAGAGTTCTCTAGAATGATAACATTTGGGCATGAGAAATGCCTTCATGGGAACCATGTCTATGTTTCTCCATAAGCCCAGCACGTTTTTCTCACAGTGGACAAGAAGGCAGTGAAGGTAACAGGATACTCATGCTACAACACTTGAGCAGGACTTGGGCATCTGCTGGCAGAGAAGCCTAGCCCAGAAAAAGAGAAGCTCTGCATCTGGATCTGTTGCTGTTTTCAGGCTCTTTGGCTTCTATGAAGAGGAAAAGCTGTCTGCACCATACAGAAATAATTGTGTGGTGCCCAAGCTAAAAGCAGGAAACCCCACACCTCTCCTTGACACTAATAGTGCATTCAAGGAGGCTTATATGAGATGCAAGGATGCAACTGTGATTAATGAAAGGAGGAAGAAAATTGCTACCATCCCTCTAGAAGTGATCTAGAGCACTGAGTTATAGCTCTCTGAGTTAATGTTCAGAGATTTATCTTCTACTTGATGACAAGACTACACCAAAGTGACTGCATTCCTATTTGAAGGACCCAAAAGTGTGGGAGATACAATCTGGAACTCATTCATCTTATTTTTGCTTTATCTTTTCTTTTAGCGGGCAAATTGTTAGATGAGTTGTATAATAACCCCTCTTATTTCCTGGTACGACAGGATGTGGGAATTCAGTGATGGAAGTAAACAAAAGTTTTATCAAGGATAAATTGCTGCTTAGTCTTTTTTTGATGTTACAGCCCATAAAGTCACAGCAATGCCTTTCAGAAGCAGAGTTGATCTGTGAGATACGGTTCTATTCTCTTCCCTTCAGACTGCATCTTCTTGGGCTAGTGGGCAGCTCAAGCTATAGCTGTATGAGATACAAGTAAATGAGGAATTGTAAGAACTTTTAGGTACAGAATAAAGCATTGAAATTAGTTATTTGAACAAGACAAAACCCAGCTACGCATTCACTGCAATGAAAATGTACTGAAAGCACAGCACTGTAATGCAGATTACTTTGTTTGCAGTTGGCACTTGGCATCAGCCTGGCTAATTATTCCTTGATTTAGAACGTGAGCACATTGGCTAAAAGGTTTGATAAACTGTAGGATTATTAATATTCATTGTATAATTTTATGGTGTGATATTTGCACATTTTTATGTTAATTTTGTGTTTTAAACTTGTAATGTTATAGCAAAACACCAGCATATTGGAGATGCCCACAACCATCACCCTGTCTCTATGCTAATACTAAAAATAATTCTTTAAAACTTGATAAGGTGCATGTTCTGTGGAATATTCCTTGGCCTGAAATACTTGCAGTGCTATCATTGGATTAAGCGCAATTTAGTATTGTTCTTTATATTTGCATTGCTAGATTCACAATGTATACCTTAGTTTGTGTTACCATTTTCAATAGGTATTGGAAATACTGTTCTCTGGCAATTTGTAACATGGAAATTTTAATTTTTGTCTTCAGTAGCTAAGCTTAATGACAATTTCTTCTATCTCTCTCTAACAGCTGGACAACCAACCTCCATGTGAAGCAAATGAAGATTTGAAACCACTGTTGCAGATAAAAGAAGAGGTGATTGCTGCTGATGTAGATCTATAAATATATATAGTGTGTATGTGTGTTTTTTCTAAGAGTATCTCTTGCTTGTCTAGTCTTCATACCAATGCATTGTATTCTTCATATATAACTATTTTTATTTATAAGAAAGTAATTGCAGTAAGGAAATACCTGGGGAAAATGCTTTCACTTTTTCAGCTTCAAGTACTGAGAGCAGAGCACAAGGGGAGAATAAGTATATTTTCAGTAATAACTTCAAAATATTTTTGAGGCTTATAAGCAACTAGTTGACTTTCCAATGGTATATGAAGAGGGTATTTTGTTTCTAAGCTCTTGAAATGAGCATTAGAGAAATAGTTAATATAAATATATATTTGCAATTGCTGTCTTTATTTTTGACTTATACCGAAAGTGAATTCTCTAGATTAATATGAAGCTGCATTTAAATGCACACAAGTGTGTCTGCTTTCCATATGCTGGTTTCTAAAATTATGTGCTTTTTTTGAAACTTAATACAAAGAATAATTTGCTTGCTTAATGGTGTCGTCATAATATTCTGTGGAATCCATTTAAGGAGAAGAGTTCTCTTTTCTCATTTGGGAAATGTAACTGTCACTTTTCCCTCCACTAACTGAGTGGAGAATGGTTGTTGAATTACAGTATATTTGTAAATAAAATTTCGGATGCTGCATTTATTAGAGAGATTTTTTTTCTTTCTGTCCAGTTAATGTGTTTGAGGTGACTTACAGATATATAAAATTGCTTGACTTTCATGTTGGGAAAATATTTTTTTGTGAAAGGATTAAGATGTCTGCCTAAATATGTGTAAGAACAATAGATCTTGCTTTTGTCTTATACTTCACAGTGGACTTCAGGCTTTGAGTATAGTTCTCAGTCTAGCTCCTCGTGCTTTTTCTAGACAGCATTTAATACAAATGGTGAGACTGATTCTTTGGCTTGAATGTGTGCTAAGTGTTTTTCAGGGATGGCTCCCCAATCGCTTTGGTCAGTGGCTCCCCCAAATCTTTTCATGCACATTTATGTGCCTTTCTGTGTCCATGTCCTTGGAAGCAGCAAAGAAAACATGGGATTTGGATCAGAGGAATTTGAGGTAGCATTTTGTGGATGAAATGGAGGAAGAGGGCAGCTTGTATGTGTAGGAGGGCGTTGGGGCTGAGTTTGAGCTTGTGTATGGCACCATGAGAAAGTGCAACAAGGGTGCCAAGGCAGCTTAGAGTGCTCACTCCTATCAAGGTACCTCAGGGATGAATAGGGGAGCTAGCAGTCTGGGAAGAGAGGTTGTGACTGATCTTTCTCCTGAAAAGAGACTTGCCTGAATTCCCTGCCTTGACCCAGGGAATTTCATGCTAATAAATGCTGAATTACAAAGTGCCAAGCACTATTTGCAAATTTTTCCTTTTCCTTCTTTGATGCCTCATCCACCCAAAGTTGCTGAATTCCTGTTCAAGCACCTTTGTGACTCGGCCTTGGCTTCTGGTTTTCAGGTAAAGTGTCCCCCATGAAGTGGTCTGGACCACTGTGGTGGTCCACTGCAGTAGACTGCAGGTGAGAACTCTGGCACGTGAAGACCTTAGTCCCTGAATACAGACTCTGGAGGGTTATTCATGCTGCCTACTAACACAGGCCTCTGAGAGCCTGAGGTCCTCTCTGCTGCTTGTGGAAGATCGCTTCCCTGTAGCTGAAAATAGAATAGGAACCTAAAGTAGGCACTGTGCAGATCTGGCTCTCAGTTAAGACCCATACCTAATGGAGATGTTGAGGATGTCACTCTATACTGTCTAGTTGTCAGCCTTTTTTTACAGTAGGCAGCATCAGACTATCAATGATGGCCCCACATAAGTTCAGAAGCCCCAGAATTCCCATCATCAACCCTGAAATACATGCAGAGGTGAAAATTCTTTGTCACAGGTCAAAGTTTCTCAATCTCTAAGTCATGCCTATGAATTCTCCTCTTCCAGTATTGTGTTATACAGCAAAGCTGTGGGGAAATTCAGGGGTGGCAGCTTCTGCGCCTTGAGCCCAATCTTGTTGCCCTCTCCCTGGGAATCATTTGGACATGGAAATCACTTGCAAGTAAAGAAAAAGGAGGGAGAAGAAACCTCAGCAGCCTGTGGTCTACAATGCTGGTAGAGCTACCCTACTGGTGTCCCAAAGCCTGGGGTGATGTGTTCTGAGACAGGCTGGTTTTTCCTAAATGGTGTCAAGTATTTTCGTGTGGGGTCCAATTTAGTTTTCCCAGAAAATACCTGTGAAAAAAATGGGATATTTCATTAGCTTGTTCCAAATTGCTTGCCTGTGAGCAAACAGCAAGTGGAATTTCAGATTTAGTGAAGGCCAAAGAGCTAAAGTTGAAACGTTTGCAGAGTTGAAGCTGTGTTTTTCACCTTTGTGAAAGGCCTAGTTTAAAAGGGCTTCTTCAAACCTGTGTTTGCTTATTCGAGTTTGCATATGTGAGCAATGAAATCTTCCCCCTCTCCACTCCCTGGAGGGGATCCCTGGAGAGGATCAGATGGAGAAACCCACATTACAAATGTTAATGTTGTTGTTATCTGTATATTTTGATCTTAGCTAAAGTATTTGGAGTGTGCTGGGCTCTGAAGTTCAGCAAAAGCGATTATCTGCTAGCAACACAAGATGGCAGTGTAAGTGTAACTTGCGCAATAAAAAGTCCTCTCCATTGTTGCAATCAGTATAAAAAAAAAAGTTGTGTTTGCTAAATGATATTTAATTTGTGATATGATGGGAGTTGTAGAGAGAATTTTCTTTTAATCTTGGGCCTTTCTCCCAGCCTGATATCATGAAGGGGTGATGTGGGACTGAATCTCTGTCATTTGTTGTTGTTCACTATTTCATTAAATGCTACTTAGACCAGTATTAAGCAGAGATAAAGAGAACATTCCATAGGAAGAAAAATCAGATGATTTCTAGTTGCTGTATTTCATTGGATTCTTTTTTAAGATATTATTCAGGGAAGAACCAATTGTTCTCCTTCAGTTCATCAGCTTCAGATACTCTATTTAAGGTTAAAACCCTTAAATGGAGGTGTCTGCAGGTGGGCTAAGCCTCTACACTGTTATTAAAATCTGAGTGGATTTAGAGCTCTGCTCCATTCCTCACTCTTGGGTGTCTAGTCCCGCTTGGGATGTTGTCAAGTGTATGGGACATCCACGGGTGAAAGTCGGGGAGTTGCTCATGCAGATGCCAGTCCAGGTTTCGTAGGATGCTTTAGAGCATCTGAAAGGGCAGCAGAGATTTATAATCAAGCAACTGAATCAGACTCAAGTCCCTACAGGCAGTGGAGCAAAGGTATGATTTCATTGGGTGAGTGAGTAGGTGTCCACTTTCAGGTGAGGTGCTTGGCTGTCTCGCTTCACTGATTTAACAGGATGTGGACCCTGGCTCACATCTAGAGACCCACATTTTTACATATCTGTGTTTACCTATCTTAATGCTGGCTGAATTCTTCAGAAAAGTCACTGAGAAACTGATTCAGCTAAATCCTTCATCTAGCCTATCTTAGGTTTGCAGGCTGTCAGCTGATTAATCGGCAATGTACATTTGAATACAGCTTTGGAACTGAGTGGTCTACAGATAACAGCTCTGGCACAGGACAACGTTTAAAATAAAAATGGCACTTCAAAAACAGAAAATGTCTTCTGTAAACATTGTGTGAAATTGCTATGGGTTTCTCTAATATGTTATGAACAAACAAATCTAGCATCTCGGAGTTGGAAATTTTTCAAGGTATATGCATATTTGTTCTATTTTTTGTTGAGCTTTTACTTAAGAATTTTTTTTTTTTTTAATAGATATATC